>NW_006209676.1:808673-820005 GCF_000334495.1 Tupaia belangeri chinensis
GCTGGACTCCCACATAGTCGACCGCGGTTCGCGTTCCGGACCTGGTGGCTTAAAACTCACGCCGGGCGCATGTGCGTGCGTGCCCAAGATCCCGAAAGGAGAATGGAGGAGAAGGGACTGCGGCGTGACCATCCCCCCTGGGGGGTGATTTCTCGCTTTCTGTCTCTATGTCTCTCTCTGTCTGTCTGGCGAGCACAAGTGCCCTATAGTGAAAAAACTCTAAAAAAAAAAAAAAATTTAAAAGTTGAGGGCCAGCAGATGGCATGGAAGTTAAGGTGCTAGATCCCACATAGCCAGCTGTGCAGTTCAAGTCTTGGATGCAAGTGACTTGAAAATCACACTGGCCGTGTGTGCCATGTATGCCCAAAATCCTGAGAGTAGACTGAAGGAGAAGTGATTGAGGATTAGCCATCTCCCTGGGGGGTGATTTCTCACTTTCACTCTCTTTGTTTCTCTCTGGAGAGTGCATGTGCCCTATAGTAAAAACTTAAAAAAAAAAATTTTTTTTTTTAAATGTGCTCTGTGAAAGACATTACTAAGAGAATGAAAATACATACACAGACTGGGAGAAAATATTTGCTAACCACTATCTGAAATAGGACATACACTCAGAATATATAAATAACTTGCAAAATCAAATAATATGATTTGTTTTGTGAAAGATATTTTTGCTATAGGCCGTGCACACTCACTGTAGAGACAGAAAGCGAGAAATCCCCCCAACCCCCCAGTCTAAGTTTCATGCCACCTGTTCCAGGACTCAAACCACAGTCGGCCATGTGGGAGTCCAACCCCTTAAACCCTATGCCACCTACTGACCCTGACCCCAACAATACGAATTTCTTTTAGACCATAGATTAACTTATTTTTAACACCCATCACACCATGAATTCATAGGAACAGGTTCCAGTAGCTCAGGCTCCTTTCCATTGGTTCTCACAGAGTGTGCTTCTCTGGGTGGAGCAGGCTGGCACTTCAGTTGAACCCAGGTAACACCCTCCTTGGCTTCCTTCTTTTTCTGGTCGTTTAACTTCACATGTTTTAGGACGCTATCTTCTTAGAATGCTCAATATGCACATTAATTGTCTTGGCAAGAATCTTGCCCTTGTTTGTTTACAACAATGCCAACAGCATGCTGGGTAACACTAGAGAGTCTTCCAGTTTTGCCATGATAACATTTGTGGGGCATTCCTTTTTGAAAAGTACCCATTCCCTTGATGTTTACAATATCACCTTTCCTGTAGATTCACGTATATGTTGTCAAAGGAACCACCCCATGTTTTCTAAAAGGCTTAGAGAGCCTATATCTGGTGCCTCTCCTCTTTCCATTTGTGTTCATCATTTTGGTTAATTACTGGAAGATGGCAGTTCCGGTCAAAAGGGCAAAAATACAATTTTTAAACAAGCCAAATACATGAGTAACTACTTTGCTAAGAAGATACATAGATGGTATATAAACATCTGAAAAGATCCTCAAAGCATTAGACATTTAAGAAATGTAAATTAAAACCACAAAATGATACTACACTGGTACTGTGTGGCTTAGAGAGGAGGAGAAAAAAAGAAAAAAGAAACTGACAATGCCAGGTGCTAAAGTAGATGCAGAGAACTGCAACTCATACACTGGTGATGGAAATGCTAAATATGAGTTACTATCAGTATCTGGCAGCCTATTACAGAGTTAAATATCCACTCCTTATCACCCAGCAAACTCATTCTAGGATATTTACCCAAGTGAAATAGACACCCATGTTCACACATGGGTGTACTTTAATGTTTACAGCAGCTCTATTACAATCACCAAAAACTGGAAACAACTCAAATATTCTTTAATGGCTGAATGGATAAACAATCCATGGTTGATCCACACAACAGACTATACTGCTCAGCAACAAAAAGGAAAGAACTAATTCACACCACAACATGGGGAACTCAAATGTATTATGCTAACTGAAAAAGCCAGATTCAGAGGTTACATATGAGGGGGCCCTGACAATGGTGCAGTGATAAAGCCACGGAAGTTCTGTAGGGCTGGCCAATATGGGAGGGTTCCTGATCGGCATCCAGAGACTTCTCTGAACGTATTGGGGTATGTGTGCCTATTCTCCAAAGCAGAGATTGGAAGGAGATTACAGAATAAGGATCCAGTTGGGATGTATCTATCTCCCTGTCTCTCTCTGATTCATGGAAGAAAGGAATAAAGAAAAAAAGAAAAGAAAGAAAAAGGCTACATACGACATTCTGAAAAAGGGATAACAATAGGGACTGAAAATACATCAGCAGTTGTCATAGGTTAGGTAGGAGGTGCATCTGACTACAAAGCATGATGGAATTATTTTTCTTGAGTGAAGATGATGGAGTATTTAGAATGGTAGTTATTAACAGAACACTTAAGCAAGTATCAAATCTCACTCACACCAAAAGTGTGAATTTTACTCTATGTAAAAACAAATAAATATACATCAGAAAACATATTGTCTTACACTTCCAATAAACCTGATTAGACTCATGCTTGATGCTGCACCATCACACAATATAAATTCACTAAGAATGCAGATCTTCCAGATGTTGATAAAATATCACCAAATTTCACCCAGCCTCTGGAATCTCCAGAATGAAAAAGGAAATTAATATGCTAGTATTGTGAAAACTGTGGCTATAAACCTCCCCAAAGGTCTTCATTAGAAACCCTATATAACTGCTTGTCTAAATATGTGAATAATATCGGACCAAACACCTAAAAACATGTCTTTTCTTCACCTACTTTTACTTATTTATACAACTATATATTTCTGACGCTAAGTTTGTCAAATCACGTAATCATGCTGCATGTGATCTGTAAACTCTAAAGAAGGTTACTGTTTACTATATATACAGGTCATGATAAAAATTACCCTTTCATGGGCCGGCCAAGTGACCTAGCATTTAAGATGGCTGGATCCCCCAGAGCCAACCACATGGCTCAAGTTCTGGACTTCACAGCTTGAAAAACACAGTAGGCATGTGTGCATGTGTGACTAAAATCCTGAAAGGAGAAGAGAGCAGAAGAGATTAGGGCTTGGTCATCACTGACTTCCCCCAACCTGGAGGTGTTTTCTCTCTCTTTCTTTCTCTCCCTTCCATGAGTACATATACGCTATAGTAAAATTAAAACAAAAAAAGAAATCATTTAATTTTAAAATTTTTCATTATCATTATTTTTAAAAGATTTCCCAAGGGCCCTTTAGGGGGCCAGTAGGTAGCATGGTGGTTAAGACACTGTGATTTGAGTCCCAAATCTGGCAGGTTGCTTTCTCTCTCTCTCTCTCTCTCTCTCTCTCTCTGTCTCTCTCTAGTAAGCACCTGTGCCTTATAGCAAATTTAAAAATAAAATAATAATAATAAATAAAATTAAATAAATAATTCTTTTGAAAAAAATTTTTTAGTAAGTTACCCTTTTGGCAGATAGATGTAACATTGTGAGGAAGAAATAAGGAATCAGTTGGCAGTAAAAAAAAAAAAAAAAAAAAAAGATTTAAAGGGAAATTTCTCATGTTAACACAAATGCAGTTTTAGACTGCTGTACTTTAACACATACCTTGACAATTTCCTGTTTCTGATAAGAATCAGCTAAGTAACAATACCTAAGTGACTAAGTCCGGAAGTGTGGTTGGGTTACAGATCTCTCAGTGAACAATGAAGGGGAAAAAATTCCCTAAATCATAAACTTTAATAAGCTGTAATAATAAGCTGTAAGTAATGCAAAAAGACAGGGCAATTCATAAGATGATCTTATTCTATTCAATTTTTAAAACCCTGGTATCTTATCAAGTAATTCTGTTAGAGAGATTTTTGCTATAGGTCGTCATGTGTGCTCACTGGAGAGACAGACAGGGAGAAAGTGAGATATCACCCACCTCCTCCAGGGGGATGATTACACCGCAATCCCCTCTCAATTCTCCTTTTGGGATTTTGAGCACACATGCACATACACCCGGCATCAGTTTCAAGCCATCAAGTCCAGGACTTGAACCACAAATTATCACGTGGGAGTCCAGGGTCTCAACCACTATGCCATTTGCTAGCCCCTTGTCAAGTAATTTTTTTGTTGTTGAGATTTTTGCTATAGGGGATATGCACTGGCTGGAGAAACAGAGAGAGACAGAAAGCAAGAAATCACCCCCTAGGGGAGATGGCCATGACACAATCCCCTCTCCTTCATTCTCCTCTCAGGATCTTGGGCACACATGCACACGAGGCAAGTGTGAGTTTTAGGTCACTGGATCTAGGTTTCAAACCACAGTCATCTACGTGGTAGTCCAACGATGTAACCATTATGCTATCTGCTGATACTTGTCAAATAATCTTAATTATTAAACACTACTACTAATGAAACAAGTAATAAAAGCAACCCCACTACGGAGAAAACAAAATACTACTAACTAGTCAGAAATGAAGGCTACTTAAAATAAAGGGTTTTTTTTTATTTAAAATATGGGTCTGAGACAGCAGGTGGCATGAAGGTTAAGGTGCTAAATCCCACATGGCCTACCATATGGTTAGTGTCCCAGGTGCCCAAAATCCCAAGAGGAAAAGGGATTGCAGTGTGCCCATCCCTCCTGGGGGTTATTTCTCTCTTTCTTTCTCTGTCTCTCTCTTTAGTGAGTACATACACCTACAGCAATAACTACTGGGTTATCAGAAAAGTCGTGACAGATTTTTGCATAGAAAAATATGCCATGACGTTTCTGATGACCATTAAAAGAAAGAAAAAAACAGAATGAGTAAAACATGGGTCAAATAAACTGTCATCACTTTTGGAAATATCACTTTGAAACATTACCATTATAAGAGAACAAAATTAATGACAAAGGTAAAATTGTGCATACCAAAATTCATCTGGCAAATGTTTACTGGGTAGTTATTACACACTAGGGGGAGACTGAGATAAAGAATGAGAGGAAAGAAAGATGTACCATGCAAAATTCTTGCTCTCAAAAAAATCTCAACTATTCAGGCCAGAAAGAGGCACAACGGTAAAAAGTAACAATGCAAGGCTGACTCGTGCAAAGGTTACAGGTTCCTGTCCAGAGACCTTTCCAAGTACCCCAGGCACCAATGTGCCCATGATCCAGGGCTGGCTGAGGCCGGGGTAGACGACACATCGGCACACTGTTGGAGGTGCTGTCTCTGTCTCTCTCTTTTGCTATCTCTCTCACTCGTAGAAAAAGTAAACTTAAAAATCACAAGTCTATTTCTCCAACAAACTTATTATTACTTCCTAATATTGTTACTTTGTCAAGCATCACAAAATTTTACTTATTATCTTCTCTGAGTTATAAGAAATTGATCCACAATAACATTGGAAACCTATAACCATTCTCTAATCTGAATATTACATTTTGTATTAGTTAAAGAAGAAGCTATTATGTGTTACTAAAGTAAAAGTAATATTCTTACTGAATTATGGACAATTGCAAGACAAACCACCAACCATGAAAAAGCAGTGCATTTAAGAGAAGTGAGAACCCACATGGTGGCCACAGTTAAAATCCCTGAATCTGTCAGGCTGAAAAACACTCTGGACCCATGTGCGGTACCCAAGACTCAATTAACTGCACAACTGGAGGATGGGGACTGTGGTGAGAACAGAACCTGTGCAGACTGTTCATTTCTCGCTATTCCTCTCACGTGTGTACACATGCTGTTCCATAAAGAAAGAAAAAGCTTTTTTAATTAGAAAAAAAAGTAAGCACATTAATTGATTTGACCTTTATTGTACTATAATGGCAATAAACATAAACAGGCTCATAATTGACTATAATCATATTCTTTTATTTTTTTAAAAAGGTGTGACAAAATAAGGCCCGGCTCCATGGTCTAAAGATTAAGGCAGCTGGGATCCCACATGGCCAACCCCATGGTTCAAGTCCCAGACCCATTGGTTTAAGAAACAAGCCAGGTGCATATACGTGCATAGTCAAAATCCAAAGACAGAGACACAGAGGAGAAAGTATTGTAGTGTAATTAAGCCAATTCAAGAGTGGAGGGGGGTGCTTTCTCCTCTCCCTATCTGACAAGTATACATACCCTCCGGTCAAAAAAAAAAAGTAAAATAAATTTATGGACTGTGTCCACACAAATATTCACATATAGGCCCCAGCAGAGTGGTATAAGTAGTACCTCACCACTGCAAAAGGCTAGGGCTGCATGAAGGCTCTGGGATCAGATCCCTGAACAGGATGGGCATGGTGACATGCACCTGTAATCCTGGTGAACTGAGGCTAGGGCGGAGGATCACAATAACAAGATCCTATCCAGAATTTCTCTTCCTCTCCCCATGCTTTCTCTCCTTCTCATTTAAAAAAAAAAGGGGGGGGGCAGTGGAGAAGATATAAAATTAAAATTAGCACATTCACGGCCTAACCCCTAGTACCTCAGAATATGACTGTATTTGGATCTGTGGTCTATTTTTTTTTTTTTTTTTTTTGCTCTAGGGCACATGTGCTCAATGGGGAGACAAAGACAGAAGGTGAAATACCACCCCCTGGGTGGATGTACACATTACAGTTCTTCTCCCAGGATTTTGGACATGCATATACATGTACCTGGCGTGAATTTTAAGCCGCCAGGTCGAGGGCTTGAACTGCAGTTGAATACATGGGAGTCCAGCAGCATAACCATTATGCCATCTACTGGTCCCTGGAAGCACAGTCTTTGAGGAGGTAACTGAGGTAATGAGGTGGCAGGCCCTAATCCAAAATACTAGTTTCCTTTTTAAGAGATTAGGACATAGACACACACAAAGGGAAGACAGTGAAGTGAATGAAGACAGTCCCCTACTGAGCTCAAACGTAAGGCCTCCGAAGAAACTAACCCTGCTGATACCTTGATCTCAGACCTCTAGTCTCCAGAATTATGAGAAAATTAATTTCTGTTGCTTAAACCACCTGGTCTGTGTTATTTTGCTAATGGCAATCTTAGTAAATTAACAGACACAAAAATCAGCATCTGAGACATTTTAAAGTGTAGACTTCTGTGGCATTATGTACAATCAAAATGTACGACCGTCCCCACCAGCCACTCCAGGATAATTTTCATGCTGCAAAACTGAAACTGTACCCATTAAACATAATCCCCCACAATAAAGCCAAACTACTGATCAAGTATAAGAGAAGAATAAACTCATTTTGAGACAAATATGCTCAAAAAATGTAATGCCAATGTACCTTTACTCAGGAAACAACTGGGGACATGCTCCAGCAAAATGAGAGTAAGATAAGGAAAAGGAAGTCACAGAAAATAGGAAGCAGCGGAACTAGTGAAGAAAGGCCAAGAGAACTTCCAGGTGCCAATAAGAAGAAATCTAGCTCTCAAGCAAATCTAAAAGAAATAGTCCAACTGGAATAGGATTCCAAGAAAAGGAGAAAAAATTCTGACAGATTATCCACTGGATATGACCACATTCAAAATTATACATACATGTATTTCATAGAACCATTGGAGGATATAGGAACTCACCTATAAGATCAAAGAAAACAAACTTTTTTTTTTTAAGTTTGTTATTGGGCACATGAGCTCACTTGAGAGAAAGTGAGAAATCAACTCCCAGGGCGGATGGCCACACCACAATCCCTTCTCTATTCCTCTACCGGGATTTTAGGCACACATGCACATGTGCCTGGTGTGTTTCAAGCCACTGAGTCTGAGACTCAAACCAAACCAGTCAGTCACGTGAGATCTAGCAATGTCACCTAATGGCCTGGAAAACAAACAATGTTTTTAAAGTACACTTTATCCATTTCAAGAAAAATTAAGTTACACAAGAAAAGAAATTTAGCCATAATTTGGTGAATGGCCAGCTCTGGCTCCACGGGTGTTTTTCCAGTATCTTTAAAAGCCATGGCTGCAGCGTAGCTTCCTGACCGACTTGTTCCTCGGCAAGAGCGAACAGCGGTGAGTCAGGAGCAGAGCGGGCTGCCGAAGCTCTGTGCCACCTGCGTGCGCTTTTTCCACCCTATTTTTTTTTAAGCTCGTATTATTTTTTAAAATGACTTTATTTAGCTTTATTTATTTATTCTGATTTGACCAGAGAGAGACAGAGAGAGAGAGAGAAAGTGAGAAAGCAACACCTGCCCTCTGGGACTCGAACTGCAGTGGGCCATTGTGGGAATCCAATGCCCTTAATCACCATGCCACCTGCCAGCCCTCTAGTATTTTCTTATATATGTGTATCTATATAATACTAGGTTGTCAAGAAAGTCATGGCACATTTTTGCATAGAAAAGCATAGAAAAATACTCAAGACTTTCCCAACAACCCAATATTATATCTGCATAATCTCTTGATTCATTAAATTTGGACATTATCTGTTTATTTTTCTTTTTGAGAGAGAGATTTTTGCTATAGGACACGTGTACTTGACAGAGACACAGAGACAGAAAGTGTGAAATTACCCCCCAGGGGGGTGGCCAGGCCACAATCCCTTCTCAGTCTCCTTTTGGGATTTTAGTCACACATGCAAATGTGCCTGACATGAGTTTCAAGCCGCTGGGTCCGATTCTCGAACTGCAGTTGGTCACGTGGGAGTACAATACCTTAACCACTATGGCACCTGCTATCTCCTCGTTTTCTTAACATTCCTTGGTCTCAGTGTCTTGATAAAATTATGTTTCCTGGGGCTGGCAGATAGCATAGTGGTTAAGGGTGCTTGACTCCCATGGGGTCGACCATGGTTCGAGTCCTCGACCTCAGCCGCAACATAAAGTCCCTGGAGAAAGTGTGTGCTGACTTAATCAGAGGCGCAAAGGAAAAGAATCTCAAGGTGAAAGGACCAGTTCAGATGCCAACCAAGACATTTAGAATCACTACAAGAAAAACACCTTGTGGTGAAGGTTCTAAGACTTGGGATCGTTTCCAGATGAGAATTCACAAGCGACTCATTGATTTGCACAGTCCTTTTGAGATTGTTAAACAGATTACTTCCATCAGTATCGAACCAGGAGTTGAGGTTGGAGTCACCACTACAGATGCCCAAGTCAACTATTTTAATAAATTATCATCTGTTAAAAACAAAAAACAAAACACAAAAAACAAAAAACCAGAAGAAACAGTTTACAAACTTCAAAGTCATTATCAGCCATTAAGAACAGAGAGAGAAAAAAGATGGGGAGAACGAAGAATTCCAATTTTTGTCATAGACCTCGTAGTACTACTTGACATTTTAAACTATATTCATCTATTGCTTTGATGAGTTTATTAAAAAAAATAACTAATGTGGAAAAGTCCCTTACTGGCCCTTAAAAGTTAAAACCGAATCAATCAAAATATTGAGTAGCTGACTCGTAAGTTATACCAGCAACCGTTTTCTCTTTATTTTTGTACCTGTATCTCAACTTTCTTCTGAGGAACTATCCTTTCCAATCTCACCCCATTCCCCCAATTCTATTTCTATATACTTCAGGCGGAATTCCACCAGCCAGGGGAAAATATATAACTTGTGCAAAGCAAATCAAGGTTATATTTCTGTAGTTTGCGTGACTAGTTTAAGCATGGATATAAAACTCAAGTTGTTTATTTGTACAGACTCCTAAAACGTCTATGGGGATACTGGAAAGACACACTTCTCCCAATGGACTTAGTAACCTGATAGCATGTGGGCTGAAAAGTAGATGTCAGGCAAGCTTTTTGGTACAACAGTAATACACTGCCAAAGAGAAGCTGGATCCCACACGGAGACTGCTGTTCAAACTCCTGGTCTTGTTAGCCTGAGATCCACCAAGTGCTCAAGATCTGACAAGAGGACTGGGGGAAGGGGGTCACGGTGTGACCAGACTCTGTGGAAGGTGCTCCTCCTTTTCTCCCCCTCATACTCATGCATTTACATGTGCTGTATCATGAATAAAGAAAAAAAGAGACAGTAGATGTCACCATATACAACAAATCTAACAATGAAGCTCAGAAGTAAGTAGAGATTTCATTCCATGTATTGAGCCTCCAAATCTAGTTATTTCTCAGTCCAGATTCTATCCCTGGATTTTTTTTTTTTTTTAAGTTTATTCGGACCGGAGAGGAGAAATTTTAAAAAAGAACAAAACAAAAATATTTGCAGCCTTCTTTGGAATTAGTTGTCACCAGACAAGCAGCTATCTGTTACAGTTTCACCCTTAAACCTATCCCTCTAGTTTTATTCAGTGTCCTAGATCTGGTCTCCAGTTTCTCATGTGACTCTTCATCCAGTATGATCTTACTGGATACAAATGCAAGACTTCATCCCTATTTTCGTATCCAAATTCTGGCTTTATGGCTTCAACACCACTCTGCAAGCTATACTTCTAGGCCACTACTTCTACTGATAAATTTATTTCATTTTTGAGAAAGACTTTGTCTTTTAAAATAGTCCTATTTTATCTATTACTGCTTTGTATTGATATCTGGCATGCATTATCCATTTTAATCTTTTTAAACTAATTTTAGGCCAGCCGCTGTGTCACAGTGGTAATGCAATGCTCTGCAACACGGAGGCCACTTGTTAAGGTCTTGGGTTCCCTCCCATCCAAGGTCTCCCTGGTCCATGATCCTAGCTGGCTTTGTAAACTGACTCTTTTGCTATTGTAAAGAACCACAAGCTGTTTTTTTTCCCCCAAAATTGTATTTATCAGTAACTATTTCCTGTAACACATGTTTTTTTTTTCATTGTATTTTTTTAATTTTTTTTTAATTTTCTACATTAATTCACTATACACCATCACAACACACCAATGAATTTTCCATCCAAAATACACTGTGCATTGGTTCAATCAAGCACATCAACATACATGTTCTCAGCAAATAATTTTCCAATTCTTACATCCTGCATACCTTGTCCTTTGTCTTGCCATCCCTGATTCCCCATCCCCCACCCTCTGCTATGTCCCATCTTCCTCCTCCATTGTCCCTGGCATCCATGGTTGCCCTCCATGCCTTCTGTGCCCCCCCCATTCAAGTGTTCTGCCAATGAACTTAATTAGTCTAAATATATCCAATAGCTAGCACAGCTGACACATACCTATACATGTACCCAAATCTGACCCTAGGCATAAACCCCAGTGAGTAGAATGAACATACTATAAAGTAGTAGCCAGCTGTGCCCATACACCTCGCTGCAGTCATCAAATGTGCATTTTTTTTTCTCCTGCAACTTTTTTTTTTTTATTATTATTATATTATATTACCTAACACTCATTCCCTGAGCATCATCACAACACACTAAATGTAGTTTCCCATCTAGGAAAAACTGCATAGTGTCTTAATCAAGCATGTTATCACCAATAATATTCCATTTCTACTTTCATACATATGTATACATATATAT
>NW_006209676.1:822970-855261 GCF_000334495.1 Tupaia belangeri chinensis
CGGGGGGGTGGAGGGGGGGGGCAGGACCCCTGTAACACATCTTTAGAGTACTTTTGCACACAGGATTCTTTCGAGCATTGGATTTAAAGAAACACTATCACTACAAAGATAAAAAAAATATTCCAAAAGAAAATAAATCATAAAATATTATCAAGAAATATGGTCTCATTTATCACTATATCACCAGTTCCTAGGGCAAACAAGGATCTAGGAAGTAAAACTGATGTCACATAGGATATGACACCTGTAGCAATGATGATAATAGGTAAGATTATACATTCCCACTTTGTTACAAACTGAATCACCAATTCATCTAAATAAAATTTTAAAAATTATAAGGCCAAGAAAGGAAAAGAGAAGCAAAGTATAGTAAAGGTAAATAAAACAAGAAAACCAAAAAAAAAAAAAAAACTGGGTATGTCACAATCAAAATTTGTGAAGTTTAATGAGTCTGACTACTGTATACAACTATGTAGCCTGTGCACAATCAAGATTTCAAATATTTCCATCCACCCAAAAAAGTTCCCTTGTGCCCCTTTACAGCCAATCCCCCCCTCCTGTCCCCATAACCACTGACAGGTTCTCTGTCACTGTAATTTTTTTTTCTTGAATTCCATATAAATAGAATCATACAGTTGTACTATGTTATAATGTAAAACACCTGGTCACCAGAATCCTGTTATCAAAAACATCAACTTATTTTTGAAAACTATAAAAAAAAAAACTAAAAAAAAAAACCTAAATAAGAGACAAAATTCTAGCATGATTAAAATCACTACAGATTGCAAACAGCAATTTGTGAGACATACAGCTGGGCAGATAGCATAAGGTAAATATCAATAAAACAAGGGTTTTACTTAAGGGTGGGAACCCTTACTTCTGGGAGGAGCAGAATTTATACTTACTCTAGAAACGGGTTTGCAGTTCCTTCCCAGAGTGAATCTCCACATTCACAGTACCTCGATGGCTTCAAAATGTGTGCTTTACCAATATGCAAGCCACCTTATCACTAAAGCCAAAGGACCCATTTTATGTTGAGACACCACATTAAGCAACCACAGCATCATGTATCACATCACCCAGAAACTGCCAAACTCACAATAATGGAGTGGTGCATTAAAAGCTAAAAAAAGAAGTCATCTTGCTGGTCTTTCAGATGTACTAAGTGTACTGACCCAATCAGTGGCTAAAGTACTATATTTTTCATATCTACAATGTATGAGTCAAGAAGCCAAGATACAGAAGTATCTTTTCACCATCGATCTCAGTATCTCACTTATGGAACAAGAGTTTCCACTCCACAATTTAGACTTGCAAGTTGTATTAGAGGCCCTGAGAGTAATGCTTCCATCAGAGGACACAGACAACACACTAAACCAGTCCACTGTGCCTAGTTACAACCATCAGTTGGTCACTTTGGGCTCCTCATGCTGATGGATTCACAGTCAGAGAAAGGCATACACCAGCAGCGATAATTGACCCTTATTATCACTAGGAGTGGTTGTATATAATGGGAGTAGGGAATAATCTGTCTGGAACTCAGGGTGTATCCATTCTTGGTTCCATGAGAAACAGGAAATTGCAGCATCCATGACCCACAAACGGCAAGGCAACTAAGAGCTCAAATCTCTCAAGAATGAAAGTCTAGAGGTCACAAGCAACTAGAACCTGTGGGGACACGTTTAAGAGAGAGAATCTGAGGTGTAGGGACATGCTCTGAGCAACCACCACCTGCTCTTTTGAGGCTTGGCAGAACCTTGTAACTTGTCTTTCCCTGACCTTGGCTGCAGACAGAGCAAGGGTGGAAATTACTAGGGGCGTTCCAACAGACACATCTGATGGACTTCAAGAAACATCTTCGGGTGCGTGTGCATGCGTGCCCAGCATCCCGAGAGGAGAATGGAGGAGAAGGGATTGCGGCGTGACCATCCCCCCTGGGGGATGATTTCTCGCTTTCTGTCTCTATGTCTCTCTCTGTCTGTCTGGCGAGCGCGCACGCGCCCTACAGTGAAAATCTCTCTCAAAAAAAAAAGAAACATCTTGACCCCAATTAGTAAAATCCAATCCCTGCTCTGCATCTGAAAGGCTCTTTAGACTTCTCTGGGTGTGGTGGTGCACTCCTTATAGAGAAGATCTTTAGCTCCTTCCTCACACCTAACAGCTAGTTCTCTGCATTAAAAAAGATGAGACTTTCTCTTGATAGGATTATCACCAAGGGATACACCTGGCCTGGTGTGACTAAACCCTTATAGATTTGTTAACTGCTTATTGTCTGTAACCTGGCAACCAATCTATGAAGTGTCATGAAACATACATGTGTAATGTCTCCTTGTACTATAAATAAAGAGGCCCAGTTTGTCTGGGTGGTTCAAGCAACTCTAGCAGCTCAAGCAGTGGCTCAGCTGCAGCACCAAGTTGCTTGGGCTACCTAGGCTCAGGCTGGCTGTGTCCATTTCTACTCTATGTCTTTGTCTCATTCTTCCCAATTCCCCAGTCCTGGCAAGATGGAGGGCTTTCTCTTTCTCGTCCTCTTTTCTCTTCCTCACCAACAGACCCCTGATCATGATTCAGCCAGACCCAAGCCCTGGGGCAGACGCCGACAAGAAACAGCTCAACTGTTGGTCCATCATAAAGGAAATCTAGAATGGGTAATCAAAGAGGGAAATGAATATTAACTCCTACTTCAACACCAACTGCCACAGCAGGTACAATTAGCTAACACACCTAACCCTTTTAAAATTTCCACTGAAGGGACTGCAGCACAGCACGACTCAGTGATGGATCAGAATCAATGCAGGGTCCAAGCCAATCTGAGCAAAGGAACAGGTAGACTGTATCAAACGTCTTTTATGTCCCATGTCCAGGCTCTCAGCCTCTCCTTTGATTCTAGCTGTATTACAATAGTTTTCTATTACTGTAACAAACTGCCACAAATTTAGTGGCTTAAAACAATACAAATTTGTCATCTCACAACTCTAGATGTCAGAAATCCAAAACAGATCTTAACAGAGCTACAGTCAACGCTTGTGTCTCCCTGGGAGGCTCTTGGGGAGAATTCGTTCTTTTATCTATTTTGGCTTCTAAAAGCTGCCTGTATTCCTTGGCTCCTGGCCAATTATCAAGACCTTTATTAGGCTGACATTCTTGACTCCCATTCATAAGGACCCTTGAGAACACACTGGACCCACCTACATAATCCAGGACAGAAAGCACAGACAACGAAAGAAAAAATGGACAGTTGGATTTCATCAAAATAAACACTTTAAAAATCTGTGCATCAAAGGATATCCCCCCCCCTTTATTACACAGCACATGGACTTGCAGGATGGAGGGTGGAGAGAGAGAAAGTGAGAAATTAATCCCGCCAGGGTAGATGGCCACACCACAATCCTTTCTCCTCCATGTCTTCTCTAGATTTTGAGCACACACATGGGCCCAGCATGATTTTCAAGCGCCAGGTCTGGGACTCGAACCACGTAGTTGGCCATGTTGGATCCACTCGCCTTAACCTCAGTGCCATTTGTTAGGCCCCAAAGGATATTCTTTTTCTTAAAAGAATTCTTTAATTTTTATTTATTCATTTATTTATTTTAATCTGACCAGAGAGACACACAGAGAGAGAGAAAGTGAGAAAGCAAGCCACCAGGTCTGGAACTCAAACTAGTCACAGTCATGTAGGAGTATCCAGTGCCTTAACCACCATGCCACCTGCTGGTCTCAAGGATATTCTTTAAATAGAGTGAAAAGGCAACTCATAGATAAAGAGAAAATATATAGGGAATCATACGTGATAAGAGATTAATATTCAGGGACCAGCAGTTGGTGTAATGGCTACGTCGCTGGACTCCCACGTAGTCAACCAAGATTCGAGTCTTGGACCCAGTGGCTTAAACTCACGCCGGGCACATGCACGTGCATGTCCAAGGTCCTGAGAGGAGAATGGAGGAGAAGGGATTGCGGCATGGCCATCCCCCCGGGGGTTGATTTCTCCCTTTCTGTCTCTCTGTCTCTCTCTTTCTGGCGAGTGCACGTGCCCTATAAACCTCTTCAAAAGAAAAAGAGAGAGAGATTAATATTCAGAATATATAAAGAACACTTATAACTCCACAAAACACAACAAACAATCCAGTTCAAAAACTGGCAAAGGACTTACGAATTTCTCCAAAGATGCATGAATGGCCAATACACAATACATTGAGTCTAAGCTCAAAATCACTAGCCATTAGGAAAATGCAAATCAAAACCACAATGAAATAATACTATACTACTACCTCATGCCCACTAGAATGGCTTTTACCAAAAATAGAAAAGATTTAAAAAAAATGTTGGTGAAGACAGAAATTAGAACCCTTGTGTGTTGCTAGTAGTAATGTACAATGAGACAGCCACTGTGGAAAACATTTTGGCAGTTCCTCAAAAATTTAGAAATAGTGATGGCCTAATGGTTAAGGAAGCTGGATCCCACATAGGTGACCTAGTTTCTCCTCCATGTCTTCTCTAGATTTTGAGCACACACATGGGCCCAGCATGATTTTCAAGCGCCAGGTCTGGGACTCGAACCACGTAGTTGGCCATGTTGGATCCACTCGCCTTAACCTCAGTGCCATTTGTTAGGCCCCAAAGGATATTCTTTTTCTTAAAAGAATTCTTTAATTTTTATTTATTCATTTATTTATTTTAATCTGACCAGAGAGACACACAGAGAGAGAGAAAGTGAGAAAGCAAGCCACCAGGTCTGGAACTCAAACTAGTCACAGTCATGTAGGAGTATCCAGTGCCTTAACCACCATGCCACCTGCTGGTCTCAAGGATATTCTTTAAATAGAGTGAAAAGGCAACTCATAGATAAAGAGAAAATATATAGGGAATCATACGTGATAAGAGATTAATATTCAGGGACCAGCAGTTGGTGTAATGGCTACGTCGCTGGACTCCCACGTAGTCAACCAAGATTCGAGTCTTGGACCCAGTGGCTTAAACTCACGCCGGGCACATGCACGTGCATGTCCAAGGTCCTGAGAGGAGAATGGAGGAGAAGGGATTGCGGCATGGCCATCCCCCCGGGGGTTGATTTCTCCCTTTCTGTCTCTCTGTCTCTCTCTTTCTGGCGAGTGCACGTGCCCTATAAACCTCTTCAAAAGAAAAAGAGAGAGAGATTAATATTCAGAATATATAAAGAACACTTATAACTCCACAAAACACAACAAACAATCCAGTTCAAAAACTGGCAAAGGACTTACGAATTTCTCCAAAGATGCATGAATGGCCAATACACAATACATTGAGTCTAAGCTCAAAATCACTAGCCATTAGGAAAATGCAAATCAAAACCACAATGAAATAATACTATACTACTACCTCATGCCCACTAGAATGGCTTTTACCAAAAATAGAAAAGATTTAAAAAAAATGTTGGTGAAGACAGAAATTAGAACCCTTGTGTGTTGCTAGTAGTAATGTACAATGAGACAGCCACTGTGGAAAACATTTTGGCAGTTCCTCAAAAATTTAGAAATAGTGATGGCCTAATGGTTAAGGAAGCTGGATCCCACATAGGTGACCTAGATTCAAATCCCAGCTTGAAGGCTTAAAAAACATGCTGGGCACATGCATGTGCATGGCCAAAATCCTGACAGGATAGAGAAATGAAGAAGAGTGCATGGCATGACCACATCCCACTGTGGGTGCTTTCTCCCTCTCTCTTGCTCTAGCTATTGCATGCACCCTAACTTAACCTAACCTCTCTGTGTTTCAGTAACACCTACTTACAGAGTTGTTTTAAGGATCAAGCAAAATAAAATGAAAAACATTTAGTACAATGCTTGTTACACCATACACCATTGCCTTCCCTGCCCTATCCTACTACCTAGTGCTAAAAATTTCTAAAACTTTCACTACCAATTGTATAGAAATATAAACTAATGATACCTGAATCAGAACTTTACATAATTTTCTGATAGGGAAGATATGTTTGTACTAGGTAGCAAATAAATTAAAAGTCACCAATTATATGTTACTGGCAAAGCAGATTTCAGCTACTAATTCACTGCAAGTTGACACTTAAATTAAGGTGAAACGTATACTGTAGACAGCTATTTACACCAATTATCGCTCAACTCTTTTCTTTCCTCCATTTTTTAAACTCTTCTTTCCAAATATGCCTGCCCTTTTCAACTTATCTTTTGTTCCAAATTACTATTCTTACTTAGGGTGCAATTAATTAAGAGAAAGGCTACAATACTTAATTTTTCCAATTCAATGTTAAGATAAAATAAAGACAAACTAGTGGTTAAGGAAGCTAGATGCCACATGGTCAACTGCAGTACAAACCGCAGCATCAGTGGATTGAAAAACATACTGTGCACCTGGACATAATGCCCAAAATCCTAACAGAATGGAGGAGGGATTACAAGGTGATCATATCGCATTGAGAGTGTGCTTTCTCACTCTTGCTCTCTGTCTCTTTGCAAGCACATGCACCCTTTGGCAATTAAAAAAAAAAATGTGATCACGCACACAATATCAAAGTTCCAAATTCTGCCTGGTAAACTCTTCGAATTTCTCTAAACGAAATGATAAAACTTTAAAAAGATGAAAATGAGGGCCAGCTCTGTGGCCTGGTAGTTAAGGAAGGCAGATCCCATATAGCTGGTTTAAATCCCAGCCACGGCAGCTTAAAAAACACGCAAGGTGTACTTATACCTATGCCCAGTAGGATGGAGAATGGAAGAGAAGGGACTGAGGCACAGGGATTGCAGCATGACCACACCCAATTCAGGTATGTGTGCTTTTTCCCTCTCCCTGTCTTTCACTCTCTTTGGAGAGCGCACACACCCTCTGGCCATCTGGGGGGGAAAAAAGTAAAAATGAAAATGAAAAGATATGCGAGAGCATCCTCCCCTGTTTTATGGCTCTAATCTGTTTATTGGGAAGCAAAACTACATAGCATCTACAGACTGGAAATGTAATTTTTCAGTATACTAGCTATAACCAATTTTCCTTACACTCACACACATAAATGCGCTAAGTTGGTGTTAGTATAATTTAAGTATGCTTTCATTTTAAATATTCTCTCATTTCTTTTTTTTAAGTTCACTTACTTATTTTATAAGGCATGGGGGGGGGGGACAAAGACAGGTACTCTCCATATAGCGGCCGCCACCACACTCCTGAGACAGGTACTCTCAATAGGGGAGCACTGTGATCCAATCCCCCAACCCCACCAGCTAGCTAGGATTTCGGGTTTACCCATGGGGGAGGCAACTGGCAGAATCTGAACTCAAGGCCTCTCATGTGGCTTCTAGAATTGCAATGTGGCACTCTACTGCTTGCACCAATGCAGCTGAACCCCCTTCTTTTTTTCTTTTCCTCCCTCCTCCTCCCCCCCCCCTTTAAATTCATGATACAGCGTGCATGTGTATGGGGTACGGGGCTGTCAGAGGGCCTGGTCACACCATGATCTTGCTCTAAGACACACCTACCCAGGGTGTTTTCCCTGCCTACAGGGTAAGGAACTTGACAGTCAGCATGTGGCCTCCAGCTCTGAGTTCTACCTCTATGCCTCAAAGAGCTGGGCCTCCCATCTCATTTTTTTGAAAGACTTTCTAATTTAATTTTATTCATCATCATCACCATCATTTAATTTGACCAGAGAAAGGGAAAGTGAGTAAGCAAATGCCACGTCCAGGACTCAGGTTGTGGTCAGTCATGTGGGAGTCCAGCACCTTAACCACCATACCACCTGCCAATCCCATCTCATTTTAATGTTACTCTTAAATTTTAAAGGACAATGCCTTTCAAAGAAACACCTGCATTATAAATGCTTTCAGAATAAGATACAGTAAAAGGATGTGGTTAAGAAGTATAAACAGATGAAATATCACTGTATTGCTATGATTTTGTGTACTTTCAAGTCAGAAAAATCCTACTAAAAACATTTTAAAATAGTGTTCTCAATACAGAAATTTTTAAGTTAGTAATTACAACTTACTGTAATATTCTAAAAAAATACACCTCTTTTAAGTTACTGCAACAAGCCCAAAAGTTTTTCTCCCTCTACAAACTCCTTAACCTTGACATTTGACTGTATTTTGTCACTATATTTCACTTTAGAAATGTTTATTGGATACTCAGTTCAGAGCAAGTATGCTAAGTACTTTTCTTTTTAAAGAATTATTTATTCAGTTTTATTTATTATTATTATTTAATTTGACCAGAGAGAAAGGGAAAGTGAGTAAGCAAGCACCCAGATCCTGGACTGAAACCACAGTTGGCCACATGGGGGTCCAGCACCTTTACCACCAAAACACTGCCAATTCCAGCTAAAAGCTTTTAATACAAAGTTATTACCCCCCAAAGTAATCTTATGATATTGTTATTTTAAATAACAACATTATTATGTAAAGTGTGAAGAAACTTAAGTAACATGTCCAATGTCATAGCTGGTAAGAGGGAGAGCCAATTCCCTTCTTTTACCATTTTTATTACATAAAATCTCAAACATACATTAAAGGACCAAGCAAATCCTCTAAGCCCACTACCCAATATGCTCATCAGCTTATGGCCACTTTTCCTTTTCATATTCTCATCCACTCAGTCTGCTTCCTCTCTGGACTACTTTAAAACGAAAACCCTTTGGTCGTAAATATTTCACTACAGACCTCTAAAAAGTATTTCTAAAAGAACTCAAAGGTATACACTTCATTATTCTCAGCAAGCTATACTTTCTCACAGAGACAAGAAAGCCTAAGGTGCCCTTGGACCTCATATTTCACAGAAAGTAGCATTTCAAACTTCCAGACACATATTCAAGAAATAGTCAAACAAGAGGCAACAAGCTAACCATTCCTTTTTCCTCAACTGGGCACTGATTTCCTTAACCCTGTATCTAACTGGTTCTCCTCAACCCTCCCCACCCACCTCTGGTTTCCATTTCTGGCTCCTCTTTTTCCTCCCCTTGAGCCATCTGCTCTTCTCAAGAGCCCTCTATCAATAGCTAACCCATTTTTATGGCTGTATCCTATCACTTTCAGTGGACAGTTGAGTCAAATCTACAATTACATGTGTGTTCTGTAATCAAACCTACTGTTCCTCAATATTTCTACATGAATATGCTACTATATCGCCTCAAATTCGACCTGAATCAATCCCAACTCATCATTACTCCAAAAACCCAGATCTTTTAACCTCTTTACTACTATATTAGTTACAAACCACTATCTTCCCACTCACCCAGACTCCCCTTGAGTCACACATCAATTTGAGTTGGTTCTTTCTTTGGAATGTTTTTTGTCCATCCTTTTCTGTTCCACTGCCACTACTAAAATCCAAGCCTTTAGCAAGTCACCTGAATTACCATGACAACCCTGTTATAATTCACTCTCTCTAGTCTCTCCACTTAGTCTGTTCTATATAATATTCATTCATGCCTACATCATCCTTTACTGAAAAACCAGTGTAAGCACTGGCTGGATACCGCTGCTAGGATAAAATGATGAGCAAGACAGACATCGCTTTCCAGCAGAGGACACAGTTACAGCAAACCAAAGGGGTTTTTTTTCCAAAAAAAAATTAAAGATGATAAATGCTGCAACAGAAATAAACACACTGCTATCCTAAAGAACAGAAAATAATAGTGCTACTTTAGTTATAGTCTCTAGTTAGAGATGGAATTAAGAGATGGCAGCCATGTAAATATTTATAGTGTTCCAGATCTACCCAGTGGCCTAGTGATTCATGGAGCCAGATTCCACATGGCCGATGAAGGTTTGAATCCAAGACCCTGTGGCTTGAAAAATATGCCAGGCACATGTGTGCATGCCAAAAATCGTGAAAGGATAGATATGAAGAAGAAGGGATTGTGGCATGACCATAACCCATGGAGGGATGCAAGTTGTTTTCTCCTTTTCCATCTGGTCTCTCTTTGCCAAGTGCACACATGCCTCTGGCTTTTAAAAAAAATGCACGTGTGCCTCGGGCAACTTAAAAAAAAAAAAAGGAAGAAGAAGGGTGTTCCAAACAAATGAAACTACAAAATACATAGGTTCGAGGAGGGAAAAAAGCCATGCATATCATAGAAGATGACCTAGTCCAATACTGCTACAAAATAATATGGAGAAAAGTAGTACAATGTAAGCTTGGAACAACACAGAGCAATTTTACTCTTACATGTACTAAGAATTCACTAAAAGGTTATTTCGTTTTTTTTTTAAAGAGGTATTTTTGCTATAGGGCATGTGTGCTCACTGGAGAGAGACAGAGAGACAGATAGCAAGAAATCACCTTCCAGGAGATGGCCACACAGCTATTCCTTCTCCATTCTCCTCAGGATGTAGGGCACACACATGTACAGTGTGACTTCTAAGCCACCGGGTCCGGGACTAATTACGTGGCATCAACTATGTAGTAGGTCCAGTGTTGTAACCATTACACCATCTGTTAGTCCCAAAAAGCTGTTTGTTATTTTTTTAAGAGAGATTTTTGCTAAAGGGCACATGTGCTTCCCAAAGAGACAGAGACAGAAAGTGAGAAATCACTCCCTGGAGGGATGGCCACACTGCAATCCATTCTCCTCCATTCTCCTCTTGGGATTTTGAGCACCCACGCACATGCCCTGGGCATGAGTTTTAAGCTACCATGGACTCAAACCTCAGTCTACTACATGGGAGCCCAGCACCAACATAACCATTACACCATATGCTGGTCTCTCAGTAAAAGGTTTTTTTTTTTAAATTATTTTATTTAACTTTTATTTATTTATTTTAATTTGACCAGAGAGGGGCAGAGAGAGAGAAAGAGAGGGAAAGCGAGAAAGCAAGCTGCTAGGTTTGGGACTTGAACCATGGTCAGTCATGTGGGAGTCCAGCGCTTTTATCTACCACGCCACCTGCCGGCCCTATCAGTAAAAGGTTTTAAGCAAGGAAATTACAAGGTCTTCAAGAAGTTCATGAAAAATGAATGCTATTTAAAAAAAAAAAAACTGCATGGATTTTTAAAAAATTCTGTACAATATAAATTCCATTTTCCACAAACCTGTGAAAATCCCCTCATATAATCCAAAATATGACTGCTAGTGCTCAGTATTATCTCTGTTCTTTTCCTCAGCACAACATCAGAATGCTGATTATGGTAGTGATATAAGATATACATATATACACATATATGTATAAATAAATACAGGTGCCTGTGTCCTCTAAGTGCCCGCATGGAGCAAAGATGCTCTACAACATATGCACACTGGCTGTGACAGGAAAAAGCAATACAAACTTCCGTATGTTAAGTCACTAAGAGATGTGGCTTACCACAGCTGTCAGCATATCATAACTAATACAGAAATCTTAAAAACATTTTTCTATGTGAAAAATTAGTTAAAAGGCAAAAGTAGACATTAAAAGACCATAAAAGCTCAACCAAAACACAGACGATTTAAAAAATAGGCAAAAGACTTAAATAGGTATCTGTCCAACTATAGACAAAAGGTCAAGGAGCACATGAAAAGATGCTCCTTGCTAACCATTAAGGAAATGCAAATCAAAACAACAGAGGGATAAACCTATTAAGAAGGCTTCTGGGAACCAGCAGTTAGCGTAATGGCTATGTCGCTGGACTCTCACGTAGTCGACCGCAGTTCGCGTCCCAGATCCGGTGGCTTAAAACTCAAACCGGGCGCGTGTGCGTGCATGCCCAAGAGCCCGAGAGGAGAATGTAGGAGAAGGGATTGTGGCGTGACCATCCCCACTGGGGGGGTGATTTCTCATTTTCTGTCTCTATGTCTCTCTCTGTCTGTCTGGTGAGCGCACGTGCCCTATAGTGACAACCTCTCGCCCCCCCCAAAAAAAAGAAAGCTTCTACAGTGCCAGTTTGTAGCCTAGCAGTTAAGAGAGCTGGATTCTGAGTTACAATAACCGTATCTCTTGACATTTGGAAATTTTTTTAGTTTTACAGGTGCATTTAACAGATCATATGTAAAGCAGGAGTCCATTTCAGTGCATAGCTATTTTTTTGTTGATTCTGGAAAAACAGTATTGTCTCGTGATGGTGCCCATGTGGATACAAGCACCCCTTAGAGCATGGGAACCAGCAGACTGCATTCCTTGTTTCAATGATGCCTGAGACTGATCTTGCAATGGGGTCTTAAGTGAATCACATAATTCTCTTTGGAACATGGTCTCCCAACCCTTGTTGTGATTGCAGACTGTTTAGCAGATATCTGAGGAGGTGCTAAGTTTGTGGAAAAAAAATACCACTTAATTCAGAAACATTACTGATACTGAATACGACATTCCACCATGCAGTAAGTCCTGTAAGATCATTTTAATCATGGGTCATGTTCTGATTCTCATTGTTGGGAATTCTTAAAAATCTTAGTAAGCATTACCAGTATTAAATGTCGAAAGTCTATTTAAACTTTATTTCAAGTTGGAGTAATTGTCTAGGCTGAGAAGATAAAGAAAATAGAATAGTCAAGAGCAAAGCTTTGAGTGCTCAGAAATGAAAACTATTCCAGTTGCTAATCTGCCTTGTTTAAGGAGCCACCAAATGTTTTCCCCCAAAGATAATTAAATGTGGCCATTTTGTTATACAGGAGGAACTAAAGTTCTGAAATTTTGGTTATATATTATGGCTGCTATAAAAATGTTATTTTAAATATATTTTGAATTATAAGAACAAATGATCTTTTGTATTTTTTTCATTTAATCAAAATTATTTTCAAGTTTCTGCAAATAGGGTAGATGTAAATTTAAAGCAATAAGTGTTTATTGGTGAATAATGTGTATATTCCCATTCCAATAAAAGTGAACGAAGTTTTAAAAAAAGAGAGAGCGAGGGGTAGAGAGCTGGATCCCACATGGCCATCCACAGTTCAAATCCTGGCCCTAACCACTTGAAAAACACACTGAGCGTGTGTGCCTGCATGCCCAAAATTCTGACAGGATAGAGAAAGAGATTACAGTGTGACCAACCCCCACTGAGGGATGCTTTTCCTTCTCTTTCTCTATGGGGAGCACATGTGCCCTATGGCAATTTTTTTTTTAAAAAGATGACTACTATAAAAAAAATTTAAGTTTTGATCAGGATGTGGTAAAATTGGAACTCATGTCCATAGTTCATAGTAACATAAAAGAGTACAGCTTCTACTGAAACAATATGTTGGTGGCTCAAAATTTAAAAGTAGAAGGCCAGCATATGGCATAGTGGTTACATCACTGGACTCTACATGGCTGACTGCAGTTTGAGTCCTAGGTCCACTGGCTTGAAAATCACACTGGGCACGTGTGTGTGCATGCCCAAGGTCCCAGGAAGATGGTGGAAAGGGGACTGCATGGCCACCGCCCACCAGGGAGGGGTGATTTTTCACTTTGCCTCTCACCACCTCTGTCTATCGCTCTGGTGAGTGAACATGCTCTATAGCAAAAACCTATAAAAAAAATTTTAGGAGAACCAGTAGATGGCATAATGGTTATGTCGCAGGACTACCACATAGTTAACTGTGGTTCAAGTCCCAGACCTGGTAGCTTCAAACTTACGCTGTATGTCCAAGATCCTGAGAGGAGAATGGAGAAGGGATTACAGTTTGACTGTCCCCTGCCCACCCCCGGGGAGGTGATTTCTCACTTTTTGTCTCTGTCTCTCCAGCAAGTGTACACATCCTAAAGCAAAAATCTCTCTCTCTAAAAAAAAAATAGAATCACCACATAATCTAGTAAATTCCATTTCTACACATATATCCAAAAACTAAAAGCAGGTGTTCAAACAGATATTTACACATCTATGTTCATAGCAACATTATTTGTAATAGCTGAAAGACAGAAATAACCCAATATCCACTGACAGACATACAGATAAACAAAATGTGGTATACACACACAGTCGAATATTATTCAGCCTTAAAAAGGAGGGAAATTTTGACATATTCTACAACATGAATAAACCTTAAGGATAGGCAAGTAAAATAAGCCAGTCACAAAAAGACAAATACTATATGATTCCACTTTATGAGGTACCTAGAGCAAACAAATTCATAAGAAATAAAACAGAGCAGTGGTTGCCAGGGGCTAGGAGGAGGAGAGAATGGAGAGGTATTTAATGGTATAGAGCTTCAGTTCTGCAAGATGAAAAAGCTCTAGAGATTGCATACACAATAATGTGAATGATTATACGTAGTAATACTAAACTCTACACTTAAAAATGGCTAAGGTGGAGCCAGATGGCATGCTGGTAACGTAACTGGACCCATACAGGAAAGGTCCTGAGTTCACTACATGGGACTTCCCAGAGCATGCCAGGAAATCATGAGGTTGTGACCCAGACCGGCTAAGACTGAGGGGTAGATTACAGTATAAGGAACCTATTGGAGGTGGCACTCTTGTTTTCTCTCTCTCTCTCTCTCTCTCTCTCTCTCTCTCTCTCTCTCTCTCTCTCTCTCTCTCTCTCTCTCTCTCTCTCTCTCTCTCTCACACGCACACACACACACACACACACACAGAAGAAATAAACTTTTTAAAAGGGTGACCCCCAAGGGTAAAAAATTTAAGAAGGGGAATACATGGTCCTTCTTGTGCCATGTAGAAGATGAAGTATTTAGTCACTAAATTCAGGACTGAAAAGAAGAAGGGAGACCAGCAGTTGGCATAATGGCTATGTTGCTAGAATCTCATGTAGTTGACCGTGGTGTGAGTCCTGGACCCGGTGGCTTAAACTCACACCGGGCACACGCCCGCGCATGTGTGTGTGCCCAAGATCCCGAGAGGAGAATGGAAGAGAAGGGATTGCAGCATGGTCATCCGCCCTGGGGGGGGTGATTTCTCGCTTTCTGTCTCTGTCTCTCTCTTTCAGGCGAGCACATGCGTCCAACAACAACAACAACAACAACAACAACAACAACAAAACTCTCCAAAAAAAAAAAAAAGAAGAGAAAGTCCTTGCCACTATCACAAAAAACCAGTTGGTGGTGACAAGAATGGTGGTACCCAGATGGTTAAACTTCATAAAATGTCTAGGTATTATCCTACTGAAGATGTGCCTCAAGTGCTTTTGAGCCACAGCAAAAAACCCTTCAGTCAGCACAAGAGAAAACTGAGAGAGAGCCTCACTCCCAGGACCATTCTGCCATTCTCCTTGGATGCCACAGAGGCAAGAGTGGTTTTCCTAAAGCAACTGAGCAGTGGCTTCCTACTTGTGACTGGACTCTGGTCCTCAATAGAGTTCCACTGCACAGAACACACCCGAATTTTGTCATCACCACCTCCACAAAAACTGATATTAGCAATGTAAAAGATCCAATATACTTCACTAATGAGAAGAAAGCTGAGGAACCCCAGACACCAGAAGATGAGCTCTGCAATGCAAAGGAGAAATATGAGATTACAAACAAATGCAAGGTTGTTCAGAAAGCTGTGAACTCACAAATCTTACCAAAAATCAAAGCTGTTCCTGAAGGGACCAGTAGTTGGCGTAATCGCTATGTCGCTAGACTCCCACGTAGTCGACCGCGGTTCGCGTCCCAGACCCGGTGGCTTAAACTTACACCGGGCACGTGTGCGTGCGTGCCCATGCATGCCCAAGATCCCGAGAGGAGAATGGAGGAGAAGGGATTATGGAGTGGCCATCTCCCCTGGGGGCGGGGTGTGTGTGTGCTTTCTGTCTCTCTGTCTGTCTCTACCTGGCAAGCGCATGCGCCCTATAGCAAAAACCTCTCCAAAAAAATAATAAATAAATAAAGCTCCAGGGCTACCTGGGATCTGCATTTGCCCTTACAAATGGAGTTTAGCCTCACAAATTGGTGTTATAAATTTCTTGCCAAGAACCTAGTTAAACAGCTGATACATTTTTTAAAATGGGGGGTGGGGTGGAGGGGAGGTTAAGATGGTAAATTTTGGGACCTGCAGGTGGTGTAGTGGTGAAGTGCTAGCCTCCCACGTGGGTGACTGTGGTTCCATTCCCAGATTCCACAGCTTGAAACTCAAGTCAGGCATGTATGCATGCATGCCCAAAATCCTGAGGAGAATGAAGAAAGGACTGTGGGATGGCCATTGCTCCTGGGGCGTGATTTCTCGCTTTCTGTCCATCTCTTCAGCAAGCACACGTACCCTATAGCAGAAGTCTCTCAAAAAAAAAACAAACAAAAAAGATGGTAAATTATATGCTACGTGTAGTTTACCATAACTTATTTATTTTTTGGGGGGGAGAGATTTTTTGCTATAGGGCACGTGTGCGTGTGCTCGCCAGACAGACAGAGAGAGACAGAGAGACAGAAAGTGAGAAATCACCCCCCAGGGGGGATGGTCACGCCGCAATCCCTTCTCCATTCTCCTCTCGGGATCTTGGGCACGCACGCACACGCGCCCGCCGTGAGTTTAAGCCACCGGGTCCAGGTCTCAAACCGCGGTCGACTACGTGGGAGTCCAGCGACATAGCCATTACACTAACTGCTGGTCCCCCCCATAACTCATTTTAAAAAATCAGTTAAAAGGCCTATAATCAAGTGAGAAGATAATGATAACTTGGACTTGAATAGTCTGATGATACAGGTAGTACAGAATTCAAGATGTATTTGTCAGTAGAAAAGACAGGACTTGCTGGAGGACTATGTGGAGGTTAGCATAAGGAAGAGAAAGGTATCAGGTATGATACCTGCCAGCTAGCTACTGAGTGGAATGGATGGCAATATCATCTACTGAATCAGAAAATACTGAGGAACGGACTGATGTGGGGGGAGGCCACAAGTGCAGTTTAGAAACAAGGCAATCAAGAGTTTGTTTTGGGGGACCAGCAGTTAGCGTAATGGCTATGTCACTGGACTCCCATGTAGTTGACCGCAGTTCGAGTCCCGGACCTAGTAGCTTAAAACTCACGTCGGGTGCGTGTGCGTGCATGCCCAAGATCCCGAGAGGAGAATGAAGAAGGGATTCCGGCGTGGCCACCCCCCAGGTGGTGATTTCTCACTTTCTGTCTCTTTATCTCTGTCTGTCTGGTGAGCGCACGCACCCTATGGCAAAAACCTCTCAAAAAAAAAGAAAGAGTTGGTTTTGGGACCTGCAGTTGGCATAATGTCTATGTTGCTGGACTCCCATGTAGTCAACCACGGTTCGAGTCCCAGAACCGGTGGCTTAAACTCACGCCGGGCACGTGTGCGTGCCTGAGATCGCAGGAGGAGAAGGGATTGCGAAGTGGCCACCCCCCCAGGGGGTTATTTCTCGCTTTCTATCTCTGTCTCCCTCTTTTTGGTGAACGCATGCGCTCTACAGCAAAAACCTCTCTAAAAGAAAAATAAAGTTTGTTTTGATTGTTAAAAAGTCAAGATGTGATAGGCAGTTAGCTAGAAATGAGGGGGCAAAAAAAAGAGAAAAAGGCAGGACATCAGTCCTATCAATCACAACTTATCAGGAGTTGCAACTAGACCCTCTGGGAGAAAAACCTTCCCAATCAGCCCTGGTGCCAGAAAGATTGCTATCTTCCCTCCTGCCATCCCAAATATACGCGCAGAAACTCACCACTGGGATGGGATGCTAGGTCAGCATCCTGATTCCCACTGGGGCAATAAACTGATTGGATAGTTCATCCAAATAAAAATGTGCATACCATCTAAATCCACACTGAGCATGCAGGATTATGTAATTAAATTATTTACCTGTGAGAGATGTGCAGGTGCAGGAAAAAGTCCTCGAATTCCAAACAAAGAAGCCAAACTTCCTCTGCTAAGTATTCATTATCAACTCTCAGAATAAATGTAACATCTAGAGACCAGTAGATGGCATAATGGTTATGTCTCTGGACTCTTATGTAGTGGACCACAGTTAAAGTCATGGACCTGGTAACTTAATACTCACGAAGGGCACATGTGCGTGGCAGGCTCAAAATCCCGAAAGGAGAATAAAGAAGATATTGAGTCATGGCCACCTCCCCAGGGGGAGGGGGGGAGATTTCTCACTTTCTACCTGTCTCTTCTCTCTGGCAAGTGCATGCACCCTACAGCAAAAATCTCTCTTTAAAAAAAAAAAAAAAAAAAAAAGTGACACCAAACCCATCATCCAGTGCAGTTGTTTTTCTATTAAAAATCTTTACTTTTCTATTAAAACTTCTCTTTTCCTACTTTATATATGTTTGTGGTTCTTCATTCTGCATTTTAGGGCAGGTCTCTAATCTTAGAGAATTTAAAGAACCTAGGATTTTACACAATGCAGCTGAACACTCTCATCCAGCTCAACTCTCCCATCCCGTAACAAAGATACTCTTTAAGATATCCAAGTGGCAACATCAAAGAACCGGCTCAACTCATAGAGCAAACTGTATTTTCCAAAGATGACTGCAACAATTATCTCCCAGCCTACTTATGAGATTTAGACCCCCACCTCTCAATGGGGAGGAAGGAGAAGGCCAGCCACTGTCCTCCTCCTTGAATCTGTGTAGGCATATTACATTGGCAGAAGGGAAGTTACACAACTTCCAAGACTGCCATAAAAAGTACTACAGCTTGGGAACCAGCAGTTAGCGTAATGGCTATGTCGCTGGACTCCCACGTAGTCGACCGCGGTTCGTGTCCCGGACCCGGTGGCTTAAAACTCACGCCGGGCGCGTGTGCGTGCGTGCCCAAGATCCCGAGAGGAGAATGGAGGAGAAGGGATTGCGGCGTGACCATCCCCCCTGGGGGGTGATTTCTCGCTTTCTGTCTCTATGTCTCTCTCTGTCTGTTTGGTGAGCGCACGCGCACTACAGTGAAAATCTCTCCAAAAAAAAAAAAAAAAAAAAAAGTACTACAGCTTTTACTGAGCATACCTAAAAAACAAACTTCAAAAGAAAAGACATACAGATATCAGGTATCAACTAACTTCACTATCTTAAAACTTTACTAGAGTCTTTGTTTGCTCAAATCTAGACTTACTCTTCTCTGGCACTCAGCATTTAGGGAATTATTTTTACTAATTACAATTAGATTCCTTTTCTCTTTCTAGAATCTTAACTGCTGTTTCCTCTATTTTTAACCTTAATCCTTCCTTTTTGTAACAAATCACATAATAGCATTCTGGTAAAAGGAGTGGGGAACACATTTTTTGAGACCCTGGATATCTTAAAATGTCTTCATTTGACTTGTGCTTAATTAATAATTTGGCTGGTGAAGAATCCTAGCTTGGGGTCAGCCAGTGGCATGATGGTTAAGGTGACTGGATCCCACAAGGCAAACTGCAGTTTGAGTCCCAGACCTGGCGGCCTGAAAAACACACCAGGCACATGTGTATGCATGCCCAAAATCACAAAATGAGAATGATAGAGAAGAGATCACTGGCACTGGCAGGGCCCTGGGGGGAAGGGGTGGCGGTGATGCTTTCTCACTTTCGCTCACACTCTCTCTGGTGAACGTAAGCTCCCTATAGCAAATTTAACTTTAAAAAAAAAAAAAAAAAAAAAAGATAGTTTGAAGTCCAGTCATGGAAGCACATGCTGGATGACATTACTACAAAGCAACCCCCAGCCTACCCTATATAAACTTGGCTGGCATGCCTCCGTAGTAGGCAAGCTTAGGCAGGAGGATGGCAACATAGTGAGATTATACTTTTTAAAAGAAAAGATTTCTAGCTTGGAAATAATTTCCATCATCAAAATTTTCAGTACACACTCATTGTTTTCTAGTTTGTGAGGCTGGAGTTGACACTTTACCCATCAATGTATTCTGTCTCATGTATTCTAAGCTATCACAAAGACATTTTAGTGTATGTGTGCTCATGAAAGCTGGTTAGCAAGCTACTGTGCCTCAGCTTCGAAACTACTACTTTTTTTTTTTTTCTTTTTTTTTCCCCTCCTGGCATTACCAGAGCCAACTTTGTTATATCTCCTAAGGTAACTTCACTTCCTGGACAGGCAACAGCTCCTCAAAGGTTCAAGTTCTAGCTCTTCCAGGCCACTCTCCAAATATCTGAATTCTAATAATCCCAGCCTCTCCTTTGTTCTTCTAATCCTAGGGATAGCAGTTACTTCCTACTGTGACACTCTGGGATACTGGTGTTCCTTTAGTTACCTCAGTTCTCCAATTACCTAGTGAATTAGTCTTCTAGGGCCACCTTAACAATGTACATAAACTGGGTTCTTAGAACAGGAATCTGTTCCACAGTTCTGGAGACAGAAGTCTGACACAGAAATATTGGCGGGGCCACGCTCCCTCTGCAGGTGCTAAAGATCTGTTCCAGGCCCTCGCCTAGTTCCTGGTAGTCTCAGGTGTTGCTTGGTTCACAGATAAACATCTTCTCCCAGGTCTTTGGCATCTCATATTCAAATTTCTCCAGCTCTTTTAAGAACACCAGTCATACTGGAGTAGGATCCACCCTAACTTGGTTGTCCCATAAAGACACAAAGAAGGTCACAATCTGAAGTAGCATGTATTAGAACTTACTTCAACCACCCTTCCTGCTTTGTGTGTGTAAATGTATTTTGTGGCTTTTTGTTGGGTTTTGTTTATTTGTTTGTTTGGGAGGTTTGCCAGAAAGAACGTGCACTCACCAGGAGCACTTGACAGACAGAAGGAGAGAGAAAGCAAGAAAGCACCCCCACTACCACAAGAAACACTAATGCCACAATCCCCTCTCCTCCATCACACTCCCCTTTCGAGATTTTGGGCATGCATACATACACATCCACCATGTTTTTCAAGTATCTGGGCCCAGGGCTTAAATCAGTCAGTCACGTGGGATCCAGCACCTTAACAACAGGCCATGGGTTGGCCCTAATATACATTTTGGATAAACACAATTCAACCCACAACATCTGGCTAAACAAAGTGGGGTTTTGTTTTGTTTTGTTTTTAAAGAGAGATTTTTGCTATAGGGCACATGCACTTGCTGGACAGAAACAGAGAGACAAGAACAAGAAATCACCCCCCCCAAGGAGTGGCCATGCCACAATTCCTTCTCCTTCATTTTCCTCTTGGGATTTTGGGCACACACACGCATGTGCCTGGGGAGAGTTTCTTTTTTTTTTTTGGAGAGATTTTCACTGTAGGGCGCGTGCGCTCGCCAGACAGAGACATAGAGACAGAAAGCGAGAAATCACCCCCCAGGGGGGATGGTCACGCCGCAATCCCTTCTCCTCCATTCTCCTCTCGGGATCTTGGGCACGCACGCACACACGCCCGGCGTGAGTTTTAAGCCACTGGGTCCGGGGCACGAACCACAGTCGACTACGTGGGAATCCAGCGACATAGCCATTACGCTAACTGCTGGTTCCCATGCCTGGGGAGAGTTTGAAGTCACCGGGTCCGGGACTCAACCCACAGTTGGCCATGTGGGAGTCTAGCGACATAACCATTACACCATCTGCTGGTCCCTAAACAATGATTTATATAAGATTCTGTTTCAATAAGCAGTGTGGTCTCTATTTTCCTGACTAGACCCAAAAGGAAAGTATTCCTATTTTCATTCATTTTTCCAGAATATCCAAAGAATCTCTCAATCTGCAAAATTATGATCCTCAATTCTGGAAATTTTTTGGAGACTAATAATTTCTTCTCTTTTCTGTTCACTCACTGGTACTTTTGTTATTTGCAAGTTGACTTCCCAAGCTGACCTTTATCTTTTCTCACCTATTTTTCATGTTTTCATCTATTTATAAAAGGTCTCCTCTAACTTAAGGCTTCTGTTGAGTGTTTTTTTCTTGGTATTAAGATTTAATTCTCAAGGAGCTCTTTTTCTGTTTTGATTGTTCCAAATTCTTTCTTCCTGCTTTGGTTTCTTACATGAAACTACTTCCTCCGGTGTCTGGTGATCTTTGACTGTCTTGCTCCTATTTAAAAGAGCCCTAAAAGATGTTGTAAATAACATAGTTTCTCCCCTTGGGCTAGAGTTAAGATAGTAAATAATTACTGCGTTATAGAGTTTTGGGGGTTTTTGTTGTTGTTTTTAATGAGAGAAAGCACTCTCTGATGAAGCCTGGCCATGCCACAATTCCCTTTCCTTCATCCCTTCCAAACAGGATCCTGGACACATGACTATGTGTGCCTGGCTTATTTTTCAAACCAGTGGGGCTGGGATGTGAACCAAGGTTAGCCATGTGGGGTACAGTTCCCGCCACACTGTGCTTAACCAGTATGCTATAGAACTGGTCCTTCTGGATTTTCTGAAGACAGAATCTGTGGCAACCCTCCTGCCTCAACTGCCCAGCTGGGACTACAAGTGCACAGAACCTCACACGGCCCTTAGATTGAACGAGAATTAAATCCAAGCCTCTCATGTGATTCTAGTCTGCAGAGCACATGGTCTTAGCAATCCAGGCCACCAGCTGGACCCGAATTTATATTTTCTGGGCATTTCGTACAAACACAATAATACAATATGAAGTCTTGTTGCTTATTCGGCATAATGTATTCAAGGTTTATCCAGGTTATAGCATGTATCATATAATGATTGGCTCTTCCATGTTAATGTTTTCAAGGCTCATCCATGTATCAAGTATTTCATTTCTTTCAACCTCCGAATAATATTCCATTGTGTGGATAGACACTTTATTTAATCACTTGTCAGCTGATGGACATTTGGATTGCTTCTATTTCTTGGCTATTATGACTGAGCTGTTCCTTTTTTTTTTTTTTTTTTCAGAGAGATTTTTGCTATAGGGCACACACGCTCACAAGAGAGACAGAGACAGAAAACGAGAAATTCCCCCCCCCCCAGGGGAATGGCTACACCTCAATCCCTTCTCCTCTATTCTCCTCTTGGGATTTTGGACACATGCACCTGGCCTGAGTTTTAAGCCACCGGGTCTAGGATTTGAACCATGGCTGACTACATGTGAGTCCAGCAATGTAACCATTATGCCATTTTGAAAAATCATAATTTTGACAGTAAAAATGAAAATTGCGGGGACCAGTAGGTGGCGTGGTGGTTAAGGCGCTGGACACTCCCACATGGTCAACCATGGTTCAAGTCCTGAACCTGGTGGCTTGCTTTCTCACTTTCCCTCTCTTTCTCTCTCTCTGTGTCCCTCTCTGGTCAATTAAAATAAATGAATGAATAAAAAAAAATTAATTAATAAAAAATATTTTTAAAAAATGAAAATTTCAACAGAAGTCTTAGGAAATAAAGGAAATCTCCCAAATAAGATAGAGTAAAAAGATGAAAAAAGGGAGAAAAGAGAAATTTAGAAATTAGTCTAAGAGATCCAAAAGGCAGAAATTTTGAGGGGCAGGAAAGGGAAGAGATAAAACTATTGTTATGGACTGAACCATGACCCAACCTACTACCAAATCATACATGGAAACCCTAATTCCTAATCTGACTATATTTGGAGATGGGGCCTCTAAAAAGGTAATTAAGATTAAATGAGGACATAAGGGTGGATGCTAATCCAAATAGAAGTCTCTACAAGAAAAACCATGTGAAGACACACAAAAGACAGCTTGTCTACAATTAAAATACTAAAACGAACCAAGAAAAAGAGGTCTCAGGGGACTAGCAGATGGTGTAATGGTTACGTGGCTGGACTCCCACATAGTCAACCATGGTTCAAATCCTGGATATGGCAGCTTAAAACTCAGACCGGGTGTGTGTGAGTGCATGTGCACCCAAAATCCCAAGAGGAGAATGGAGAAGAAGGGACTGTGGCATGGCCATCCCCCCACCCCCACCCCACCAGGAGGGTGGTAATTTCTCACTTTCTGTCTTTCTGGCCAAGCACATGCACCCTATGGCAAAATTATCTCTAAATTATCGAGTCCTGGACCCAGATGCTTGAAAGTCACACCATGCATGCCCAAAATCCCAGGAGGAGAATGGAGAAGGGACTGCAATGTGGCCATCATCCTTGGAGGGTGATTTCTCACTTTCCCCTCTCACTGTCTCTATCTCTTTTTCTCCAGCAATCTCCAGCAAGTGCCCTCACCCTATGGCAAAAACCTTTAAAAAAAAAAAAAAAAAAAAAAGAGGCCTCAATCAGAAATTGATCATGATGGAACCCTGATCTTGGACTTCTAGTCTCCAGAACTGTGAGAAAAACTGATGTCTTGTCATTTAAGTCATCCAGTCTGTGGTATTTTGTTATGACAACCCTAGCAGACTAATACAACTATCAATGAAATTTTCCCAAAACTAAGGAACATAATTTTTAGATTTCAAAAGTACATCAAATATTCAGAAAAAATAAATTTAAAATAGATGTACACCAAGTTGCATCCTCTTTAAATTTCAGAATACAAGAAATACAAAATTCCAGAAAGACAAAAATGGCTTTACAATGAAGAATCAGAATGTCTTCAGAATTCTTGAAAATATGGTTAGGTTGAAAACAATGAAGCAATGGCTTTGGAATTTTGAAGGATTATTATTTCTATCCTAGAATTCATTAACCAACCAAATAAAGTGGGAAGACAAAAAAAGTTTCATTAATGCAAAACCTCAACCTTGCAGGGAAATCTACTGTGTTATAAACCAAAAAAAGAGGAGGGAAAAAAAAGAAAGAAAAGCCTGTACTTACATGATTCACTGGAAACATGGTATTTAACAAAGGAGAAAAACAAAGGGAGTAACCTGTCTTATGGTAAAAGGAGAAATCCCAGAAAACTACTATACACTAGTCACAAAGGGCTGGTTCAAGATAGAGATAACACAATTTCATTCTCAGGACTACACAACCCTGGGGACCAGCAGTTAGCGTAATGGCTATGTCGCTGAACTCCCACGTAGCCGACAGCGGTTCGAGTCCCGGACCCGGTGGCTTAAACTCATGCCCGGCGCTTGTGCATGCATGCCCAAGATCCCAAGAGGAGAATGGAAGAGAAGGGATTGCGGCTTGGCCATCCCCCCGAGGGAGTGATTTCTTGCTTTCTATCTATCTGTCTCTCTCTTTTTGGTGAGCGCATGCACCCTATAGCAAAAAAACCTCTCCAAAAAAGAAAAAAGGGAATATACAATCCCCCTGCCAATGAAATTTGTAAGTCCACAAAAAGACTTCAAAATGAATGTTCACAGCAGCTTTATTCATAACAACTAAGGCCAAAAACCAGGGGCAGGGTAGCAGGATGGTTAAGGAGGCTGAATCTCACATGACCAACAGTGTAGTTCCAGTCCCAGACCTGGAAGCTTGAAAGACATGCTGGACACATTCACCCATGCTAAGAAGCAGCATCAACTAGCACGTGTGGTGGTGGCTTGGTGCTAATGCATACTTAGTTAAAATCCTAAGAGAAGAATGGAGAGGGGATTGCTACATGGTCATCCCCCTAGAATAGTAATTCCCCATAGAGGGTTGCTTTCTCTCTCATGCACTCACATGTGCGCACACCCTATGACAAAAGAAAAAACAAAACACTAAAACCAAATGTCCATCACTGGTAGTTTTTTAAAATTGTATTATATATTCATCCAACAGAATACTACCATCAGTGAAAGAGAATTATGCTGCATAAATGATTCTCAGAAACACAATGTTAAGTAAAAGTAGCTATCCAACGGTTACATCACTGGACTCTCATGTAGCCCATAATAGTTTGAATCCTGGGCGTGGAGGCTTAAAACTCTTGCCAGGCACATGTTTGTACATATCCAAGATCCCAAGAAGACAATGGAGAAGAGACTGTAGCCTGGCCACCCACCCTGGGGATGATTTCTTGCTTTCTGTCTGTCTTTCTGTCTCTCCAGTGAGTGCCCACGCCCTACAGCAAAAAAAAAAAAAAAGAAAGAAACTCTCTTTAAATAATAAAAAAGATAGCTATCCAGCTATCCATAGGCATACATACTGTCATATTAAGCTCAAAAAAGGCAAATATAATTTATAACAGAGATCAGATTAGTAATTAGCTTGATGGAATAGGGAATATTTGCTGGGATGGGACAACAGGAGAGGCTTCCAGAGGACTGGAAATGTTTTACATGTTGCTCAGAGTGATAGGTATGTATGCATATGTCTACTTGTCGTTGGAAAAGTCATGATACATTTTTGCATAGGAAAATGGGGCATGACGTTTCCAACGACCCATTACACTTAAACTTGTGCACTTCACAACAATTTAAAGATACATTCTCAAACAAGTTTAACAAAATTAATGAGATTTTCAATTGTATCACACAACAGGAATTGAAAAGAAAATTGTTTAAAGCCTTATGCACAAAACATTTTTATTTCAGAAAGATTTACAATAGCTAAACACACACATTTGGAAATAACATTTAATAAATGAACACCATGTCAACTCTGCATTTCTCCGGTATAAGAAACTGACATTTGGCATGTTTCTGTTACTAGCAGCCAAACTTACCACTAATTACTGTAAGGAAGCCATCTGCCCAGAGGGAAGACTACAGGAACAAGTCCCAAGGCCAAAAGAGAGCTTGGCTATTAAAGGTCCAAAGAGGAAAGGAAGAATGGCAAGACATACAGCTAGACACAGACAAAAGCCAAATCATGCAAGGTCTTTTTAAAAACATGAATAGAGATGAAAGGAAACGTAGCAAAATAAACCTCAATGATCCAGTGGGGTTAAAGGAGCCAGATGCTACATGACAGCACAGTTCAAATTCCAGCCCCAGCAGCTTGAAAAACATGCTGGGCACATGTACCTGTGTCCAAAATCCCAATGAGATAGAGAAGAGATTGTGGTGTGACCACACCCCATCAAAGCAGTGCTTTTTCTCTCTGGCAATGGGGAAAAAAAAAGGAAAAAGAACTGACTTCATAAGACAGTAGAATTGGTGGGATGGGGAGGGACTGTACACGAAACAGCCTAGAAGTTTCTAAAATTTTAAATATTATTAAAGAGCATATAGTTGGGGGGACGGCAGGTGGCATGGTGGTTAAGGGTGCTGGACTCCCACATGGCCGACCATGATTCAAGTCCCAAACCTCATGGCTATATAGTTGGTTACTTGAGAGTGACAAAGTATTTCACATGAAGTTTTTCCAATGCCTCTTTAATTGAAAATTATCAAGTCTGTAAAATCTTTCTGTATCTGACTGCCCCTGCTTTATTTAATTGGTCTGAGAAAAATGGGCATCGTTCATACTATAGCCAAAGTCAACCTAGCAATCCTTAGGTATAATTTTAGGAATAAGGAAGAAGAAAATCAGTGTTTCAACAGTTTATTTTCACTGGTTATTTAAACAAAAACAAATTATTAACCAAAAAGAAGAAAAACAGCTTCTACCTTGTTTCAGACCAAAAGAGTAAATATTCATTTCCAGAGAGATTTCATCTGATAGTTTTCTATGCTGTTTTACACCATTTAACTCGTGCTATAAATATGTTTAAAAAAAAAAAAAAAAAAACACAAGGGGGGCCGGCAGATGACATAGCAGTTACGTTGCAAGACTCCCACGTGGCTGACAGCAGGTTCAAGTCTCAGACCTGGCGGTTTAAAACTCACACTGTGCATGTGTGTGTGTGCACGCGCGCACGCCCAAAATCCCAACAGAAGAATTCCCCCCTGGGGGCGATTTCTAGCTTTCTATGTCTGCTCTCTGTCTCTCCAGCGAGCGCACACCCCCGTAATAAAAATCTCTCCAAAAGAACAAAAAAACAAAGTAGAGCCAGACTAGTGGTACAGCAGCAGTAAAATGCAATGCGCTTTACAAGGCCAACCTACATATGGGGAGGTCCTACATTCACACCTGAGTATGCCACGTACACATGTGCCCATGACCCAGAGATGCTGACACTGGGGGTTGGTTGTGCTGTCAAGACTCTGTTGGGAGATGCTCTCTTTCTCCCTGTCTCTCTCATACTCATGGAAAAATTAAGTACGCCAGCAGATAGTGTGGTTGTTAAGGCACTGAACTACCACATGGACAACCACGGTTTGAATCCTGGACCTGGCAGCCTGAAAACCATGCTGGGCATGCACGCATGCATCACCAAAATCCCAGGACAAGAATGGAAGAGGAAGAATCGCGGAGTGGCCAACCCCCTGGGGGGCTGATTTCTCACTTTCCCTCTATCTTTATCTCCCTTTGACAAGCATGTGAGTCCTATGGCAAAAACCTTAAAGAAAAAGAAAAATATCAAGGTAACCCTAAGTTGCTTCTAACAGAAACTTTCGAATTATGAGGGAAAAAACAGGGCCAGCCAGGTGAAATGGTAGTTAAGGGAGCTGGATCCCACATGAGTGACTCCATGGTTTGAGTCTCCCACCCAGCAACTTGAGAAACATGCCAGTGCATGCCCAAAATCCCAAGAGGAAAATGAAGGGACTGTGGCATAGCCATTCCTTCTGGGGGAGGTGTTTCTCATTTTTCCTCTCTCTCCTTCCAGCCAGCCATACATGCTTATAGCAAAACCCAAAAAAGAGGAAAAAAAAAGTGTGAAGAACAAATATATAAAAAGTTCTCTAACTCCTCAAAATGGAACGAATAATTTTTTAGAATATTTTGCTCAATAAGCAAATGTACAGCTTGTTCTTTTTTTTTTTTTTTTTGAGAGATTTTCGCTATAGGGTGCGTGCGCTCGCCAGACAGACAGAGAGAGACATAGAGACAGAAAGCGAGAAATCACCCCCCAGAGGGGATGGTCACGCCGCAATCCCTTCTCCTCCATTCTCCTCTCGGGATCTTGGGCACGTACACACACGCGCCCGGCGTGAGATTTTTAAGTCACCGGGTCCGGCACGCGAACCGCGGTCGACTACGTGGGAGTCCAGCGACATAGCCATTACGCTAACTGCTGGTTCCCTACAGCTTGTTCTTGACAGATGAACAAGATGACAAAAAGCAGCAAAATGTGAATGTGTTACTGTTCTAGCACTCAAAACGAGAAGAAAATTTAGTTAAATCATTACATCTAGTCCTCTGTTGAGCCTCTAGATTTCCTCCAAACCATTATATTGTTTTGCACCTACTTTCAAGGCCTCTAAAAATTCATTCTCTTTAAGAAGATATTCAAACAAACTATAGCAGTAAAATTCATGAGGAGCCATGCAAATCTTAAAAGTTTTTAAATCAAGAACTTTTTAATCTATATCGGAAGGCATAAATACTGTGCAGCCCCCAGTACAAACATTACAAGAGATGAGAATAGTAGTTTCATAAATACACACAATGTGAGCAAGGAGATCAAAGTTTGACTCAGCTCTGACCCCCATCTCTAGTCATTATCTACAGATTTCAGTTTATCTATGAGACAGAAGGTTTCCCATCACTCCAGCAATAATTGAGTACACATAAGATTAAACACCAGGAGGATGGCAAAAATATACACTATGGGTTCAAAGAAAACAGGAAACAGAAACCTTTAGGAGACTCTACCAAAGGGGCCAATGGGTGGCATGGTGGTGAAGGTGTTGAACTCTCACATGGCCAACCACAGTTCTAAGTCCCAAACCCAGTGGCTTATAAATCCAGAATAGAGAAGAAGGGATTGTGGCATGGGAAATATTTTGTCACTTTCCTCTCTCTTTCTGGCAAGCAGAGAGACAGACATGCCCTATGGCAAAGACCTAAAAAAAAAAGGCTATACTTAAGAACCAAAAACAAAATTTCAACAAAATCTTACATTTACTACTTAGGAAATTTAGGGTGGGAAAAAAAAAAGTTGTTGGGGCCAGCAGGAGGTATGGTGGTTAAGGTGCCGTACTTCCACATGGTCAACCACGGTTCAGTCCTAGTCTTACTAACTTGCTTTCTCTCCTGCTCTTTCTCTCTGGTGAGTACATGTGCCCTATAGTAAATTAAAGTAATAATAAATACAATTAAATAAATAAATATTTTTATAAAATAGGTAGCCAATGCATAAACATCCAAAGTCTTGATAAATATTGTATGAAGGTAGACAATCTCAAAGTATAACGGAGAATAAGAGATTGGTTGAGTTAGGACAGATTACTCCTATAAAGAAACAGTGCTGGCATTAGAAGAATAGATACTGAGCAGACTGTCAGAAGGCTATGAATTCGCAACTACACTCTAAAGATAAGAGAGCTATGGCTTATTTCTGATTACCTTTTGAACAGCAAGAGTGTGTTCAAAGCATTATTTTAAGATTTAGGCAGCAGACAAGACATACTGAGTAAGGAGAAAAGTCAGGCAGAAAATCTAGTTAAAAGATAATGTGTAGCCCAGACATAAAAAATTAAAATGGGGTAAAAATGTAAAGGAGCAGATAGTTGGAAGAAATTTTTAAAAATGGACAAAAATAGTCCAGTCTTGTTAGCCAGGCCTGGGTGATATCAGTTGGTAGCTTGCCAGACTAGTGCTAGAAGCTACGCAGCTAACTGCCGGTTCTGATCACTGGCCTGGTCGCCTAGAATACAGGCCTGGAAAACACTGGGCACTTGTATGCCCAGAATCCTAATGAGCTGTAAGGGATTGTGGTGTGATTGAGCTGTGTAGAAGGTCCTTCTCACATATGCACACTGACAAGTATAAACAAAGTTGAGAATGGTTCAGACCTAATTGTTGCCTTAATTAATCTTTAAATGTCATATCTGGCCCTGTCAACAGTCTTCCTCAAACAGGAGAGTATTTATGTAGAATTTGTTAAATGTTCAGTGATTTCAAAACCTCTCCTGTTTTACTTTCGACTAAATTTCCTGGAGTAAGTAAATAATATTTGGGAGGCCAGCAGATGGTGTAGTGGTTACATAGCCCAACTCCCACATGGACTACGATGGTTGGAGTCAGAGACCCAGAAGCTTGAAACTCACACTGGGCGTGTGTAAATGCATAACCAAAATCCCAGGGGAAGAATGAACTGCAACATGGTCATGCCCCCTGGGGTGTGATTTCTCATTTTTTTGTCTGTTTCTCTCTCTCTCCAGCAAATACACATGCCCTATAGCAAAAATCTCTCTAAAAAAATTGGGTGTTTTTCCACATGATAAAGGTAAGTAAATTGGAAAAAGTATTAATTATTAAACTATGACTTAAAAAAAATGGGATACAGGGTCAGGTTATAACTTAGTGGTTTATGAGAGCCAGATCCCTTGGTTAGAAAACACACCAGGTATCTGTAGTTAAATGCTCAAGATCCCCATGTGATGGAGAAACAGAGGAGAGGGGATTATGGTGTAACCAGGACCCAATGGGGGTGCTTCCTCTCTCCCCCCACCTCCTAGGCAATTCAAATAGAAAGTAACTGTATTCATTAAGTTATCTCCCTAAGAAATGATTTACAACAATTGGCACATATCAATCTTCCTTTAGCTTTAGAAGGGAAGTTGACAAAAGTTCAAAAGAAAAATAGGAAACCCTGAGGCATGATATATCTCTTGATGTACATTTCAAGTTTTATTTATATAGACCAAGAAGCACTGGGAAAATCTGAAGATAATGCTCATAAAAATAAGGCAAACATTTTAAAATTGAGTATGTGAACAAACAGCTGAGTAGATTCTGCAGACTGTGCTTTTAGATATGGTCAATAACTACAGGATACAATTTTCCCAAAGAAAATCCCAAAGCTTGTGGTCAAGATGAAATGAAAGTACTACTTGATCAATGCATACTTCTTGAGCTATGACCAAGTTGAAAGTGGGATGTCTATTTAAGACTGACAATTACCAAACAAGCAAAACTTTCTTTTTACTTTTTGACTTTGCTAAACTAAAGGTTTAAACTTTAGGCATTATTTCCAGGTCCTTAAGAAACAGCTATGGCTGGTTTGTCATAAATCTACCAAACTTAAGATTCTAAAATTGAGTATCTCTTACAACACCTAACCATTTAGGCCAGACACTGCGCTCCTTTGCTCCCCACGCAAAAGGGGTTAGAACATTCTCCTTAATCTCATTCGGTCATAACTCCTAAGGCTTCCTACCTAATCTACCAAGTATAAACTAACGGGCAAGATGACTTTCAGGTGACTTCCAGTTCGACATTAATTGAGCACCTACATTATGATTCTCAGTCCTGAATAAAACTGTGCTTCCCCAGCTTTTAACGGCTAATTTAAGTTGCGTGGAAACACAGAAAAACGATTACAAAAACAACCTGTGATGATGATCCTTTTTGTACTGGACACATTACAACTCAAGTCAAAAGCTGGCAAGCCCCAAGCACTCTGTACGAATCCAAAGCAGGTCCATATGATTAGAGTAACACTCCGATTTCCCCAGAACGAGAAAAAAAAAAAAAAAAAGGCGCTGGGGGGAGGGGGCGGGCGCGTCCCAAAGATGCCCACACTCCACGGAGCACGGCCGCCGCCCCTCCTTCCCCTCCACTCCGGTGCAGGTGAGAGCGCCCTTCCTTCGCTACCTCGTCCCTACCTTCCCGGCCTCGGATCAGGCCACCACTGGCAAGAGGACTTCTGGAGGAAGCCGACCGGGAAGCACGCTTCCTTCCCTACCACGTCCCGGCCTCCAGCCTGGCAGGGCGGCCGCCGGGCGCTC
>NW_006209676.1:855584-873842 GCF_000334495.1 Tupaia belangeri chinensis
GGCCGCGCCGCGCCGGGATTGGGCGAGCGCGCCGTCAGTCAGGCGCCGCGCGGGGCGTGCGGTGAGCTGAGGCTGCGCGGGCAGAGAGAGCCGGGGCCGCAGTGCCGGGCGCCCCGCGACCTGGCGTTGCCGAGGCCGCTCCTGCTGATTGTCGTGAGCCGTCCTTCTCCGCGTCGCTGGAGAGACCCCCGCGGCAGAAAGGACTGCCTGCGAGCTCCGCGCCCACAGATGCGGGAGCCTCCTGGTTTCTGAAGCTCCCGGGTCTTCCCACCTGAAGGGTTTTAGGGGCGGGGAGCCATAAGACAAACAAAAAGGCCTGGAAACGGGGGACGGGGATGTCAGAAATAGGCGTGAGTTGAGAGACAAACCCAAGTGAACGGGATCCGAGGGTCCTCCGGGCGCCCGGTATGTGGGCGGCTTCCCGTCCCGGCTGCCGTGGCCCTGCGGTTTAGTAGACAGTGACCTTCAGAGCCAGGGCCGCGCGTTCTTAGTTGCCCGGCCCAGGCACCTGCTGGACATCAGAAAATTGTAATAGTTCTCCTCAACGACACTTTCCCCGCACAGGCTGCCTCTCTCTCTCTCTTTTTTTTTTTTTAAATAAGAGATTTTGCCATATGGTACATGGCGCTTGTCAGAGATTAGGATTTGGGCACCCACGCACTTAGCCATCACCCGCCGTTTGAGACTCGAACCACAATTAACTGTTAGACCATCTGGGATAGGGCGACTGTGTTCGACAGAGAGACAGGGGAAATCATACACACCCTCACTGCCCCCACGGAGAGGTGTGCAGTGGGGATGGGGGGATGGCCACGTTGTAATCCCTTCTCTTCCATTCTCTTCTGGAGATTTTGGGCATGAATGTACAAGCACCCGGGGTGAGTTTCAGGTTGGTCTGGGACTCGAATCACGTCCGACTATTTAGGAGTCCAACGACATAACCATTTTGCCATCCACTGTTCCTGGATAGGACGTGTGTGTTGGATGGAGAGACCGAAGAAATCACCCCTACAGGGGGCCTGGCCACGTTGCAATCCCTCTTCCACAGTTGTGTTCTGGAGACAAGTCTGGCCATGGTCAGGACTCAAACCACGGTGGACTAGAGGCACTCCAGTGAAGTAACCATTGGGCCATCTGCTGGTCCGACTCCACTCTTAACCTCCTCTGTGGCTCCAGGCAGGTGTTGGGGAAGCCTACTGAATTAGGTTCCTTTTTTAGAGCACTGGTCTTTTACCCATCTGAACTGTTGAAATGGTTTGACCTTATCCTAACCCAGGTTGTAAACTCCATTAAGTCAGAAACCATGTCATGTTTTCAGAACCCTGTTCTGCTTTCCCCATGTCACATGATAAAATGTTCAGTAAGTATTATTTGAGAAGTTAATACCCGTTCCTTTGCCTTTAATCCTGGCCCTGACTGTAAAGAGTTCTCTTTTTTCTGCATTTAACTTTAGAATTGCTTGCTAGAGGGGGTGGCAAGTGGTGTGATGGTTAAGGTGCTGGACTCTCACATGACTGACCATGGTTCGAGTCCTGGACTTGAAGGCTTGCTTTCTCAATTTCACTCTCCCTCTCTCTCTGTGTGTCTCTGGTCAAATTGAAGAATAATAATAAATGAATTAAATATTTTTAAAAAATAAATTATTTACTAGAGTGCTTATGGTGCACGTGCTTGGCCTGTCATGTGTAGGATCCCTTGGTCAAGCACAGATTACCTATAGCCTCTTCCCAGCCTCAAATTGACTGGGTCAGGTAAACCATGAAACTGGGCAAGAGCTACTCTTGCCTACATTCCATTATTAGCATCCACAGTGACTAATGCAAGTGAAGCTTGAATTCATTCTAGGCGTTTAAATAACTGCATATTTTAATCATTGTGTCTCCCTATAAATTCATATGCTAAAGCGTTAACCCTCAATGTGACTATATTTGGATGATCTAGACCTTTAGGAGATAATTAAGGGTAAATGAGATCTTAATGAGAGGCCCTAATCTAATATTATTAGTGTCTTTATAAAAAACAATAGAGGGACCAGCAGATGCCGAAATGGTTAAGTTGCTGGACTCATGGGTGACCGCGATTTGCGTCCCAGACCCGGAAGCTTGAAGCTCATGCTGTGTGCATGTGTGTGCATGCACGTGCGTGTCCAAAATCCCTAGTGGAGAATGGAGAAGGAATTGCAGTGTGGTCATCCCACCCTGTGGAGTGATTTTTCACTTTTTGTCCCTTTGTCCAGCGAGTACACGTACCCTGTAGCAAAAATCTCTCAAGAAACAAAAAAATAGAGGTCAGCAAGTGGTGTGGTGGTTAAGTGCTGGACTCCCACTTGCCAACTGTGGTTCAAGTCCCAGGCCTGGTGCCTTGCTTTCTCTTCTTTTTCTCTCTTGTGAGCATGTGCACCCTGTAGCAAATTTTAAAAATAATAATAAAATTAAGTAATATTTTTCAGAGTCTTTTGGTTTCTTTTGTCATAAGGTACATGTGCTCACCAGAGACAGAGAGAGACAGTAAGAAGGAAAGTGAGAAATCACACCCCTGAGGGGGATGGCCATGCCACCAATCCCTTCATTCTCCTCATGGGATTTTGGGCATGCACACACCTGGCATTAGTTTCAAGCCACTGGGTCCCGGACACAAACCACAGTTGACCATGTGAGATTCCAGCGCCTTAACCATCACATCACCTGCTGCCCCCAATAAATCTTTAAAAAGAGAGAGAGACTAGAGAACTCACTCTCCATGTATAGACACTGGGAGAAGGCAACCATCTGCAAGCCAGAAAGAGAAACTTCACAAACTGTGTGAGTTGAGTGACACACCCAAATAAGGTGCCATCTGACACCTTAGTCTTGGACTTCCCAGCCTCCAGAACTGTGAAAAAAATTAATTTTTTAAAAAAATTTTTGTGATAGGGCACGTGCGTTTGCCAGAAAGAGACAGACAGCAAGAAATCATCCCCTGGGGGGATGGCTACTCTGCAGTCCCTTCTGCACTCTCCTCTCAGGTCCTGGGCATGCATGCACATGCACCCAGCATGAGTTTAAGCCAATGGGCCCGGTACTCAAACCATGGTCCACAACATGAGAGTCCAGCAACATAGCCATTACGCCAACTACTGATTCCTAATTTCTAATTTTTTCTTTTTTTTTTTTTTTTGGAGAGGTTTTTGCTATAGGGCACGTGCGCTCACCAGACAGAGAGAGACAGAAAGACAGAAAGCAAGAAATCACCCCCCAGGGGGATGGTCACACCGCAATCCCTTCTCCATTCTCCTCTCGGGATCTTGGGCACGCACGCACACGCGCCCGGCGTGAGTTTCAAGCCACCGGGTCCGGGACACGAACCATGGTCGACTACATGGGAGTCCAGCGACATAGCCATTACACTAACTGCTAGTTCCTCTAATTTCTAATTTTTAGGGCACTTAATATGTGGTATTTTGTTATGGCAGCCCAAGCTAATATGATGGCTTTCTTATCTGTTTATACATCTTATAAAGTTTATGAATGGAAATGATACTATTCAGTTGTTGGAAAAGTCATGACACATTTTTACATAGAAAAAATACATCATGACCCTTCCAACCACACAATATATTCATCTTTGAAGCTGGCAAAACCATTGTCCAGAGGTTAAAACCATTTATCCAAAACTATACAGCAAAATTTTTAGTACACCTTGACTCAACTGTTAACTCTAGTTAGATTGGAGCAGTAATATAAACACAACAGGTAAAAACAGTCCTTTTTTGTCATACAAGGTACCTTATACTGCTATACTAACTTACCCTTAAGTGGGGTTATTAAATATGCTAAATTCATAAGTTTAGATTTTACTTTATAAGGGAATCTATATTGTGAGTAAACCAATAATCTGAGCAAACCCGTCACAAGATTTTGATTCATATCTCTTGATTACTTTATTTCACCTCTTGAAGCAATAAAAGTAGCAGCTGCAAGGGAGAAATCTTAGATCTGCTTTTTCACGAAAAGGTAAACATAGCTTTTCCTCTTAATTTCATTTATTGAATTTCCTCATCATCCATTCTTGCCGAGAACCCTTGGGGAAAAAAATACATGAAAAACAAAAGGATTCAAAGAAGAATAAGGGAGCAACAATGAAGTAGGGAACCATAGAGGGACAAAGTAGGTAGGCAGAAAGTCAGGTATGAAACTGCACTCAGAAGAAAAGGAGTCTGTGTGAGTTGTCCCAGAGGTTCCCTTTCACACACTTGTCTTCCCCAACTTCCAAACTTAAATTTGCGCATGGCTGCTGCTTCCTCTCTTTCAGGAGAACGGGGGCCCAAAACACGAATCATTCTTGTTAATTTATGCTGAGTCAACAAAGGACTAACTAGAATCAAGTAACAACAAAATTTAAGTAAAAACTTATGACCTGGAGGTGGGGCTTTGGATATGGTTAGCTAGTTTGTCTAGGATAAAAACATGCAGGCAAGGGACCAGCAGTTAGTGTAATGGCTATGTTGCTGGACTCCCACGTAGTCAAACAAGGTTTCCCCATGAAGCAGGGCATCTTGACCCACGGCCATGTCTGCCTGTTACTGAATAAGGGACATTCCTGTTACAGACCAAGGAGAACTGGAGAAAGAAAGCACAAATCTGTTTGGGGTTGCATTGTGGATGCCAATCTGAGCATTCTCGACTTGGTTATTGTTAAAAAAGGAAAGAAGGATATTCCAGGACTGACTGATACTACCGTGCCTCGACACCTGGGACCTAAGAGACCTAGCAGAATCCGAAAACTTTTCAGTCTCTCTAAAGATGATGTCCACCAATATGTTGTGAGAAAGCCCTTGAATAAAGAAGGTAAGAAACCTAGGACCAAAGCACCTAAGATTCAGCATCTTGTGACTCCCCGTATCCTGCAACACAAACACCAGCATATTGCTCTCAAGAAACAACGTACTAAGAAAAATAAGGAAGAGGCAGCAGAATATGCTTAACTTTTGGCCAAGAGAATGAAGGAGGCTAAAGAAAAACGCCAAGAACAGATTGTGAAGAGACACAGGCTGTCCTCTCTGAGAGCTTCTACTTCTAAGACTGAATCCAGTCAAAAATAAGATTTTTATGAGGAAGAAATAAATAAGATCAGATCTAAAACAAACAAACAAAAAACCATGCAGGCAACTCCCTGCATTAACTCCAAAAGGTAGGATTTGGGAAGACATGGAAGGAAAAAAATGAACCTCCATTTTTCAGGTCCTTTTCCAAGAAACTATTGATAGCTTATGGTTAGAAATGGTTAGATAATGATCTAGAGTTTGATATCACTGTCAGGCAGGCTTGTTTAAGACAAAAAAAGTTCTACCAACCAATAAGCAAAAAAGGGACAAATAAGATTCAACTGAGATACAGAAATTAGGAGGCCCTGTAACTAAACTTAATTTCAGGGTTGAGTAGTAGTATGTTTCTATATGCATTCATTCAATAAAAATTTATTAAGAGTCCAGTTTGAGGCCAGCCCGTGCCATGCTGGTTAAGGTGGCTAGATCCCATGTGGCTAAGTCCATGGTTTGAGTCCTAGACCTGCAAGCTTGGAAAACACACTGGGTGCACATGCATGTGTGCCTTAAATCCTGAGAGGAAAATGAAGAAGGAGGGGTTTCGGCATAAACATGCTCCTTGGGGGGTGATTTTTCACTTATCCTCCTCATTCTCTTTCTCTCTTTCTCTCTGGCTAGTGAACACACACTATAGCAAAAAACTAAAAAAAAAAAAAATTTTTTTTAAATGTTCACTGTTAGTTACTACACAATTGGTAATGGAAACCTAAGATCACTCTACCTTAAGGGAGCTCAATACAGTGTCAGGGAATAAGATTTAAACATGTTTATTACTAATATAGTAAATACAACTGATAGCTACAGAGGAGCATTAAGTCATAGGGAGAGTAGTTATATGATCAGGCTAGTCAGGCAAAACAGAAATGGACTTTCCACATAGAAGGGCCTGCAATAAAAAGGTATTAAAAAATAGTAGAATACTGCTGAACAAAATGGTTAGAAATATAAGCAATAGCCAGATTATGGAAGCTAAGGACCTAAACTTTATCCTACAGGCAATGAGAAGCCATCAGATGGTTTTCTTTCAGCATTTCGAAAATAATCATTCTGTTGTTTTCTGGCCTCTCTATTTCTCCTGACAAGCCAGCTTTAATTCTTATCATTATTTTACTATATCTGATATCTTTTCCTCTGTTTTTAAGATGTTTGTTTCTTGGGGCCACCAGGTGGCATGGTGGTTAAGGCACTAGTTTCCCATATGGCCAACTGTGGTTCAAGTCTTGGACCTGGAGGCTTAAAAAACATGCCAGATGTATGTGCACATGTGTGTGCCCAAAATCCCAGGAGAAGGGATTGAGGCATGACCATCTCTTTTGGGAAGTGATTTCTCACTGTCCCTCTCTCTGTCTCTCCAGCAAGTGCATGTGCTCTATAGCCAAAAACTAAAAAAAAAAATTTTGTTTGTTTGTTTATCAGCATCCACTATAATGCTTTTAGGTGTATTTTTGTTTTGTTTTGTTTTTTAATCTCATGCTTATCCTGCTTAGGGTTCACCTAGTTCTCTGGATCTGTAGGTTGCTGGAGATTTTCACTTGTTTGTTTTCTTGGTTTGTTTTTTATCAGATTTGGTGAATTTTGGCTAACTTGTCTTTATATATTTTTTTCTGCCCCATTCTTTCTCTCTCTCCTATAGTTGTACTTATGCTAAACTTAGTATAGGTCATTCAGACTCTGTTCCTTTTTTAAAAAATATTTTTCTGTGTTTAAATTTGCATAATTTCTATTACAAGCCAGTATCTAATAATGCCTGAAAATGTAAATTTTTAATATTTTCCCTAAGCACAGGTTGTGGATTCCTTTGGGGAAGGTTTGGAGATGTACTGGTCAAAAAAACAGAAATCACAAGATATTATGACAGGATTTAGTATGGGGTACTGATGGACTGGGGAAAAAAAAAAAAAACACAGAGAGAACACTGAAGTAGTCTAGAGGTAATAACTGCCCCTTGGGCTAGTGAAAGGGGAAGGAAAGTTGGACTATCAGGTCTCAGAAGCTCAGAGGAATAACCCAGCTAAGCTATTGCTCGAACCCTGAGAGGATGCTGTCCATCTGGTCCTGCTACTTCTGAAAGGGATATGATGAAACTGGTTTTGGGAGATGCCTGAAGAAGCTCAAGAAATCAATTGCTGCTGCTAGAACAAAGGGTTATTGCTTACTGTTGGAGTAACCGTGACAGAAATGTCAAGCAAATAGAAAGGAGGAAGTCCCTTCTTCCCTCTCTCGTCCAGTTTCCCTCTAATGCCCTTTATGGTGGAACCTAGTGAGACACCAGCTGGCATAAAAAAAATGTAGTTTGCAGGATGTGAGCTGTAGCATCACAGGGGAAAGTCTGAAAGAGCCCATGTAGCTAAGAGACAATACTTGAATGACCAATACCATATCAATGTTTGCTTGTCCCCAATCGGTAAGAATGGCTACTAGACTCAAATGAATGCCCTCTTACATGCTTTTACACACTTTTATATCCTTTGGAAAAGAATCTTAGAACATCATGTCGATTTTCTGCTATACTAGGATTATTGCTAGTGTCTTTTTTCAGAAGCAAAGAGTACCTTTGCTGCAGCTCACACATACACTTGTCAGGGAATTATGAACAAGGGAGGAGATCTACATAACTGCAGGTAAGTAGCCACTCTTCCAACATGAAGTCTTTCACCATTAAGCATAAACGGCCTGGACTGGATAGGACCGACTCCATGTCCTGTGCTTGCCCACTGTGGCCATAGCAAGGGAAAGATCAATTTATAGTTTCCTGCTCCAGTGTTGGACAACCACCCATTTCAGCCAAAGGTACTAAAAGAAACAGTTCCTTTCCCTTTTTCCCTTTTTTTTTTTTTTTGGAGAGGCCTTTCACTATAGGGCACATGCGCTCACCAGACACAGAGAGACAGAAAGCGAGAAATCACCCCCCAGAGGGGATGGCCACGCCGCAAACCCTTCTCCTCCATTCTCCTCTTGGGATCTTGGGCACGCACGCCCATGCGCCCGGCGTGGATTTTAAGCCACCGGATCCGGGACGTGAACCACGGTCGACTAAGTGGGAGTCCAGCGACATAGCCATTACGCTAACTGCTGGTCTCACAGTTCCTTTCCTTTGTTCCTTCTTTCCTGCCTCAACTTAAAACTCCTCTATTCAGCTTTATCTCCAATAGTTTTTTTCTTTTCTTTTTTCTTTTCTTTTCTTTTCTTTTCTACTTTTTTAGGTTTCTGCCATAGGGTGCATGTACTCACAGGAGACAGTGAGAAGGAAAGTGAGAAATCACTTCCTAGACGAGGTGGCCTCGTCACAACCTCTTCTTCTCCATTCTCCTTCTGCGACCTTGGGCATGCATGGACATGTGCCTAGCATAATTGTCTAAGCCACCAGGTCCGGGACTTGAACCACAGGTGGCCCTGTGGGAGTCCAGTGACATAACCACACCACGTGCTGGGCCTCCGGTAATTTTCTAATGCAAGTTGATGATAAAACAGGACTTGGTGTTCAACATTTCACCTCATGATATACTTTTCACAAATAAAGATTTTTCAATATTGAAGGATTTTTGTTGAACATTTGTAGAACATTGGGCATGAACTTTTTTTTTATGTTTGAACTTCAGTTCCACAGAAGTTCCATCTGAAAAGAGTAATTTCTTCAAGTCTCGTTTTAGCACTGTAAGTTAATTTTCTAATTCTACCACAGTTACCACAAATTTGATCATAATAATAAAGACAGCAGGTCTTGGTATATTTCACATATTTAATATTTGTATTTGAATATATTAGACTAGAATAATCATTTTTACATCTGCATATATTAATCAAACATATAGCACTTTGTCAATTATACAACACAAAAAACATTTGTAGGTAAACATTAAAATGGCAGTGTACATATTCATAACTGAATATTAACAGGTAATATTAATCAGGTATTCATTTGATGGGCGAGTCTAGTATTTCCTGATAATCCTGCCGCTTTAAATTCCTCCAGTAAAGTTTATAGCCAGCAAGGACAAAAACACTAATCATAATGATTACCCCTCCAAAGACATCATAGATACTAGGAAATATGTGTAACACTAGAAGCTGCAAGATCATAGCTACTACAATCTCCAGATGTTGCACTGTGCTGACCAAAGCTGGATGGAATTTATCCAGTGCATAATAAACTCCCAAGAAGGCAGCCGTAGAACAGACACATATAGCAATGAGATAACTCCAGGTTTCTCCATCTAGTGGGATGATGGGTTCTTGAAGAACGAACATAGTAGATAGTCCCCACAGCGTCCCAGTCCAGCCGAAGGTAAACAGTGCAGTCCACATGCTGATTTTCTCCCTGATGGATCTGTATACTATCATAGAAAGAGCAGTGGTCAATCCAGCCATCACGGTCATGGTGTACCCAAAGGCTTCTTTCCAGGCATTTAGCACAGAATTGTCTTCATCAACAATGTTGGGGATCATGACAAGACAAACACCCAAGATGCTGCAAACAACGGTAGCCATGTCAACATAAGCCATCTTCTCATCCACAAGTAAAAAAGCCAAAATGGCACTGAAGACTGTGGTTGTGGCTCTCCACATAGTGGTCCCATTGCTGGGAGGAACTATCGAAAATGATGTGTAAGCACAGGTGATAGAAATTACATTACACACACCATAAAAGAAGAGTCGTAATCTGTATCCCCTAGGTCCAAAGGGGGCCTCCTGATAGTAACACACAACTAACACAGATAAGACCTGCAAGACAGAACGGATAAAAATTAGTTCTAGAGACGGAACTTTAGAACGATCAGAAACAAGCCTAGTGATAAGAGCTACACATCCGTGAGCCAAAGCAGATCCAAATAGCACTATCCACATTTTTCGCGATTGAAAAATATTTTTTTCTGCAAAGCTCTGGAACTGTCCAATCTCATTAGTCGTTGGGTCTTCTGTTGGTGGAGGTTGGGTATCCATTGCTCCAAAGAAAGTTCTTCCTTTTCTTTTCATTTCAGTCAGCAGACCTTTCTTTGGATTTTCTTCCATAAAATTTCCATAATCTTCATTGATTTCTTCATATCCATCATCCCCTGGCTGGGGATAATGAGAAGTATACTTCACCATCACTGTGTTGGGATGTATTTTCACCCGTTTTTTAACTGGATATTTTTTAGAAGGAGAAGTATCCATTTCTTCAGATTATTCTAGTTAAAAAGAAAAAACAAAACACAAAAATATACGTATTTATCCATAAAAAATTTAGTGTTCATTTTTATTATAATCATTTCTACCAGCTAAATGATAGAAAGCAGAAGTTGCAACAGAAGTCTTGAAAAAAACCTAGGGACCAGCAGGTAACATGGTGGCTGAGGGCGCTGGACTCCCACATGACTGACCATGGGTCAAGTCCTAGACCTGGTACCTTGCTTTCCCTCTTTCCCCCCCCCCCCCTGTCTATCTGATCAAACTGGAAAATAATAAAAGTTAAATAAAATAATTCTTTTCCAAAAAAAACTAGGGTCAGCTCTGTAGCCTAAGGATAAAGGCAGCCAAATGCCACACGCCTAACCTTGCAGGTTGAGTCCTGGACCCAGCAGCCTGAGAAACACTCTAGGCACGTGTGCATGCATACCCAAATAAAAAGGAAGGAGAGATGGAGAAGAGGGCATAGTGACATGACCATTCCCCATGGGTGTGGTGCTTTCTCCCCTTCCTCTCTATGTCTCTCTCTCTCTCTGTCTCTCCAAGTGCTCATGACCTCCAGCACACACACTAAAATCTAATAGAGAAGATCTAGCAATATGCCTTATCAGATGTGAGGACCCCATTGGAATTGTTTACCTTTTTTCACTCCTATCTTAAGGATGCCCCCCACCCCCGTCTTATTTTTTGTCCCACTTTAGTTCTACCTCCCATTTTTACTTCACAAATTGATGTTCTCCCATCTTTTTACTCCTACCTGTCTCTTTATCCATCCAATAAGAAAAACACAGAAAAATAAATAACTTAGATCAAATTTTTCATTCTCATCATAATCACTTGTCTGTGTTATAAGTAGAAAAGTGCAATGGCTTTTGTATAATCAATTCTCTAAGGTACCAGAATCTGCCTTATATTACAAATTATAGTAATTTTGCAACATTTGTTCTCGGTTCTCCATACACTTTCAGATATACTACATTGAAATTAGAAAACAAATAAAATAGGACCAGCCCCATAGCCAAGTAGTTAAGGAATCTGGATCTCATATGGCCAACCAAGGTTCAAGTCCTGGCCCCCACAGCTTGGGGAACATGCAAGGTGCATGTTCATAAATGCCTTAAATCTCAAAGGGATAGCAACATGGAGGGTTTATGGTGTGACCATACCCCATTGAGAAATGCTTTCTCCCTCTCTCTGTCAAGCACATGCACCCTCTGGCAATTAAAAAGAAAAAGAAAGAATAATAAATGAAATAAACTCAGTAACACTTATACATTATTGGTGGTAATATAAATTGTACAACCTTTCTGATGAACAATTTGGCAATATGTATTAAAATTTTAACTGGAGGGCCCAGCAGGTGGTGGGGTGGTTAAGGTGCTGGATCCCACATGGTCAACTCCATGGTTCAAGTCCTGGACTTGAAAACAGGTGCCTGCATTCCCAAAATCCCAGGAGGAGAATGGAGGAAAGGGATTGAGGATTGCCATCCCCCTCCCAGGGGTGGAGGGAGGATGTGATTTCTCACTTTCTCTCTGTCTCTGTCTCTCTCCAATAAGCAAAAGCACCCTGTGGCAAAAGAAAAAAAAAATTTAACTGGAAATTACCCTTTATTTAGTAAAATTTTATCCTAAAGAAATTATCACAAGATGATTTTTACATCCTGTGTAAAAGAAAAAAAAAAAGAAAGAAAAAATCAGAATACACATTTATATTTGCTTATGTAACAGCTGAATGATGGAAAGATACAAAGCAAACTAATGATTGGGGTGCAACAGAACAAGAATAGAAGAAAATCTCTTTGCTGTTTATTTTTTATATTTTTATTTTCAAATTGTGATACTGTTTAAAAAATAAAATAAATGTTCATCTTTTTAGAAAAAAATGGATATAAAAAGAGTGGAAATGTACACACAGTAAAGTTCATTGTAGCTTACTATGATGAACCTTCATAAAGTGGAATATTATGCTGTACATCCATTAAAAACAATAATGGAAATCTTTCTTGGCATGAAAATATGTCTACTACGTACTATCTAGTAGGATAAAAAATTAAGCTTGTAGGAATTAAATGAAATAATGCATATAAAGAATTTGCCACATTGCTGGCATACTGGCATACAGTAGCCCCCACCCCACCCCCAGAGGGCCTGTGCACTATCCAGAGAGCGAGAGAAAGGGAAGGAGAAAGTACCTCCCCAGTGGGAGGTGGTCATCCCAGAATCCCTTCTCCTCCATTTCTCCATCCTATTAGGATTTGGGGCACACACACACACACAAGTGTCCAGCATGTTTTTCAGGCCACCAGTCCTGCATCTGGCGGCTTGCTTTCTCACTTTCTCTCTATACATATCTGACTTTCTGTTTCTTCTGGTGAGCACACATGCCCTGTGGCAAATTTTAAAAATAATAATAATATTAAATAATTCTTTTTTAAAAAGAAAATGACAGCAAATAAATAGATAAATATTTTAATCTTTTTTATTATTTTATTTAACTTTATTCATTCACTTATTTATTTCAATTTGACCTGAGAGGGATAGAGTGAGAGAGAGAGAAAGCAAGCCACCAGGTCTGGTACTCGAACCACAGTTGGCCACGTGGGAGTCCAGCACCCTTAACCACCAAACCACCTGCTGGCCCCAATATTTTTTAATCTATAAAAATATAAATAAAAGTCAACATCTTCAGCTGGAAGAAGTCATGAAAAAACACCACCTGTGCGTCCCAGCTCTTCAGTTCTAGCTTGAACCTTTTACATTTCCTTCCTATACATCACTATCATGCTAATCTAATTTTTTTTTTTTTTTTTTTTTTTTTTAGGTTTTTGACATAGGGTCCCAAACCTAAAAGGGAAAAGTGAGAAATCAACCCCCAGTCCCTTCTCCTCCATTCTCCTTTCAGGACTTTTAGCACGCATACAGATGTGCCCAGCATGATTTTCAAACCTCCAGTGAGAACTCAACTGCAGCTGGAATCCAGTGCCTTAACTACCACACCACCCGCTGGCCTCTAATCTTCATTATTTTTGTGCCCAATTTCTACCAGAATATTTCCACTTCAAATCAGCTTCAGCTTTAATAATTCCAAAATGAAATGTCTTGAACTCTCAAATTCGTTTTCCTTTCCTAACTTCCTCATTTTTGTTTGTAGTACTATCATTCTTCCAGTTCCCCAAACTAGAAGCCAAAGAATATTCTGAATTATCCTTTCTGCTATCACACTTCCATTGGGTCATCAATCATATTGTTTTTGTCTATGATATATTTCTCACATTATCCTTTTCTTCTCCAGTTCCATTTGCCTTTATGATTCTGGATTACCTTATTTTGAATTCTTATTTAGAATATTGCAACAGCAGGGACCAGCAGGTGGTGTAATGGCTATGTCGCTGGACTCCCATGTAGTCGACCGCGGTTCGAGTCCTGGACCAAGTGGCTTAATCTCACGCCAGGTGCGTGTGCGTGCGTGCCCAAGATCCTGAGAGGAGAATGGAGGGGAAGGGATTGTGGCATGGCCATTCCCCCAGGGGGTGATTTCTCGCTTTCTGTCTCTCTGTCTCTCTCTGTTGGTCTGGTGAGCACACGTGCCCTATGGCAAAAACCTCTCCCAAAAAAAAGGATATTGCAACAGCATCCTAACTAGTTCACTTGAATCCCAGTCTTTCTCTTCTAAAATCCACCTATATTATCCTACTGTCACATCAATCTATCATTATAGGATTCAGAACTAAACAAAACCTTCTCTCTAGCTTTCCCCATTCAAGAACCTACAGTGATTTCCTACTGAACACCTTATTGAATCTCAGCTCCTCTGCCTGGCTCTCAAAATCCTGCCTACTCTAGCCCCTATGGCTACTTTGCCCCTTGACCCAGCAGCGGGGACACATGCTACTAAGAGACTGTACTCCACAGGCTGGGACCACAGGAGGCCCATGTTCGACTTCTAGCCCAACCTAAAGATTAGGTGTGGAGGCATGCACCTGGAATCCCAGAGACTTTTAGAGACTGAGACATGAGGATTGTGAACTTGAAGCTGGCCTGGACAACTTAGTGAGACCTTGTCTGCAAGAGCCAGGTATGACGGTGCACACCTGTGGTCCCAGCTACTCAGGATGCAGAGGCAGGAGGATTGCAATGCAGCAAGACTCTGTCTTTAAAATAAAAAAGAGAAAGTGAGAGAGGGAGGGAGGAAGGAACAAAACAAATTCTTAGCAATTCAAGACCTGTACTTCATTCTGAGCAACTATTCCAATGTTCTCATTTCCCCTAAATGCATTCATTTCCTTAAGCCTTTATTCTCCCTAGTTTCTCTATTATTCAAACTTTTTAAATACCACAACTTTTTTTCTTTCTTTTTTTTGGAGAGGTTTTTGCTATAGGGCATGTGCGCTCGCCAGAAAGACAGAGAGAGACAGAGAGACAGAAAGTGAGAAATCACCCCCCCAGGGGAGATGGCCACGCCACAATCCCTTCTCCATTCTTTTCTTGGGATCTTGGGCACGCACGCACACATGCCTGGTGTGAGTTTAAGCCACTGGGTCCGGGACTCAAACCGTGGTCAACTACATGGGAATCCAGCAACATAGCCGTTACACCAACTGCTGGTCCCCAAAATACCACAAATTTTAAGGCTCAGTCCAGATTCTTTTAGAAACAGCTTTTCCCTGCCCTCTTTAGCCTTCCTTGTTAAAACAATTGTAGTAGTTCTCCTAATTTAATTTTTTAAAATTATGCCAGATAGTGTATGCACACAGGTGAGAGAGAGAATAAGAAAGTTACCCCACAGTGGAGCCTGGTCCCAGCACAATCCTTTCTCCTTCAGTTCTCCATCTGACCAGGATTCTGGGCATGCACATATGTCCAGTATGTTTTTTCAAGCTGATGAAACCAGGACTCTAACCCATGGAGATGCCAGCTTCCTCTGCACAGTGCCTAGCCACTACACTGTGGGGCCAGTTATACTTGTATAACATAATCATTTTGTTACCTAGTCTGTGAATAGTTACCAAATCTAGTCAACTCAGGGGAGTATATTTGTTTTCAATCATTGTGCCCAAATCTGCTATGTCAAATCTCCTTTTCTTTTTGGCCAGCAATTGTCTTAATGATGTCTCAGTTAGACCCCATAACTTCCCACTTGCAGTATGTTGTTAAAATTTTGTCTTATAAACACCAGAAGATGGAGAAATGGTTATGTTGCTGAACTCCCACGTAGTCGACAGCAGTTCAAATTCTGAACCTGGTGGCTTAAAACTCACGTTGGGCATGTGTGCGTGCGTTGCCCAAAATCCCAAGAGGAGAATGGAGGAGAAAGGATTGCGGTGTGGCCATCCCCCCTGAGGTGTGATTTCTTGCTTTCTGTCTCTCTGTCACTCTCTTTCTGGCAAGCACACATGCCCTATTAGCAAAAATCTCTCTAAAAAAACAATAGTCTTACATCCATTTCCCTTTTCCACTGCAATCCAGATTTGTAGCTCCAGAGGCACGAACAGTGAGGAGATGTGGACACTGTTTTACCCTTTCTCCCATCCTTCCCTTCAGAGACTGTGAGAAGAAAGGAAATATGGTCTGCCTCTCAGACACCTCCAGTTCCCTCTGGTAGGTTCCAGCCCCCAGTATTTCGGCATGGGGAGGAAGGAAAGAAAGGGCACGTGTCTTGTGTATTGGCTGCTGTTGTATGATATGTAAACTTGACCAGGCTAAACTTCAGTCTCTAGTTGTTTAATTAAACACTGATCTCAGTGCTGATCTGAGAGGATTTTACAGATATGCTAAAAGTCCCTCATCAGCTGACTTAAGGTTAATTAAAAGAAAGACCTTAGTGGGACTAACCTAATCAGGTGAACCCCCTTTTTTTTTTGGAGAGGTTTTTGCCATCGGGCCCATGTGCTCGCCAGACAGAGACAGAGAGACAGAAAGCGAGAAATCACCCCCCAGGGGGATGGTCACACTGCAGTCCCTTCTCCTCCGTTCTCCTCTCGGGATCTTGGGCACGCACGCACATACACCCAGCGTGAGTTTTAAGCCACTGGGTCCGGGACACGAACCGCGGTCGACTATGTGGGAGTCCAGCAACATAGCCATTACACTAACTGCTGGTCCCATCAGGTGAACCCTTTAAAAGGGGGCTAAGGCCTTTCTTACGTTCAGAGATTCCATACGTTTTTTTTCTTTTTTCTTTTTTTTGGGAGAGGTTTTTGCTATAGGGTGCGTGCACTCGCCAGACAAGACAGAGCGAGACAGAGAGACAGAAAGCGAGAAATCACCCCCCAGGGGGATGGTCACACTGCAGTCCCTTCTCCTCCGTTCTCCTCTCGGGATCTTGGGCACGAACGCACACGCACCTGGCGTGAGTTTAAGCCACCAGGTCCAGGACTCGAACTGTGGTCAACTACTTGGGAGTCCAGTGACACAGCCATTACACTAACTGCTGGTCTGTGGGGAGCCGCCCACATCAAAATGGCTGCCATGACCCTCACTGCTTAAAATGGCCGGTGTGACCTTGACACATACACCAGGAACACAGACCTCCTGGTTCAGACAGAACTGACAGGTCCTCAATTAGGTCCGCTGTAAACCCCGCCTACCTTCCTCTGCCTTGTGTATATAAGAAAGTACTCTGGCCCTCAATAAACGAGCGAAACCTTTATACCATCAAGAGCTGTGACACTGTGTGAGCTGTGATACTTCTTTCGCTCCCATGCTGAGACGCTGCGCCGATTCCAGACCTCCACCCCCTCGCTCGAGTTCCCTGCCCGATTCGTCCCGCGGGTCGGGACACTGGTCCCCAAAGATTCCATACAGTTCAAGTCCTTGGAATTCCTTCCTGCTCATGAGCTTCCTTTCCTACTGCCGGTGGACAACATACTTCAACTGTGCTCAGGGTTTCAACCTGCTCTTACTCTCCCTTCCTGATTGCCTGCCCACTGACTTCAGACTTGCTTATCCAGCCCCACAAGAGCACACACCAATGCGTTGAAATAAATTTCCTATGGCTCTGTGTCTCCGATTGGACTTTGATACATGTTGGAATTCTCTTTGCTGTTTCTCTAGTAACTCTGAGAGGCTCCCAATGTCTTTCAGAACGGTAGGTATCCAAATGCAGTTATCACCCGTAAATTCTGTAAGGCCTCCTCGGTGCACAAACCCCTGATGTGAGAGAAACTTGTCCCCTAGGGTTTATCATCCGTGGATCTTTGCTGTTTGATCTTCTTGCCTGGTGGGCAGTTCTTTGGGGCAGTTACCCACAGTATACACTTAGCCCTGGCAAACTGTCATTCAGTGATCATATGGGCCACTTGCTGTTGTCTCCTTTTCTCCAATGTACTTTCTCTTTGCTCAAGCAAGTAAAGGGCAAATTAGAATGTGCTATCTAAGCAGATTTTTCAATTCGGGAAGGAAAAGGCACACTCAATTGTTGCAAATAACTCTGGTAACTTTCAGTCTCCTCCAGCTTTAAGAGGAAATATCCCTCTCCTCTAATCTATAAGGAAAAAATACATTTTTCTTAAACTAAAGACCCATAACTGATAATACGACCCCTCTGTATTTCTATGCAAAAATGTGTCATGACTTCTGCAGGAGACCCTCCCTTAATCCAATCCTGAATAGAATCTATGCTCCCTATTGTCAAAAACTTTATGAGCTGATAATTGGAACTCGTGGCCTCTCTCCCTTTACTTGTATGTATCACTTTTTCAATAACTCTTCTGGAAGACAACTGTATATAGCAGAGATAGTGTAAAGGGAGAGTGGGAAAGGGCAGAGGGACAAACATAGGGAAAAAAAAAAGGAAGAAAAAAAACATATATATACATAAGCATGAAAGTAGAAATGGAATATTATTGATGATAACATGCTTGATTAAGTCACTATGCAATCTATTCTAGATGGGAAATTACATTTAGTACGTTGTGATGATGCTCAGGGAATGAATGTTAGGTAACAAACAAAAAAAAAAGGTAAAACTATTCGTACCATTTTAAAAAAAAAAAGGATATTTGATGG
>NW_006209676.1:874592-916743 GCF_000334495.1 Tupaia belangeri chinensis
TATGTCACTGAACTCCCATGTAGCTGACCACGGTTCAAGTCCTAGACCCGGTGGCTTAAACTCACGCAGGGCGCATGTGTGTGTGTGCCCAAGATCCTGAGAGGAGAATGGAAGAGAAGGGATTGTGGCATGGCCATCCCCCCTGGGGGGTGATTTCTCGCTTTCTATTTCCCTGTCTCTCTGTCTTTCTAGTGAGCACACGTGCCCTATAGCAAAAACTTCTCAAAAAAAAAAAAAAAAGAATTATTTTAACTTTATTTAGTTGATCATTTATTTTAATTTGACAAGAGAAGGACAGAGAGAGAGAGAGAGAGAGAGAAAAGCCACCAGGTCGGGGTCTTGAACTGCAGTCCACCACATGGGAGTCCAGAGCCTTAACCACCATGCCACCTGCCGGCCTCCATGTTTATTTTTTAAAATGTTGGACATTACGAAAGAAGTGAAATCCATTTCTTCTCCCATTGAAAGTAGATATGCTTTTGTGACTGTTTCATCTAGTAGAGTATGGCAGAAATGACATTTCATGACTTCTGGGACTAGTCATAAAAGGTGATTCAGCTATACCTTTCTAGAGGGAACACTTGTGCTTAGAGCCTAGAGTCACCAGTTAAGCATTCTGACAGCTCTGAGGCCACCATGGTGAGAAAGCTCAAACTAGTCCATGAAGAGAAACCACATGGAGAGATTGTGAGTCTACAAGAAGTGAAACAGATGTCTGGGCAGCCCCCAGCTGCTCCAGGCCCCAACTATTCCAATTCCAGCCACAAATCTAACTACAAGTATATGAGAGACTCTGAGTCAGAATTCGAGCCACATCCTTTCCAAATTCCTGATCCACAAAAACCATGACAGATAACAAAATGATTGTTATTTTAAGCCATTAAACTTTGGGGATGTATAACCTTCAATAGGTAACTGGAACACACTATTGCCCCCCTCAGTAGTTTAAAGAATAGTAAGAAGGGTAGTCTCAATGGTAAAGTAGAAGACCTCTTGAAAGAGATCATTGATCTTAGTTGATTGGTCTTTTTTTTTTTTTTTTTCCCAGAGAGAGAGAGACAGATTTTTGCTATAGGGCGTGTGCACTCACCAGAGAGAGACAGAGAAATAGAAAGCAAGAAATCATACCCCAGAAGGTGTGACCATGCCACAATCCCTTCTCCTCCATTCTCTTCTAGGGATTTTGGGCATGCACAAAGTGAGTGGCATGAGTTTGAAGCTGCCAGATCTGGGACTTGAACTGTGGGAGTGCATGTGGGAGTTCAACAACCTAACTATCTGCTGGTCCCTAATTGGCTTTTTTTTTTTTTTTTTTTTGAGAGGTTTTCACTATAGGGCGTGTGTGCTCGCCAGACAGACAGAGACAGAGAGACAGAAAGTGAGAAATCACCCCCCAGGGGGGATGGTCACGCCGCAATCCCTTCTCCTCCATTCTCCTCTCGGGATCTTGGGCGCGCACGCACACGTGCCTGGCGTGAGTTCTAAGCCACCGGGTCTGGGACGCGAACCGCGGTCGACTACGTGGGAGTCCAGCGACATAGCCATTACGCTAACTGCTGGTTCCCTGTTGTATGATCTTAAATCCTAATTCTGAGGCAAGAGGAGTCTTATTCAACATTCTGTTGGTCATATATTGGTTTATTTAATCTTAGTCCAACGACATGCTTTAAATTTATTTGTATTTTACAATTTTTGTTCATTCATAATTACAGCACTTATCAACATCATTAATGTTGTGTTCCACCAATGCAAAAATAATCTTATACTAAAGGGATACTTAAACATCTGCGTCCATCTCTCTAGTTTTTATTTAATTCCAGGATTTCATGAATACAATTCTTGAAAAGAACCCGAAATCCTGACGAGTTCTTAAAATTTGCACCTGTGAGTTTTTCAAGTCAATAGATAATCAACTGAAGTACCGTATGCCCAGCATTACGCTAGGCTCTAGAAATACAAAAATAAATAAAACAGACGTGGTCATTGCTTTCATAGATCTTATTAAGATTACTAGAGAAGATGAGTTCTAGTTCAATATTTTAACAAGTGAATAAGGAAAACGACTTCATGAAGTACAGAAAGCTGTTGGGGAACAGACAAGGAGCATCTAAACAAATGTGAGGGATGTTAGCAGTTTTCCTAGTGGAAATGACACCTGAATTAGAACTTCTAATTATTTGTAACAATTAGTCAAGTGAAAAGTAGAAAAAGCAATAACAAAATGTTGAGTCCTGATTGCCACTAACTAGAGTAATAATCATGTAGGGTTTTGTTGGTGAGTGTGTGTGTGTGTGTGTGTGTGTGTTTGTGTGTGTGGGTGTGTGTTTTAAGCTTCGTTAGAGGTACATATGCTCACCAAAAGCGGGCTGGGTTTGGGGAGTGGGATGAGAAATCACCCTGCAATCCTTTCTCCTCCATTCTCCTTTTGGGATTTGGGGCATGCACACACATATGCCCAACTTGTTTTTCAAGTTGCTGGGTCTGAGACTCAAACTGCACAGTGGCCGCATGGGATCCAGCCACCTGGACCTCCACACCACTTGCTAGTCCAATTATGTCTTTGTTTTTCTTTTAAGTGTACTTATTTATTTCTTCATGAGTAAGACAGAAAGAGAGAAACAGAGACAGCAACCCCAACAGGGTCCCGATACCACAATCCACCCCAACCTTCAGCCAGCACCAGATCATGAGTTAGCATGCCTGGGTCTTTGGACTTGAACTGGGTACCTTCCCATGTGAGACTTCCTCAAAAGAGTGTCATGTTTCACTGCTGCACTACCATCTGGCCCCCAATTATGTCTACTTTAATTGAAAGACTGGAATGAAAATTGTTAGGATCCTTTGACTCAGCTCTTCACAGTCAGTTTTTCTCTTTAATGATGGCATACTTCTAATGTCCGATATCTCTCCCATGCAATACTACTGTGTAGTTCAGGGACCATAACTTTCTACCATCTGCTCGAAGTTGTTCTGATCAATGTGCCAACTCAACTTCTTTTCCTTCTTCCTCACAGAGGTGAGGAGTCTGAACTAATCCTGTGGCTCCAGGTCTTCTAACAAAGGTTCACGTGGGAACCTCTAAGGCAGAGGTGTCCATTTCAGCTGCTCGGAGCAACTTAGCTGAGTAGAGGGAATGTGAAATAGGACCAGAGGTCTAGCATACTTGGCTGCGGCCTGAAATACTGGATACAAAAGGATTAAAGGGATGTATAATTTGGTTTCTGAACAATGGATACGATTCAGATGGCAAGCCTGAAACCAGTATTTCTTTGTCCAAAGAGAAACTTTTCCAAGTTACAGCCCAGAGAAAGAGACCCAACACCATGTCACTCCTAAGGTTGGGAAATTAATTACTGTTGCGTAGAAACGCTTAGGGTAATCTTTTAATAGTGTCTGAGGCAAATGTCACTTAGTAGTAAGTCGTCACCACCAGTCACTTGGTAACTAGGTGATACCCATCAAGTGGTAAAAGCCTTAGATTAAAAAAAAAAAAACAACAAACAGCTAGAGCAAGTCGATTATAAGTAGTGGTTTAAATGTAGGCACTAATGTGATATTTGACACCACGAATGATAATGGCCCTTAACTAAATATTTGCGAAGAACCGAAAGATCCAGTCTCTGTGGCAGTCAGTGGCCTGACAGACAGCAGAGCTGGAAGCCACCTGCTGACTTTGGTTCAGGCCCCTGGCCCATCACCCTGAAACTGCGCTGGGTGCAGGGGTGTGTGTCCAGGATCCTGGTAGGTTGGAGAGGGGGAAGAGGGCAGTGCTTCTCTCTCTTGCTTATTTTCTCTCTCTCTCATCGTAAATCGAAGGGAAGAAAGACACTAAAAAAGAAAAAAGAACCACCTTATCGTGAGATACCAACAATATGCTTGGGTAGCTTTGCCCCCTGAATGAAACTATTTGTTTTATTGTTTTTGCTATAGAGTGTGTGTGCTCACCAGAGAGAGATAGAAAGAGAGAGGGAAAGTGTGAAATCACCCCCTGGGGGGATGGACATCCTGCAATCCTTTATCCTCCATTCTCTTCTCAAGATTTCGGTTACACACACAGGTACCCAGCATGATTCTCAAGCCTCGGGGTCCAGAACTTAAACTGTGTAGCCAGTCACGTGGAACTCTTCATGCCACCTGCTGGCCCATAAATCAACCATTCTAAGAGTTAATACCACACTCAAACTGGTTATCTCAAGGGGAGGATTCCAAAACCACTTTTTCAGGATATCATGAGACATCGGCCCACACGTGACATTACAGCTAAAAGCTGTCCCTCCTCAGGCCTGCTGAGAGAAACTACTCCTCTCTCCAGAAGGCTCCAGGTTCTGAGCCTTTGTTGTCAGCCTGATTCTACCCATTCTTCTAGTTAACCCTGCCTGAAGTGATGGTAAGGCATAGCCCTTAATACTCCTCTTTAAACAGAGATTCTCCCTTTTCTTCCCATTGCAACTCATAAGAATTAGGATGATCGTAAAGCAGCATTAAAGTTTGCTTATACTTTATTAATAATTTTGTGTCAGTATTTTTGTGTAAAGGCCTGCTACTTTAGAGTAACAAAGAACCTGCTTCTAAGTTTCCACTTCTGCAACTGGGAAATTAGTTTTAGTTTCTGTTTTTAATATTTTATCAAGAATTATTTAACTTTATTTATTTATTTATTTTTAATTTGACCAGAAAGAGACAAAGCGAGAGAAAGAGAGAGGGAAAGCATGAGAATGAAAGTGAGAAAGCAAGCTGCCAGGTCTGGAACTTGAACCACAGTCAGCCATGTGGGAGTCCAACACACTTAGCTGCCGTGCCACCTGCCAGCCCCAGTTTTTGTTTTTATTTACTAGAGGGTGTGTGTGTTCACCAGAGAGTGAAAGAGAGTGAGAAAGCAACCCCTATGGGGAATGACTACACCACAATCTCTTTTCCACTTCTTTGGGGATTTGGGGCACAAAAACATACAGTCAGCATGTTTTCAAACCACTAGGTCTGGACTCAAACTACACAGTCAGCTGTGTAGGATCCAGCCTCTCTCTCTCTCTCTCTCTCTCTCTCTCTGGTGAGCACACATGCTCTATAAGAAAAACTATAAAGAAAATAGTTCATTTCATTTAGGGGGTAAGGTTATCTAAGCATCACGCCCTCAGCTCGCCCAAATCAGTATTAAATAAACTAATAAACTAGGGTGTGAGAGTTAAGAATAAAGGTAATAAGTGAGAAGTAACAGAGGAAAAGGTAAAAGACATGCTTTTCTTGTGTCAGGCACACTTAGGAAGTGAGGAATTTGTCATGAGGAATTAAATGTCTTTCTTAGTGTGATAATATTCATATTGCATTTAAGTGGCAAGTGATTAAAATGAACCAAATGTATCATTAAATCATGAAAGGGGATAGTTTCATGAAAATTTAAAAGTGAGTTTATAGGAAAAGGTAATTGTACCAGACTTTAATCAGACACTCAGATACATAGGAACCCACCATGGGCAAATTCAACAGAAGAGAAAAACAAAAACAAAATAAAAGATGAGACACACAGTTGAGTAGTCTGCCATGATAAACCATTAGAGTATTATCTCTATAAAAGCATAAAAAATGTTAGAGCAGCCTGGACCGAATCATTCTAGTCAGATGCATTACATAGGACAGATAAGACAGAAGTCAGAATAAAAATATCACTCATACTGCACCAGATTATCGCTTAGGGAACTTTAGGAAATCAAAAAATAAGACACATAATCACTTCTCCTTTTGTAACACTTAAAAGTATCCTTGCAATGAGCTATCAGAAAGGGACTAAGGAAGAACAATTTAACCAGAAATCATGGCATTTTCAACAACAAGAATCAGGATAAAGTAAGAATGGGAAAACAAATACAATAAAGAGCAAAACCAGAGGCTTTAACAGTTAGTGAAAACAGAAGGAAAAATGGAAATGGATAATAATAACACCATCAATAGCTAGGCATAATTGGTATTTACATTTATATAGACATTGTGCTAAGCATTAAACATGCATTAACTCAGCTTTAAGAGGAAGTGAAGCCTGGCCATAGCCATCAACAACACTGCACATCTCTCTGTGTGGGTTGGATTTGCCAGCAGATAATGGGCCAAGTGTAGGCTTAACAAGTAACACCCAACACCTGAAGCTGGCTTCATACACCTTTTTCTGATTGGAAAACAAGGCCCTCTCCCAAGAACACACCTGAGAAGTAGATCTCTTCATCCTCCCTGACACTATAGAATCAACACCCAAAAAGTGGGAAGAAGCATATAATTCATCAGATGACTAGAAACCAGTGAGGAGGCACCAAAAAGAAAAAAAGAATCAAACAGAACTTCTAGAGATGAAGACTGTAATAAAGGAAATCAAGACCTCCCTTGCAAGTAAGTAATAGCAAATTAGACTATGCAGAAGAAAGAATCTCTGATCTAGAAGACAATACCATTGACTTAGATAAAAATTAAAAAAAAAACATTAACAATGAAAACAATTGAGGATAACATATGAGAAATACTAGACACCACTAAAACACCTGAATATCCGAATAATTATCACAGCTTTGTAATATATTTTGAGGTCAGGGAATGTGATGCGTCTAGAAGGTGAAGAATCAGATGAGGGCATAGAAGATTTTTTTCCATGAAATACTTGCAGAAAACTACAAACTTAGAGAAACATTCAGACATCCAGACCCAAGAAATACAAAGGACCCCAACAGAATGAACACAAGAAGATTCTCTCCACAGTACATCATAGCCAGAGTGGTCAAAATCAAAGATAAAGACAAGATTCTAAGAATGGCAAGAGAGAAATGTCAAGTCACTTACAAAGGTTATCCTATTAGGCTAATATCAGACCTCTTAACCAAAATAATGTAGGCAAGGAAAACATCTTCAAAATACTAAAAGAGAAACAACTTCATGGGACTGGTAGTTGGAGTAATGGCTATGTTGTTGGACTCTCATGTAGTCAACTATGGTTCAAGTCCGAGACTCAGTGGCTTAAACTCACACTGGGCACGTGTGCGTGGATGTCCAAGATCCCGAGAGGAGACTGGAGGAGAAGGGATTGCAGCGTGACCATCCCCCCGGGGGATGATTTCTTGCTTTCTGGCTGTATCTCTGTCTTTCTGGTGAGTGCACATGCCCTATAGCAGAAAACCTCTCCAAAAACAAACAAACAAACAACAAAAAAAAACCTCACAACTTCATTAGACAATGCATTCAGAAAAGAGAATAAAATAAAAGGCACTCAAATATGGAAAGAAGAGGTAAAATTATCTCTATCTGCAGATGACATGATTGTATACAAAGAAGACCCAGGGTATCCATGAAAAAACACTTAGAAATAATAAATGAATACAGTAAAGTAGCAGGACACAAAATCAGTATACAAAAATCTATAGCATTTCCATGTACAAACCACAAGCAGACAGAGGTAGACTGAAGAAAAGTAATCACATTTACCATAGCCACAAAAAGTATAAGATACCCAGGAATAAATATGACCAACGAAGTCAAAGACCTTGGGACCAGCAGTTAGTGTTATGGCTATGTCACTGAACTCCCATGTAGCCGACTGCAGTTCAAGTCCCAGACTCGGTGGCTTAAACTCATGCTGGGCGCGTGTGCGTGCATGCCCAAGATCCCAAGAGAAGAATGGAGGAGAAGGGATTGCAGCGTGGCCATCCCCCCGGAGGGTGATTTCTCACTTTCTATCTCTCTGTCTCTCTCTGTCTTTCTGGCAAGCACATACTCTCTATAGTAAAAACCTCTCAAAAAAAAAAAAAAAAAAAAAAAAAGAAAGAAAGAAAGAAGAAAAAAGAAGTCAAAGACCTCTCTACAAGGGAAACTATAAAAATCTAGAAAAAGAAAGAAAGAAAATGACACAAAAAAGTGGAACAACATCCATGTTCCTGGACTGGAAGAATTAATACATTCAAAATGGCAATTCTACCCAAATTAATCTACATATTTAATGCAATCCCAATCAAATTATCAGGAACATTCTTCACAGATCTAGACAAGATCATCACAGATTTTGTCTGCAATCATAAAATACCCCATATTGCCAGAGCAATCCTGCACAAAAAAGAGTGGAGTAGGAGGCATCTCATTCCCTGACCCCAAAATATATTACAAAGCTGTGAAAATCAAAACATCATGGTATTGGCATAAAAAAAGATAGGTGGACCAATGGAACAGAATAGAGATCCAGAAATAAACCCCAAAACATACAGCCAACTGATTTTTGATAAAAGATAACAGTCAATCCAGTGGGAAAAGGAAAACCTCTTTAGCAAATGGTGCTGGAAAAACTGGGTGTCCACCCGCAGAAAGATTAACCTGGACCCCTCTCTCTCACCATAACAAAAATCAACTCAAAGTGAATCAAAGATCTAAACCTAAGACGTCCAATTATAAAACTACTGCTGGAAAACACTGGGGAAACTCTAGGAGACACTGGAATAGGCAAAGACTTCTTAAATAAGACCCTCAAAGCACAGGCAATAATCCCAAAAATAGATAAGTGGGTTTACATCAGATTAAAGTTTTTGCACAGCAAAAGATACAGTAATTAATGGGAATTGACAACCCTTGGAATGGGAGAATATTTTTGTAAACTATGACTCTGATAAGGGACTGATAACCAGAATCCATAGGGAACTCAAGCAGCCTATCTGAAGTGGGTGAAAAAAATCAACCCAATTAAAATGGGAAAATTAGCTGAACAAGCAATTCTCTAAGGAAGACATATAAACAGCCAAAAACCATATGAAAAAATGCTCAACATCTCTCATCATAAGGGAGATGCAGATCAAAACCACAGTGAGATACCACCTAACCCCAGTAAGAATGACACGTTTATTCCTAGGTATCCTATACTTTTTGTGGCTATGGTAAATGTGATTACTTTCTTCAGTAAGATTAAAAATAAAATGTTAAATGCTGGTAGGCCTATGGTGAAAGGGGAGCCCTCCTACGCTGTTGGTGGGAATGTAAATTGGTCCAGCCACTGTGTAAAAAATATGGAGGATCCTCAAAGATCTACAAATAGAATTACCATATAATCAAGCAATTCTACTACTGGGTATCTACCCAAAGGATAGGAGAATGCTCAGTCGGAAAAGTGCTTGCACATCTATGTTTGTTGCGGCATTATTCACAATTGCTAAGACATGAAACTAACCCAAATGCCCACAAACAGATAAATGGATTGAAAAAATGTGACACATATACTCTTTGGAATACTATTCAGCCATAGGAAAAACAAACAAACAAACAATATTCTCGCATTTGACAGAAAGTGGATGAATATGGGAGATTTACTGCTGAGTAAAGCAAGCCAGGCTATGAAAGAGAGAAACTGTATGTCTCCACCTAACATATACTGACTGTCCCCACTCTATGGCAGAAACTGAAAGATTAGAGCATATAAAAACATGGGGAATACCACAGACCCGCAACCGAGAGCAGCTCGGGGTGGCGAACTCTTCAAGTCTGCAGTAAAAAATGGCCTCCAATAAAACTACATAGCAAAAATGGATAAGAAACAGAATGGAAAGAGTAAAAAAGTTGAAAAGGGAGAGCCTGAAGAATTTATGGTGGAAAAAGTACACGTAATGAATGGGAAGGTGGGATATTTTCTGAAGTGGAAGGGATTTACAGATGCTGACAATACCTGGGAACCTGAAGAAAATTTAGATTGTCCAGGGTTGATAGAAGCATTTTTTTCTTTTCTATTCTTTTTCTTTCTTTCTTTCTTTCTTTCTTTTTTTCTTTCTTTCTTTCTTTCTTTCTTTCTTTCTTTCTTTCTTTTTTTTTGGAGAGTTTTTTGCTATAGGGCACATGTACTCGCCAGAAAGAGAGACAGGAAGTGAGAAATCACCCCCCAGGGGGGATGGCCACGCTGCAATCCCTTCTTCTCCATTCTCCTCTCAGGATCTTGGGCATGCACGCACACGCACCCAGCGTAAGTTTAAGCCACTGGGTCCAGGACTCAAACCGTGGTCACCTACATGGGAGTCCAGCGACATAGCCATTACGCTAACTGCTGGTCCTGATAGAAGCATTTCTTAATTCTCGAAAAGTTAGTAAAGAAAAAGATGGTACAAAGAGAAAATCTTTATCTGACAGTGACTCCAGTGATAGCAAATCAAAGAAGAGAAATGCTGCTGATAAACCAAGAGGCTTTGCCAGAGGTCTTGATCCTGAACAAATAACTGGTGCCCCAGACAGCAATGGAGAGTGAGTGGATGCTTCTCATGAAATGGAGATTCAGATGAGGCAGACTTGGTGCTGGCAAAAGAAGCAAATATGAAGTGTCCTCAAATTGTAATTGCTTTTTATGAAGAAAAAATAACTTGGCATTCTTGTCCAGAAGATGAAACTCAATAATTGTTTGCATTATTTTATATATATGTATATAATCTGGGTCTTCGATTTTGATTTACTAGTGTGGAGAAATAACTGCATTCTAATGGAAAAATCAAGTTTGATGTTTGTTTTGAAAGTAGTATTGGGGAATTGGAGGCGGGGGTTGCATCCCAATTGCACTGGTTACTTTGAACAAAGAAAAGCTTTCTCAAGGCCAGCAGGTGGTGTGGTGGTTAAGGGCACTGGACTCCCACATGGCTGACCATGGTTCGAGTCCTGGACCTGGTGACTTGTTTTCTCACTTTCCTGCTCTTGCTCTATAGCTCTGTCCCTCTCTGGTCAAATTTAAATAAATAAAGTTTTAAATAAAACCATTTTTTTTAAAGTTAAAAAAAAAAAGCTTTCTGTAGTTGCTTTTTTTTTTTTTTGGAGAGGTTTTTACTATAGGGCGTGTGCGCTCACCAGACAGAGAGAGACAGAGAGACAGAAAGCGAGAAATCACCCCCCAGGGGGGGATGGTCACGCCGCAATCCCTTCTCCTCCATTCTCCTCTCGGGATCTTGGGCACGCACGCACACGCGCCTGGCATGAGTTCTAAGCCACTGGGTCCGGGACGCGAACCGCGGTCGACTACGTGGGAGTCCAGCGACATAGCCATTACGCTAACTGCTGGTTCCCTGTAGTTGCTTCTTTATTGGAAAAAAATATTTCATACCATGGCATTTTATCCTCTGCATTTGGAAACAGGTTTTCTAAATTTTGGTGAAATGTTTTATCGTCATGAACTTATGTTTAAGACACATGCCTCAGTACCAGTCTGGGTTTTTTTGTTTTTTGTCTTTGTGTGTGTGTATACATAAGATAATATGTAAATGGATTTCAGTTTTTGAAGCCTTGACTGAAACAAAAACTGTGTATAAGCTCATGTGTCTGAGATATTGTCATGCTGAGCAACCTCAGAATAAAAAATAAGCTCCTCCAAATTAAATTAAGTTTTCCTGAAGCCATAACCTTTCAAATTAAATAATGATTTTGTAATTGGGCAATCTAAATTGTAAAACTTAAAAGCAACCATGGGACTAGGAATTGGCGTAATGGCTATGTCTCTGGACTCCCATGCACTCAACTGCAGTTTGAGTCCCGGACCCGGTGGCTTAAACTCACACCAGGCATGTGTGCGTGCGTGCCCAAGATCCCAAGAGGAAAATGAGGAGAAGGATTGCAGTGAGGCCGTCCCCCCTGGGGGAGGTGATTTCTCACTTTCTGTCTGTGTCTCTCTATCTTTCTGGTGAGCACATGCGCCCTATAGCAAAAAACTCTCCAAAATAAAGTAGTGGCTCCTGCACAATGTGTTTAGGGGTTGTGGGAGAACAACCCACATCATCCAATAGATAAATGGAGGGCGAGTATCATATATATATATATAAAATGGAATATTACTCTGTCATAAGAAGGAATGAAGTTCAGACACATACAATGACAGGGATAAATCTCCAAGAAATTATGCTAAATGAAATAAGGCAGGCACGAAAGGACAATACTGTAGGATTGCACTTGTGAATAGGTAAATTCTTAAAGACAGAAAATAGATATCAGGTTACTAGGGGTTAGGGGAGGAGGAGTTATGTAATGGAACTCTGGGTGACAAAAAAATTTTGAAATAGACAGATAGTGGGGATGGTTGCACGACAGAGTAAATATAATTAATGTCACTTAATTTTATACTTCAGGTTGATTAAAATGATAAGTTTTGGGTATATTTTGTTACAATTTTGAAATACCAAGAAAGAGAGAAAAGTAGTTCCTCTAAGGTGTTTTGGGAGACAGGCAAGCAACACTAAACACTAGTATTATTTTTTTAATTTTCTCATCATTTTAATATATGATTTTCTTGTGTGAGAATCTCTTGACTAAATTATGTAAAGGCCCTTCTGGCTCTAAGATTTAGTGAATCTATGGACTGCTTTACCTCTAAGGAAGACAGTGTCATGGGGCTTGAAACAGAAAAAAAAGAAAGAAAGAAAGAAAAAGAAGTGGATACTAAAGTCAGACTGCCTGGTTTTGAATCCTAGCTCCAGAATTTGTTAAATTTGTGACATTGGGCCACTCACCACACTTCTTGCTTATCTCTTCTCTGTATTGCTTTGGGTTAGCTCCATGGTTTGGTGACTAAGGTAGCTGGATCTCACGTGGCCAAATGTGAGGTTCAGGTCCCAGCCCTGGTGGCTTGAAAAATGATGGATGTGGGGCCAGTAGGTGACGTAGCGTTTAAAACTCTGAACTTCCACATGGCTGACCATGGTTGGAGTCCCAGACCCGGGGACTTGAAAATCATACCAGGTGTGTGTACATGTATGCCCAAAATTCCAAGAGGAAAATGGAGGAGAAGGGACTGGGATGTTGCCACCACCCTGGGTGGGGGGAATTTCTGTCTCTCTAGCAAGCACATGCATCCTATGACAAGAAACTGGAGGAAAAAAAAAAAAGCTGGGTAGATATGCATGCATGCACAAAATCCTGATTGGGTGGAAAAATGGACAAAAGGGGATTGCAGAGTGACCACGCCCCATGGTGGGGGGAAGGTGCTTTCACTCTCTCCTTCCCCCATCTGTCTGTCTCTCTCTGGCATGCAAACACATCCTCTGGAAAATTTTAAAAATATATAATATTTCCTCATAGGGTAGAATGGGAATATTAAATCAGTATACACATATAAAATGCTTTGTATCTGGCAACTAGCAAGTACGTAATACATTTTTAGCTCTATTATTCCTATTATTCTGTGTTCCTGGAGTGACCGGATCCTCCCCCTTTCCACTCCTATCTACTCTTAGAGCTTGGTTTTATGATTCATTGGTTTGCTCAAAAGTTACTTACTCCGTTGCAAAATCTTCCCTGGCCCACATTCCCTGTAAGCATCTATTTATATCCTGCTCTTTCCATCCGACAATACACTTCTTGATGACAGACCTTGAACATAATGAGACTCAATAAATGTTTCTTGGATGATCTAAAAAGAATTTGGAAACCAAGAAGATGAGAAAGACATGGAGGGACCAGCAGTTAGAGTAATGGCTATGTCGCTGAAATCCCATGTAGTCGACCGCGGTTCGTGTCCTGGACCCGGTGGCTTAAAACTCACGCCGGGCACGTGTGGGTGCATGCCCAAGATCCTGAGAAGAGAATGGAGGAGAAGGGATTGCGGTGTGGCCATCCCCCCTGGAGGGTGATTTCTCGCTTTCTGTCTCTCTGTCTCTCTGTCTGTCTGGCGAGCATACATGCCCTATAGCGAAAGAAAGAAAGAAAGAAAGAGAGAAAGAGAGAGAAAGAAAGACATGGAAAAGAATTGGGAATGAAGTTAAGGCTATTTACTTTTCTACAGGCTCTTACGGGCCTGGATATCCACTCTGTTCTCTTAATATCACTGCTAACTTAATGTCAGTCTCAGGTAACTGGACACCAGTAGTTTCCCTTGATAACCCAAACAGCAAAAGTGTTCAGAAGAGCTCTCCCTATCTTCTAACTTTAGCCCCTGTATTAGTTAGGGTACTCCAGGAGGATTAGACTCAAGAGGGTGTGTGTGTGTGTGTGTGTGTGTGTGTGTGTGTGTGTGTGCATATTATATGTACAGGGGAGAAAAAGAAAGAGGGAAGGAAAGAGGGAGGGAACTATTTATCTTAAGGAAAATATGATTATGGAGACTGGCTCATATAATTATGGAGGCTGGCTGGCAAGTCCTAAATTTGCGGGATGTGTAGCAGGCTAGAGATGCAGAGAGAAGCCAATATTGCAGTTGAGTCCAAAGACTGTCTGGTGCACAATTCCCTCTTGCTTAGAGGGAGGTCAGTCTTTTGTTCTATTCAGGCCTTCAATTAATTGGATAATGCCCACTCACAATACAGAGGGCAATCTCTTTACTCTAAATTCACCAATTTAAATGTAAATCTCTTCCAAAAACATCCCCACAGAAATATCCAGAATAGTGTTTGACCTGCCAGGTTGACACATAAAATTAAACACCATAGCCTTATCCTCAGCTTGTCTTCCACATGTGCAAAAGTTTTAGCTATTCTAAACTACTGGGAATTCTTTGAATCTCTATTTTATTTTATTTTTCAAAATATCTCTAGTCTTTTTCTTTCCTTTTTTTTTTTTTTTCAAGAGATTTTTGCTATAGGGCGCGTGCGCTCGCCAGACAGACAGAGAGAGACAGAGAGACAGAAAGTGAGAAATCACCCTCCAGGTCCCCCTGCCATCCCTTCTCCTCCACTCTCCTCTCGGGATCTTGGGCACGCACACACACGCGCCTGGCGTGAGTTTTAAGCCACTGGGTCCAGGATGCGAACCGCGGTCGACTGCATGGGAGTCCAGCGACATAGCCATTACCCTAACTGCTGGTCCCAGCTCTAGGCTTTTTCATATGCAGTTCTTTCTTCATGGACTACTCTAGTCAGCTTTTTCACCTGGTTTAATGCCTACTCATTCCTGAAGACCCAGATTAAATATCACCTTCTTTTGAAAGCTTGCCTAAACCAACTCCTCACCCCACTACAAATTATATGCCCAATCCCAGTGCTTTCATTATACTTTCAGTTATAGAATTTATCATATTAAATTACAACTATGTTTTCATCTTTGTCTGCCATTATACCTATGTGGATCTCAAGTGCAGAGACCACATATCACTAATTTTTTTTGGTAGTACCCAGCATAGTACTTGGCATGAGCTAGGTGTCCAATAAGAATTTGTCACAGTTAGTGATTGAATGAACCATTTTTTAAGATTAAGCAAATTTAGTTAAGAATAAAATATAAGTGGGGCTAGCAGGTGGCGTGATTAAAGGCACTGAACTGCCACATGGCCAACCATGGTTTGAGTCAAGGACCTGGTGACTTGCTTTCTCACCTTCCCTCTCTCTCTCTCTCTGATAGAACTGGAAAATAATAAGAAGAAAGAAAGAAATAATTCTTTTTAAAAAAGAATAAAATAGGGGCCGGTAGTGGTTAAGAACACTGGACTCCACATGGCCGATAGCAGTTCGAGTCCCAGAACTGGTAGCTTGCTTTCTCCCTTTCTCTCTCTCTCTCTCTCTCACTTTCTCTCCTCTCAGGTCAAATTAAAATAAATAAATGAATAAAGTTACATAAAATAATTATTTTTAAAAATAATAAAATATAAGTAACATATAAATAGATATATTTAATGACTAGTAACTCTATTAAAGAGTCTTATCCATTAACTTCAAAGTCCTTAGTATTTCAAGAATAAAACATCGGGACGAGCCTTATTGCGCAGTTGTTAAGAGTACTGGATCTCACATTGCTGAGCACAGTTCAAGTCTTGACCCTAGTGGGTTTACAAACATGCCATTAAGTGTACATGTATGAATGGAATGAAGAAATGGAGGAAAAAGGATTGTGGCATGACCATACCCCACTGGGAGTGCTTTCCCTCTCTCACTTTCTCTCGCAAGTACACCAGCTTTCTGACAATATATTAAAAAAAAAAAAAAAAGATAAAGTTAGACAAATTCAGGTCTCTTTCATTATATCTCATTATATTATATGTTATGAATTTGTATTACGGCTTGCAATTCAAATAAGAAAATAATCTCACTTATTTTCCTCTACAAATAAAATTTTGTACTAGTTTAAAAAAAGAAAGGTTAGGGATCAGCAGTTAGCGTAATGGCTATGATGCTGGACTCCCATGTAGTCGACTGCAGTTCGAGTCCTGGACCCAGTGGCTTAAACTCACGCCAGGCGCATGTGCATGCATGCCCAAGATCCCAAGAGGAGAATGGAGGAGAAGGGATTGTGACATGGCCATCCCCCACGAGGAGTGATTTCTCGCTTTCTGTCTCTCTGTCTCTCTCTGTCTTTCTGGTGAGCGCACCTATAGCAAAAACCTCCTCTCCAAAAAAAAAAAAAAAAAAGAAAGAAAGGTTAGCAAAGAATGGAAGGCAAACATGAGTGTTATACAACACTAAACATATGGGACCATATCATGAATCTTTTTTGTTTGTATCAAATAAACTTATAAGTTTTTATTTTCTACATAGATATATTGATGCAGATTTTATTTCATTTTGCTTTTTTCCATGAAAAAAATAATACTTTATACATATATAGAGTTGTATCGAGCTACATTTAAATGTATAATGAACAACATAGAAGTATAAGTATTTATTTAATTTATTTGTTAGCTATATCTTTTGAACACTGATGTGTTAAACTAAGTGTAGCATGCAGGAGGAATTCTTTCAATTAGCAATAATCGCACCTCGGATAAACCTCATTGGCTACGATATTGCCACTGCGCAAAACTAGGAGGAATTCTTTCAAAATAACCTTCAGCCCACTGTGGAACACAGGACACAGACCTATCTATGCTTATGTATAAAAAAGAAAAAAAAGAGAGGTGGGTGAATCAGCTAGTATATATATATATATATATATAGTTTCTATACTTGTGAATAATAGCGAATTTCACAAGAAAAATAATTAAAGTTATGTTTAATTCATCCTAGTGAACATTTTGTTTTACCTGAGAAAAACTAAAGTATGCTTTTGTTTAAGAAGAAAAAAAATGAATAACCATCAAAATGTACAATTTGACTATTAAGATAATTCGTGTATTGATCTTCCCTAGCTCTGGTACCAGGTCTGGGACTTGAACTACAATTAGTCATGTGGGAATCCAGTGCCTTAACTACCATGCAACTTGCTGGTCATCTTATATCCCTTTTTTAAAAAAAGATAGCACATGCATGCATGAGAAAAAGAGAGAGAGAAGCACCCCAACAGGGTGTCACCTGAGGTAATCCTCTGCCCCAGTCCTCCAGCTCCTCGGGATCTTGGGCACCCATGCGTATACCCAGCATATTTTCAGGCAGACCCAGAAATGCCAACCTGCAGTTGACCATGTGGTTTCCAACACTCCAAGCCAGTAAGCTACAGACTGTACCACCGGTTTAGCCAGTAACCCACAGTACCATTTGTTTGTTTGTTTTGCTAGAGGGTGTGCACACTCACCAGAGAAAAGCAGCCAGAGAAAAGAGAGAGAGAGAAAGTGAGAAAGTACCCCCTATGACGGATGGCCATGCCATGAGCCCTTCTCTCCTATTATCTCTTAGGATTTTGGGCACACACTCAGATGCGTCTAGTGTGTTTTTCAAGCTACTGGCTCCAGGACTCAAACCACTCAGTCAGCCATGTGAGTTCCAGTCACTGTAACCATCACACCACCAGATGACCCTAAAATACCTTTTCTTTTTAAGAGAGGGAGAGTTTTGCTATAGGGCATGTGTACTCACCAGACAAAGAGCAAGTGAGAAATCACCCCCAGAGGGGATAGCCACACCACAATCCCTTCTCTTCCATTCTCCTTTTGGGATTTTGGACATGCATGCACACACGTCTGGCGTGAGTTTCAAGCCACTGGGTCTGGGATTTAAACCACAGCCAATCAAATGGGAGTTCAGTGCCTCAGCCATCACACCACCTCCTGGCCCTCTGATACCTTTTTAATGGCTGGTTAATATGGACTCAGTGATGGGCTTTGAACATAATAAGTTACTTATTAACGTTAGCCCTCTGAGAGCAGAAAGGCAAGTAGGATGACAACTATCCAATCTCCTACAGTAGGGTAAATTCAGAATCATCAGGAAAAGCCACCTGTGAAAATAAACATAAGGGTTTTGAAGTTTTTCCATTAAATGACGGAGTGATTTTTGATGGTCAGGGAAAGACTGTGAAAGAATAGAGATAAATCAAGAGTATTTGTGTTTGCCTCTGTTCACCATTCAGACATCATCTGTAGAGAAAAACTGGCTGAGACTACAAGCGAACTAAAGTTTGTCTTCATTTGCATTTTGTGTGTTTATTTAGGACCAGTACTGGTTTTGGAAAGATTTGAAGCAACCATTTAATTAGAGTTAAAGGCAAAATTAAACTACAGGAAGTATCAAGCACAGATGCTGCCAGGCACCTGGGATATGCTCTTGTGATTCTTCATCCTTGATTAGAACCCTAGATTCTCTAATTATAATGATAGTTAAATTTACTTAACACCTTCCCTGTGACAAGCTAATATCAGAAACTTTATTTTCACATTTAAAACTTGAAATAACTCTGTGAAGTAGGTATCATAATCCGCATTTTATAGGTGAAGAAATAGTTCTGAGAGGTTGGATGCCTTGCCAGTCAGTGACATCACCAGTTAATGGTAGATCAAGATTCAGATCCAGGTCTGTCTTACTCCAAAGCATAAGTTTTCTATACCACACTGGAAAGGAGCCATCCACGGTAGGTAGAATATTGCCTACTCCCTACCAAGATGTCTACATCTGAATTCCCAGAACTTGGGAATATATAAGAACTTGTCTTACACAGCAAAAGGAATTAAGGTTGCAGATGGAATTAGGGTTGCAAAATCAGCTGACCTTCACCTAAAGATACTATTCTGGGTTATGCAGTTGGGCTCAACATAATCACAAGAGTCCTTAAAAGCAGAAGAAGACAGAAAGTTAGAGAAGGAGGTGTGGTAACAGAATCAGAATAGAGCAGTGTAAAGTCTCACCCTGCTGGGACCAGCAGTTAGTGTAATGGCTATGTCGCTGGACTCCCATGTAGTTGACTGCGGTTTGCGTCCCGGACCTGGTGGCTTAAACTCACGCCGGGCACATGTGCATGCGTGCCCAAGATCCCGAGAGTAGAATGGGGCAGAAGGGACTGCGGTGTGGCCATCCCCCCTGGGGGGGGGTGATTTCTCGCTTTCTGTCTCTCTGTCTCTCTCTGTCTTTCTGGTGAGTGCACGTGCCCTATAGGAGTATCAAGTGCCCAAATGCAAAAAAACCCATAAAAAAAAAAAAAAAAAAAAAAAAGAAAGACTCAACCTGCTGTTGCTGGCTTAAAGAAGGAAGGGAATCCTGAGCCAAGGAATATGGATAGCCTCTCAAAGCTCTGAGAGGTAAGGAAATGGAATTGTTCCTGAAGCCTAGAGCCACCAACCTGCCAACAATCTGGTTTTACCCCAGAGGTATCAGTGTCAAACCCCCGATGTACCGACATACAGAGCTGCAAGATAATAAACTTGTTTTATTTCATTTGTTTATTTAAATTGCCAAAGGATGAATGTGTGCACCAAAGAGAGAGAGAGAAGGAGAACAAAAAAGCATCCCCCAAGGAGGCATGGTCACGTCACAATCCCTTCTCCATTTTTCCATCCTGTCAAGATTTTGGGCATGCCCGCGCATGTGCTCTATGTGTTTGTTTGTTTTTTCCTGTGTTTTTGTTTTGTTTTGTTTTGTTTTGAGAGGTTTTTTGCTATAGGGTTCATGTGCTCGCCAGAGAGACAGAGAGACAGAAAGTGAGAAATCACCCCCCGGGGGGATGGCCACGCCGCAATCCCTTCTTCTCCATTCTCTTCTCGGGATCTTGGGCAGGCATGCACATGCACCCAGCGTGAGTTTAAGCCATGGAGTCCAGGACTCAAACCGCAGTCGACTACAGGGGAGTTCAGCGACACAGCCATTATGCTAACTGCTGGTCCTGCTCTATGTGTTTTTCAAACCACTGAGGCTGGGATTTGAATGGTGGTCAGCCATGTGGGAGCCAGCTCTCTTTAACCACTAGATCCTGTTTTGTTTTAAGTAATGAAGTTATGGTCATTATACACTATCATTCTGTGAATGTCTGATGATCAAATTTGTATTCTTACTCAGACAAAAGACCCATACGCGTAGTACACACATAGACAAAACAACTTCCTGCACATAAAACCATGATTTTCCTTAGTATCCTTAAGTATCTAGAAAAGCGTAAGAGGAGACTGTGGGTCAAGTGACACAGACAATTCTATCCTGAAATAGAAACCGTTTGCTGACTTGCTAGCCCACTACGATCTCTTTTAATTAAGAACCACATCCTCATAGATCACAGGGAAAAGAGAAGAGTCAACACTGCATGACAGCTGAAAGGACAGGCCTGCTGAGTGCATGGATTAATGACTGAATGAGGATCTTAGTTGGATGCCACTAAATAGGGCGTTGGGTTAATAACCCATGTTGGCCAATAGGTCTAACCAGTACCAGAGGTAGCAGACCTGAATTTCAATTTTGCCTTTATCATTTTCTTTCTTTCTTTCCTTTTTCCTTTTTTTTTAATTTGCCAGAGAACTCATATGCTCATGAGACAGAGACAAGAGAGAGAGAAAGTGAGACACACCCTCCCATGGGGGATGGTCATATCACAATTCTTTCTCCTTCACTGCTCCCTTCTTTCAGGATTTTGACCACGCGTGCACCTACAACTAATGTGTTTCTCAAGTCACCAGATCCAGGTCTCGAACCCCACAGTTGATCATGTGGGATCCAGCTGTCTTAACCACCACACCACTGGCCAACCCCCCCCACCACCACTTTCTGCTTGTACATACTTGACATAACCTTTCTAAGTTTCTTCATCTATAAGATGGGCCAATATATCCTGCTTGAAATAGTTACTAATAAGGATTTAACGGCATGATAAGTGAAGAGCACACCGAGCACAGGGCATGCATTAGCAAGTGCTCAATATGTGCTAGCGTGCTTCCTTCCTGTTAGTTAAATATTGTGGAGATTTTTGGCATTAGCATAGAAGAAATGCTGATTTTCCTCTCTGCAGTTTCTATACCAAAATGTTTACATACGGTTTATGAATTGCTACAACATTTTAGGTTAGAATTTTTTAAAATTATAGAACCTTGTATTTTAAGATGTTTGCCTGGGGACCAGCAGGTGGCATGGTGGTTAAGGCACTGGACACTCCCACATGGCCAACGACGGTTTGAGTCCTGAATTGGTGGCTTACTTTCTTGCTTTCTCTCTCTCTCTCTCTCTCTCTCTCTCTCTCTCTCTCTCTCTCTCTCTCTCTCTCTCTCTCTCTCTCTCTCTCTCTCTCTCTCTCTCTCTCTCTGTGTGTCTCTCTGGTCAAATTAAAAAAAAAAAGAAGAAGAATGAATAAATAAAATTAAATAAATAATTATTAAAAAATAAAAAAGAATGCCTTAAGATTTAAGTTCCAATCTGAAATCCAATCTTAAAGTATGTCTGTAAGATTTCAGATCCAATCTGAAATCTCCCCCTCTAGATATTCAAATGATTTTGGAAACTTCTCATTCTTGTATAACTCTTTCTGACTAAAAGCAGGATAACAGCCAGACCATGGCTGAACTACTAGTTCAAGTCCTGGACCTGGTGGCTTGAAAAACATGCTGGGCTTCTGTGTGAACGTGCTCAAAATCCTGTAAGAAGGGAAAAATGGAGACGAGATTGTGGCATGACTATTCCCCGTAGGGAGATGCCTTTCTTTCTCTTCCTCTCCCCTCCGCCGCTCCCCCCTCCCCAAGTACACATACCCTCTAGCAATAAAAATTAACAAATAATAAAGCATGAATATTTTGAAATCTATAAGAGTATTCATTGACACCTAATGCCAGTCTAGTGAATCAAATTCTGAGGATAATACTGATGATCTCTTCTAATAGCCTTAGACTGCTCTTAACTGTTTTCTTAATGAGATAGGACCATGTATACCAGTAATTCATAGAAAACAACTTGCCTACATGTAGTTATTGTTTGGGGAAAGTAGTCAGCCATTTATCCAGAAAGGGAGAAAAGATTTCTGAAGAATTAGCCAGGGTTGGTTGGTAGTCTATAATAATACAGGATTTCCTTAAAGATGGCTAGATGATGCTTTGAGCTCGTATGAAGGAACACCTGTCAACCGTGGTAGATAAGAACTTAGGACCATCAATTAGGATAGTCAAAATAACTCTCTGAAGTAGTCTTTTACTAGGGACTTTCAAGTCTTATTTGACTACTTAGTTCTTTGGAAATGTAGTTAATCAAGGCAAATTTGTTTTTCTTACAAAGTCTTTGCATGTCATGTCTACCTTCTAGCCACTTCTACTCAAATCTACAACTAGGCCCAACGACCCTAGGGAAAAGGTTTAGGGCTAAACAGCAAGTACTAAAATTCATTCTGACCTCTGGTTGAAATGCTTTAAGAGGACTCAGAGCCATAAAGAAGCCAAGAACGGTATAGCACGCACCCCACTTCCTCCCAAATTCATGCAAGGCAGGACCTATCAGCACATCTTGAGATCTGTTCACAGATCAAGGGGGCTCCTTTCATCTGTCACGTCCATTCCTTCAACAGATCCAAGCACCACAGAGAGGAGGCAGGCCCAGTGACAATCTCCTTTGTGAAGTCTGAGTTCCATGAAACCAAGAGAGTTCTCATTCATGTTTGTGTCCTTGGCACACAGAGCACGTTCAATAAATGTTGATTAAACAAAAATGCCCAGTCCCGAGCTGCGTTCTACAACTGCTGCAGGAGCTGTCTGACCCTGCTATTAGCTATCACAGGCTCTGCTCTGCTCTTGATTCATGTCTGACCTGGCCTCACCTTTCAGACTGCCCTCACACTGTTATCTTTGTCTCTTGTCTGCAGTTCCGACTCTCCACACTAGAGATACTGGCTCCAGAGTCCTAAGTGACCTCTCTCCAGTGTTGAGAAGCCTGCCCCAGACCTTTTGCTGGCCTCGGGCTGACCCAGAATTACCAGATAGGCCTGGCCAGTATTCACCTGGGACGGGGGATCAACACCTCTGCAAAGTTGCTGGATCGAGAGAACTTTCATTTTGCACTACATTATTTTTTCTTTTTTTTAAATAATTTTTTAAAAGAATTATTTATTTATTTATTTATTTCCATTTGTTATTGTTATTATTTTTTTTTCTTTACTTGAGGAGAGAGAGAGAGAAAGGGAAAGTGAGAAAGCAAGCCGCCAGGTCCAGGACTTGAACCATGGTTGGCCATGTGGGAGTCCAGCGCCCTTATCCACCACACTATCTGCTGGCCCCTCATTTTGCACTACATTATTAAAGCACTTTTTATCTGAAATAGGAAAGACTCTGAACCCCATTACTCTCACATCCTTGTCATTCGAAACAGATCCCAAATCACTTAGTAAGGAAGAAATAAGGAAATGGAATGAAACTAGACTTAACGAATGGGGTAAGGGTAGTCACTGAAAAGTTGGCAGTAAATATTTCGAATATAAAAGATAAAAAATGTGATAGTTTTTGCCATTTTCTTTCTTTCTTTTTTCAGTTGCCAGAAACCATGTACATTTGTCAGAGAGAAAAACAGACAAAAAGAGAGAGAGAGAGAGGACCTTTCGGCACCAGCAGTTGGTGTAATGGCTATGTCACTGAACTTCCATGTGGTCAACCATGATTCGAGTCCCACACTGGGCGGCTTAAACTCACGTGGGGCGCATGTGCGTGTGTGCCCAAGATCCCGAGAGGAGAATGGAGGAGAGGGGATTGCGGCATGGCCATCCCCCCTGGGGGGGTGATTTCTTGCTTTCTGTCTCTCTGTCTCTTTCTGTCTTTCTGGCAATTTCATGTGCCCTATAGCAAAAACCTCTCCAAAAAAAAAGAAAAAAGAAAGGCCCTCCCAACAGGGCATGGATATATCACAATCCCTTCTCCTCCCTTTCTCCACCTTACTGGGATTTGGAGCACACGTGCCTGGCATGTTTTTCAAGCCACTGGGGCTAGGATTCAAACCACAGTCAACCATGTAAGAACCAGTTTCCTTAACTAATAGGGTATGGGGCTGGTCCATTTTCAATATGTTTTAGTGGCTAGAATAAAATATACTTAGAACTCACTTTAGAGCAATAAGTGTTGATAAATTAGAAGCAGCCTTACGAAATATGGAAAATGTCTTTATTTCAAAATACTTCAAAGTAGTCAATAGAATAATTACCAGAAATATTATCATGCTTAAACCCCATGATTACTTCGTTATTTAGTAGTTTTTATCTGCACTAACAGGAAGTGATTATCTTCCATATTTTAGACTAGAAAGGATACAAATTTGGGAGGCTGGTCTATATCATAGCAGTGAAGCACCATGCAGGAGGTAGCTGGATTTCGCATAGCCAGCCAGAGTTCCAGTCCCATCTTTGGTAGCTTGGAAAACACCTGGGTATGCGTGTGCACACACTCGCACACCCAAGGCCCTAATGGAATAGAGAATTGGAAGAAAAAGGATTACAGTCTAAGCATGCCGCATTGGGGAGTGCTTTCTCTCTCCTTCTCCTTGTCCTTCTCTTTCTTTTTTCTTTCTTTTTCTTTCTTCCTTCTTTCTTTCTCTTCCTTCCTTCCTTCCTTTCTTTCTTCCTTTCATTCTCTTTCTTTTTTTGAAGCAGTCTTGCCCCATACCCTCTTGGGAAGCTTTTGCTTTTCAGCCCAAAAAGGACATAAAAACATTTCTTTAATAAAACATTTTAAAGATAAAGGTTTTGGTTTTGTTTGTTTTGTTTCTTAATTTTTTTTTTGCCATAGAGTGCGTGCACTCACCAGAGGGACAGAGAAGAGAAAGAGGCCAAGTGAGAAATCACCCCCTAGGGATTTGGCCACACTGCAATTCCTTCTCCTCCATTCTCCTCTTGGGATTTGGGGCACACATACACATGCGCCCCATTTTTTTTTTCTTTCTTTCTTTTTTTAAAAGAATTTTTAAGAGGTTTTTGCTATAGGGCGTGTGCACTCGCCAGAAAGACAGAGACAGAGAGACAGAAAGTGAGAAGCCCCCCCCCCCAGGGGGGATGACCATGCCACAATCCCTTCTCCATTCTCCTCTCAGAATTTTGGGCATGCACGCACACATGCCCACCGTGAGTTTAAACCACACCGGGTCCGGGACTTGAACCGTGGTCAACTACATGGGAGTCCAGCAACATAGCCATTACACCAAAAACACTCCCAGTGTGTTTTTTAAGCTGCCAGGTCTAGGGCTTAAATCATGGAGTCAGTCATGTGAGGTCTAGCACCTTAATCCCACGCCACCTGCTGGTCCCCAAAGTTAAAAAACATTTTAAATACTTCTCTTTTTAAATTCTTAAAATTTTGGGACCAGCAGATGGCATAATGGTTATGTTGCTGGACTCCCACATAGTAGACCACGGTTTGAGTCCCAAACCCGACAGCTTAAAACATGCCAGGTGTGTGTGTATGTGTACCCAAAATCCTGAAAGGAGAATGGAGGAGAAGGGATTGTGGCATGGCCATCCCCCTGAGGAGGGGGATGATTTCTCACTTTCTGTCTCTCTGTCTCTCTCTCTGTCTCTCCAGCAAGCGCACGTGTTCTGTAGCAAATATCTCTCTAAAAATTTTTTTTATTCTTAAAATTTTTTAAAGTTTATTTTTTCTATGAGAGAGAGAGAGAGACAGAGACAGAAAGACAGACACCTTCCCCGCCCCGCATAGGGTGTGATACCACAATCCATCTTCTGCCTCAGTGAGCTCCGTATCATGGGTCCTCTGGGAGGTCTCCACATGCAAATCTGGAACCTTTCCATGTGGCCAACCTCACACAATGTCTTGTTTTATGGTGGCACCAAAAAGATACAATTTTTTACTGGATTTTAAATTGGTTATAAACTGGGTTTTTCCCACCTAGTTTGTGGAGATGACTGTATGATGCTAATTCTTAGGTATTTGTGCCAAAAATGTTATCTTGGAGATGCCTGCGAATGGATTCTGTCTTTTGTGAACACATTATTGACCATTTGGAAACTGGTATTTGGCTCAAAAATTAGTAGGACATAAAGTCCTTCATTCTATCCATGAACTTCTTGTTCTTGAGAAAACATTTACTCTGACAGTCTGAGGAGTGACAAACTGGCTACACTGTGGGATCTGGTTTCTGTGCTCGGAGCGGGATAGTCCAGCGTTGAGATAGCACACAGCTCTGCAATGCTGTAGCAGTAGATGGCTTTTGGTTCCGTCCCCACCAATTGCACATTCTGATTCTGCCAACCATCTTGCAAGTGCCTCTTCTTGCTTAGAAGGACCAGGGGAGGAATGTGGATAAGTCAGCCCAAATCCATCAGCATCCGTAGGTTGCTGATGACAGGTCAGTGGTGACATCCTCTGTGAGGATAACTCCCTGCAGTGCTAACAGGTGCACAACAGTGCCAGAACTGGATGACAGCTCGCTCACTCCAGGCTAGAAGAAATTCGGGGCTCACCATGCTGAATTGTAAGCTCCCCAGCTAATAGCCTCTTAAAAGAGGGCCACCTAGATGAGAAAGAATCCTTCCTGTGCTGAAAAGCAGAAGCTTCCCAACAGGCTGTAGGTCAAGGCTGCTTTGATGGGGTTGAGCTAGGCTGGAGCTGGGGGGTGTGGCAGTCTGGGCCACATGGGAAGACTGCTTTGTCCAGCTGGGAAAAGTGCATACTGGATTCCAGAGTGGGCACATTGGGAGGAACCAGGTAGAATGCAGTTTAAGAGGGCTGAGAAGAGTCGGGCTCAGCTGGGCTATGGGAGAATGGGAGATACACCTGAGAATATTGCTGGGCTGGGTCAGTCTAGATCATACGAGGGGGAAAAAATATAGCCAATGGACCTCGAGATGAGGAGGGGTAAGGAAAGGGACACGAGGGGATGGGGAGTAGTGGGAACAGAAGGAAACGTGGGGAGGGATGCACCAAGCAGGAGGAAGAGCCCAAAGGTCAGCTGGAGACTCAGCTGATGGGTGGGAAGTGGAAATTTGGGGAAAGGAGCTATCTGCGATCCAGGAGTTAACAGCTGGCTCTGGCAGGGAGAAGACAGAAAAAGGACAGAATTAAGGGACGGCCAAAGGTATGGAAAAAGGGAGGTGAGTGAGGATGGGAATTGGCAATCCGGTTAGAACCGAGCTAAACATCCAGCGTTGTCATCCACCTGAAAGCACTAGACCTGGTGGTGCTGTGTAGGCAAAACGGAAGCCAGAGCTTAGCTCAGTGGTGGTGAATGCCTTTCGCGCAGACCAGGAAATGAAAGTTAATTGAGGTTGAAAAAAAGCCTTATGTGACAGTTTCCAAACAAGCAGGTTGATTTGGCTGGTGCGGAGGCGCTGATGCCTGATTTGGAGCAGAGCAGTTATGTTGTGATGTTTTAAAACTCATTCTGGCACACTGATGGCTGTGTCGGCTGGCAGCTAAGAACTCGCTGGGATGCGAGACTTTCACCGTTTATAATCGACACGTCCCCTTCCAGGAAAGAGCTTTTCTAATCTCTGAAGAAGTGGATTTATCAATTTGCATAAAATATGCCATGCTCAATGAACGCATACTTATCATCTATCACTTACTTTCCTACTGGTTGTTTTTGTTTTGTTTTGTTTTTTGTTTTTGAGAGGTTTTTCGCTATAGGGCGTGGGCGCTCGCCAGACAGACAGAGAGAGACATAGAGACAAAGCGAGAAATCACCCCCCAGGGGGGATGGTCACGCCGCAATCCCTATTCCTCCATTCTTCTCTCGGGATCTTGGGCACGCACGCACACGTGCCCGGCGTGAGTTTTAATCCACCAGGTCCGGGATGCAAACCACGGTCGACTACATGGGAGTCCAGCGACATAGCCATTACGCTAACTGCTGGTTCCCATGTTTTTGTTTTTGTTTTTAATGTGGACTCCGTTTGCAGTGAATCAGCACCTTTATATTCAGCTGTGCTGGGGGGATTCTGTTAAGAGTGAGAGGGAAAACAACACCAGAAGGGGTGTGACGAGAATAAAATGATCTTTTCCTGTTTCCACGATCTCTTCTGTATGTAATCGGCAGTTAGGTTAGATACGAATTCAATGTAAAATAAATGACTGAACTTTAGGCTTGTTAAAGTTGTACTTTTTGGTTGCTTATCATTTACCTAACACATGAGAGAGCATCAAAGAGCCCAGCAGAGTTCAAAGAAGGCTTCCAGCCCCCCAGGACATGCACTAGTCCCTGAACTAGAAAGGAGCCCTCCAGGATCAACAGGGCCCACTCTCAGATCCCTCGAAAGCTACCTGCACCACCTGCTCATACATGCTCCACCCTTTTTGCTGTTTATGCACAAAAAAAGCCAAGCCTAAAATCCTCATAGGCTCAGGACTCACGGAAATCCAAATGAATTGGTTCAAATGTTACAAATTTGGCTTAGTTTAATCATAACTGATTCTTCACACTGTAGACATCGCTAAAATTACAGTATAATCACCTCTTCTCATAGTTCTTCAAAATCATATAAACGAACGCAAGAAATTATCACCAGATCCCATCTTGTTTCAGACCAAACTGAATTTCAAATGAGACTCGGCAGCATCTGGTTGGTAAGTAGCACACCTAAATATACTAAAATCACTCTATTCCTAGCTGACCCAGTAGCGTACACCTGTAATCTCAGCTCCTCAGGAGGCTGGCTTAAGTGAGGAGGATGATGAGTTTGAGGCCAGCCTGGGCTACATAGCAAGACCAGGTTTCTAAAGATACAATGCAAAAACTTTTTTTCTAAAAAAAAAAAAATCACTCCACTTCTTTAATGTCTGTAGGAGATCACGCACACACGCATACATATAAAATAAGACTGCAAAGCCGAAAAACAAGACTTTACAAGTCCTGTCATTGATAGAGACATTGTATACAAAGGAAAAGCATAGTGTAATCCATCTCATCAAGAGTTAATTTTATCCATAAAATGTATCAAAATTTTTAATTTGTGAACTCTTTGACCCAGCAATGCCTAAGAGATCACCAGAAAAGTAAATGAAAATGTGGATACAAGGATATTCATGATGACATTCTTTACACAATGAAAAATTAGAAATAACCTACTTGCCCATTAATGAGAGACTAGCTAAATAAAAACATCAATGCAATAATTATCCATCCATTCAAAAGGATAATGTGTGGGAACCAGCAGTTAGCGTAATGGCTATGTCACTGGACTCCCATGTAGTCGACCGCGGTTGGTGTCCCAGACCCGGTGGCTTAAAACTCACGCCGGGCGCGTGTGCGGACGTGCCCAAGATCCCGAGAGGAGAATGGAAGAGAAGGGATTGAGGCGTGACCATCCCCCCTGGGGGGTGATTTCTCGCTTTCTGTCTCTCTGTCTCTCTCTATCTGTCTGGCGAGCACACACGCCCTATAGCGAAAATCTCTCCAAAAAAAAAAGAGGATAATGTGTGTGCATGTGCGTGTGCGTGTGTGTGTATTAGGCTTCGAGGAAGTCATGAGCGTTTTCCTGTAGAAAAACACAGAAAAACACGTCATGACTTTCCAAACAACCTAATATAATATAAACATATAACTGATTTATTTATTTATTTACTTATTTGACCAGAGAGAGAAAGGGAAGTGAGAAAACAAGCCTCCAGGTCCAGAACTCGAACTGTGGTTGGCCATGTAGGAATCTAGCACCCCTAACCACCATGCCACCTACCAGCCCCTCTATATGTATTTCTTTTTTAATCGCCTGTGTTGGCCACAGAAAGAGAAAGAGAGAAAGTATCCCCCAATGGAATGTAGTCACTCTGCAACCCATTTTCCTCCACTTCTCCATCCTATCAGGATTTGGGGCATGCACACACACACGCCTGACATGTTTTCCAAGCCACTGTGGTTGGGATTCAAATTTCGGTGGCCATCTGAAATCCAGCTTTCTACGCACTGCACTTAACCGACGTCCTATGGGACTGGCACTATGTAAATATATTAATGTAAGAAAATCTTCGTGTCATACTGCTGAGAAAAAGAAAAGTATAAAAGAGTATTCATGCTGTGATTCTGTTTATGTAAAACAATGCATCCCTGCAGATGGCAGAATTTAAACTACTCGGTATTTTCCTTTCACTTTTAAATTTTTCTCCATAAGTATGTATTTACTTTAAAATCAGGGAGGGAATCAAACTATTTTCATCAGAAGAAAAAAATAATTACACTGCATTTCAATCAAACTAGAATAATCATCCAGGAAGCCAACTGTAGCTCTTGTATTTCTGTGCCTTCTGTTGAAAGGAAAACTGTGGATAAACAGAACATATTACAGAGAAAATTTGAATGGATGGTGTCTAGTACCCAAACCAAAACAGAGGTGAAAAACTACACAAACCGAGGAAGATGCCCTTATTTTAGTGTTTGAAAGCATTAATTCAATCGGTCTATGTGTGTGTATGTTACTATAGTTTTATAACTAACCAAATATAATGTATATTCCAAATGGCAGCAAAAAATCTGACATAATTACCATTGGCTTTTCTTACATAAGTAACCACCCTATAAATCTTCATGTTAATGTGGAAAAATCTGACCTGAACAGATGGACTTCATGCTGTTCTCTGAAACATGAACAGATTTCTGATCTTCTGGACCAGGAAATGAAGTGAACACTAAAACAGTCAACACCATCACCCGTCTCCTAGAATGTCAATGCAAGAAGCTGCTAATAAAAGCAGTGTTTCCCTCTTTAGAAACATAGCACAGAAGTCTATTTATAATAAACTATGCTCTTGATATGATAAAAATGCATAGTAATATCTGTAACATTGAAGGTGTTAGGTGACCAGTCCCCGAACCTCACCAGTTTTAGAGAATCCCCTCACTGTGGTTTTTGGCAGGCTGTATTTGGCTGCCTTTATTCTTGATTCTCCAAGTTTCTCATGGAAACACAACACTGGGACTGAAATTCTGCCTAGTTCAATTTCATCTCCTTAGTCCAAGTGCCCCTTTTTCCATGAGCATCTTCATAGAAGCAGTTTTACAGATAGACCCCTTGGGTTTGAAGATCCAGTAAAGGACTCTGTGACAAGTAATTTGCAGGTTTGAAGTTTGAATTCCTGCTCCACAACTTTCTAGTTGCTTAGCTGAAGGTCATTAGGAGGCTGGGAAGGCCAGCAGGACTGGGTCTAAGGAGGAACTGGGGCCAAAGAGGTAGCCCATGAAGTCAGAGGTTGTTTACATAAAGCGAGAATTTAGATACATGAAGGATAATGGAAGCCAGATTTCTCAGTACCAGAAAAGGAAGTTATCAAAAGAAAAAAGAAAGAAAGAAAGAAAGAAAGAAAGAAAGAAAGAAAGAAAGAAAGAAAGAAAAGGAAAGGAAGTTACAGGGGCCAGCAGGTGACGTAGTGATAAAGGCACTGGACATTTCCACAGTCAACCATGGTTCGAGTCCTGGACCTGGTGGCTTGATTTCTCACTTTCTCTCTCTGTCTTTCTCTCCCTTCCTCTCACTGGTCAAATTAAAATAAATCAATGAATAAATTACATTAAATAAATAATTACTTAGGAAAAAAAGAAAGAAAGAATAGGAAGTTACAAACAGGGAAAGGGTGAAAACCAGACTGAATCCTGTGATGCAGGAGAGGAGTTGAGGATACTGGAGTAAGCCCATGAGTTTTAATACAAGCAGACCAAAACCTCTGAAAACAGATATAGATGTGTTCTCGGTGTGTTTGTGAATTGCCCAGTTCTGCTAAGTTGGCCTTAAGACAATATCACTCCAGTAGCAATGACCAAACCTAGCACCCAGGTCTTGGCTCTAAAAATGCATTCTTAGGGGACCAGCAGTTAGCATAATGGCTATGTCACTGAACTCCCATGTAGCTGACCACGGTTCAAGTCTCAGACCTGATGGTTTAAACTCACGCTGGGTGCATGTGTGCGTGCCTAAGATCCTGAGAGACATGGAGAAGGAATTGTGGCGTGGCCATCCCCCCTCGGGGGTGATTTCTCGCTTTCTGTCTCTCTGTCTTTCTGGCGAGCACACGCACCCTATAGCAAAAACCTCTAATAAAAAAAAAGAGACATTCTTAGGACCACCAAGTGATATAATGGTTAGGTCACTGGACTCCCATGTACTCAACCATGGTTCGAGTCCTGGACCCAGCAGCTTAAATTCATGCCAGGTACATGTGCATGCATGCCCAAAATCCAGAGAAGAGAATGGAGAAGAAGGGCTTTCAGTATGGCCATCCCCATGGGGGGTGATTTCTCGCTTTCTATCCCTCTGTCTCTCCGGCAAGCGCATGTGCCCTATAGCAAAATCTCTCTCTAAAAAAGTAAGTAAAATTAAAATTTATTCTCAACTAAAAGGAGCAGAGCTTCTTGGAGAGATAGTAGAGTTGATAAAAATCGCTGAAAGGGTTGGGGCAGGAGGAAGTGCAAGATGAGCCTGAAAACTCCCATTCTCTGGTGATATAACAGAATGCCATAGACTGGGTAGTTTATAAACAATGTAAGTTTATTCAGCTCACAGTTCTAGAGGCTGTGCGGTGCAAGAGCATGGTGCCAGCATTTGGGGATGGTTCCCCTTTGGCAGAGGGCAGAGGCAGAAGCAAGCACACAAAGGCAAATAGAGGAAGGCCGCTTTTTTAACAAGCCCACTCTTCAGTAACTGACCATTCCCACTATATCAGCATTAATCAATTCAGGACAGAGTTCTCATGACCTATGCACTGCCCACTACTGTTACCATGGCAACTAAACTGCAACCCGAGTTTTGGTGGTGACATTTTAACTTTAACGCACTCCCAGAAAGATACAAAGCTGTCGAAAGGACACAGAACCAGCTTGAAGGGTATCTCAATGGCCAAAACTGGAACAATTTTAGCATCAAAATCAAGAATGGCAGTAATGAATTATAATCCGTTGAATAAAATAGAAACCCACAAGTTCATATTGATGGAAATAAACGAATACACAGATTAATAAAAATGGAGAAGAAAAAACCTTTCTCACAACCAAATCGCAACTAGTAAATGTAAAATACATGTTGGACTTGGAAAAATTACCAGCTGACAATCATCATTGTAATTATTTGTTCAAGCAATAATCATCATAAAATAGGGACCAGCAGTTGGTATAGTGGTTATATCCCTGGACTCCCACATAGCCAACCACGGTTTGAGTCCCAGACCCTGTGGCTTAAAACTCACACCAGGCACATATGTCGGCGTGCCCAAAATCCCAAGAGGAGAATGGAGGAGAAAGAATTGCTGCATGACCATCCCCCCTGGTGGGGTGGGTGAGTGGGTGGGTGTTTTCTTGCTTTCTGTCTCTCTGTCTTTCTCTGTCTCTCTGGCAAGTGCACACGCCCTATAGCAAAAATCTCTTTAAAAAAAATCATAAGTGAATAAAAGTTTGTTGAAGAATAGGATGTTTGCGAGTCTCAAAGTTATCTCACCACAAAATAGTTGTTAATTCAAGAGGAAAGAGAAAAGCTTAACAGTGGAGAAATTAATCAATTCATCCAAGTTAGCATCACCAGCAAAAAGACACATCAACATTGTGCGCCTCTTAATATGATACACTTGGGAGAACACAATATTACTTCTAACACGTTCTGCTAAAATCTAATCATGAAGAAACATTAGACAAACCCAAAATGAGGGACATTATACAAAATAAATGGCCTGAACCTAAAAAAAAAGTCAAGGTTATTATAAACAAGGACTAAGGAACTGTCACAAATTAAAGAGACAGGAACACTAAATGCACCTCATAATCCTGGACTGGATTCTAGGCCAGAAGTAAAAATATTTTTCCAGCTCTTTTTCCATGCCCGCCTTCCTCTGTGCTTCTCTAGCCTAAGCCTTTGGACATTCTGACCACTAGAATTATGAGTCAAAAAGAACCTCTATTTTAAAAAATTATTTATTAAATTTTATTTATTCATTCATTTATTTTTAATTTGACAGAGAGAGAGAGAGAGAGGAAGTGAGAAAGCAAGCCACCAAGTCTGGGACTCGAACCACGGTCAGCCATGTGGGAGTGTCCAGTGCCTTAACCACCATGCCACCTGCTGGTCCCAAGAACCTCTATTTTTTAAAAAGTTTAATTTTATATATATATATATATTTAGTTTGCCATAGAACACGTGTACTCACCGTAGAGAAAGACAGAGACAGACAAAGAGAGGAAAGAAAGAGAAAGCGAGAAAGCATCCCCTTGAGGGATGGCTACTCTGTAATCCTTTCTCCTCCATTCTCCTTTTAGGATTTTGGGCACATACAGGTACCTGGCATATTTTTCAAGCCCACCAAGTCCAGGATTTGAACTGCTCAGTTGCTATGTGGTTTCCAGCTGCCTTAATCATCATTGCACCAGCTGACCCAAACCTCTGTCTTCTCTTTTTTTTTTTTAAAGAGAGAATTTTGTTATAGGGCACGTATACGTGCCAGAGACACACAGAGAGAAAGTCAGAAATCACTCCCTAGGCGGGATGGCCACGCTTCAGTCCCTTCATCTCCATTCTCCTCTTAGGATTTTGGCCACACAGGAACATGTGCCTGGCATGATTTTTCTAGCTACTGGGTCCAGGACGCAAACTGTGTCCACCATTTGGGAGTTTAGCACCTTAACCACTACACTGCCTCCTGGCCCCCAAACCTCTATTTTCTTAAATTCAAAACACACATACATATTTTTTTTCCAAAGAGGAAATTATTAGCCCAAATGACAAGTTCTGAATGAGGTCTGTGGATTATATAATAGAATTATAACCATGTCCAATTCCTGATTTTGAAGAACTCAGTGAATGCTGGGAGAATGAGTCCTCTGGCTTAGCTGGCCTACCTGGGAGGAAGTCACCCTTTCAACCAGAGACAGCTAATTCTGGCTCTAGTTAGTGATGGTGCAGAACTTTGGTTGACGCAATTCTTCAACCTAGCTCTCTCTTGCATCGCCTAACTCTAAGGGAATGCCAGAAATAATGTATCTGCTGCCGTCCATTGCCAAGCCAGAAGCCTCATTCACTTGGAATCTTCATCCCCATTTAGGTCAGCCAGAGTGGCACAGAAATGAGAGGCAATTTAAATGGGAATGATGATCTAAAATGTGTCCTATTTCTCTTTTCCTTCATTAAGTTTTTCTGTTTGTTTTTGCCAGAGGGCATGCATACTCCCTAGAGAAAGAGAGAGAGATAGATATGTAGAGAAGGGGTAAAGGGAGAAATCATCCCCCATGCACATGGTCACACCCGAATCCCTTCTCCTTCATTACTCCCTCCCTTCGAGATTTTAGGAACAGACATACAACATGTACCTAGCAGGTTTTTTTTTTTTCTTTTTTTATGAAAATGGCATGTGTGCTTGCCAGAAAGAGAGAGGGAGGGAAATACCCCCAAGGGTCATAGTCACATCTTAATCCTTTCTCCTGTTTCTCCACCACATCAAGATTTGGGGCACTCATGCATACAAATCCAGTGTGCTACAAGGCCAGCCCCATGAAGTTTGTGTTTTGTTTTGTTTTAAGAATTATTTCATTTTGTTTATTCTATTTTTTTTAATTTTTAATTTATTTATTGATCCATTTATTTTAATTTGATCAAAGAGAGATACAGAAAGTGAGAGAGAGAGTGAGAAAGCAAGCCACCAGGTCCGGGACTCGAACTGTGGTTGGCCATGTGGGAGTGAGTGTCCAGCACCTTAACCACTATACCATCTGCTGGTCCCTGTTTATTCTATTTTTTAAAAAATTATTTTATTTTGGGACCAGCAGTTAGCATAATGGCTATGTCGCTGGACTCCCATGTAGTTGACCGTGGTTTGAGTCCTGGACCTGGTGGCTTAAACTCACGCCAGGCGCATGTGTGTGCATGCCCAAGATCCCGAGAGGAGAATGGAGGAGAAGGGATTGCAGTGTGGCTATCCCCCCCTGGGGGGTAATTTGTCTCTTTCCGTCTCTCTGTCTCTGTCTTTCTGGCGAGCTCATGCACCCTATAGCAAAAAATACTCTCCAAAAAAATTACTTTATTTTAACTATATTGTATTGTATTATATTTATTTATTTATTTTTATTCGCCCAGAGACAGGCAGAGAGAGAGAGAGAGAGAGAGAGAAAGTGAGAAGGCAAGCCATCTGGTCCAGGACTCGAACTGCAGTCAGCCATATGGGAGTCCAACACCCTTAACCACCACACCACCTGCCAGCCCCTTTGTTTATTTTAATTTGACCAGAGAAGGACAGAGAGAGAGAGAGAGAGAGAGGGAGAGTGAGAAAGTGAGCTGCCAGATCCAGGACTCGAACTGTGGTTGCCCATGTGGGAGTCGTCCAGCACCCTTAACCACCATGCCACCTGCTGGCCTCTCCCATCAAGTTCTTAAGTAGAAGAGTTCATGAACATTGCTTATACTTTGGAGTCTTAAATAAATGAGACATAAAGCAAGTGATTTTATATAGTCACGAAATAATTAAACTTTAGAAAAGATGGCAGGCATGTGGATTGAGTTTATAGGTAGTTACGAAACAGGGTGAAACACACAGATACTATTATATATGCGTTGTTCACATGTAAGTCTACTATGGCGATGATTATTAGAAAATCTAGAGTAGATTAACAATTTAATGTGTACAATATTATATAACCATCCCAATTGTTTGATTGTTTTAGGTTTTTGCCATAGGGTGTGTGTGCTCTCAGGAGAGAGACAGAGAGAGGGAAAGTGAGAAATCACTCTCACCTGGTGAGACGGTCATGCTGCAATCCCTTCTCTTCCATTTACCTCTTAGGAGTTTGGGCATGCACACACGTGCATCTGGCCTGATTTTCAAGCCTCTGGGTCTGAGACTTGAGCTGCAGTCAACCATGTGGGAATCAGAGTCTTAATCACCATATACCTGCTGGCCCCTGAAACTGCCAAAATTGTAAAATTACAAATGCATTTGGGCCATCAGGTGGTGTGGTGGCTAAGACTGAATCCCACATGGCCAACTGTGTAGTTGAAGTCCTGGACCCAGCGGCTTGAAAATCACCGTATACATGTGTGTGCCTGTCCAAAGTCCTGAGAGGAGACTGGAGGAGAGGCGATGGCAGTGTGGCCATCCCTCCTGGGGAGTGGTGATTTCCCACTTTCCCTCTCTCTCTCTATCTTTCCCTGGTGAATGTGCACACTCTATAACAAAAATATTTTTAAAAATGATATATGTATTTAATAAGGCAAAATAGTTTGGGTACAGAGAGGAAAAAAAGCTGTAGTCTCAGCTCATCTCTGACGTTTCCCAACCAGAAAGAGGGTATTTCCTGGGCGCAGAACAGAAAGCAGATGGATAAAAACTAAAGTGAGGCCAGCCAGGTGGCATGGTGGTTAAGGTGACTACATCCCACATGGCTGACAGCATGGTTCAAGTCTCGGACCCAGAGGCTTGAAAATCATGCTAGGTACGTGTGCGTGCATGCCCATAAATCCTAAGGGGAGAATGGAGGGGAAGGGAATGCAGCATGGCCATCTTCCCAGGGGGGTAATTTCTCACTTTCTCTCTCTCTCACTGTCTCTTCCTCCCTCTCTTGCAACACACTCTACGACAAACCTAAAAGAAAAATTAAAAAGCTGCAAAAGGAAAGGCACTGAAATGATTATTATTTTTATTCCTTCATCCAAGCCAGTGGCTAGCTGACAGTGGCTGTTATAATGCTTTGGCTCCTTGGAGAATCTATTGCTCAGGGCTGAATGGCTGGGAACAATAACAACAAAATGTGGATGATGGGTGATGGGAAAGGAGACTTTGCCTGATTCTATAACCCAATAGAAAGGAGGAATATAAAATATCAAAGAGGAGATAGCAGTGGCCCATAATATCCTGGAACAGCAGTCTCTCACTGTTTAAGACTTCCACACATGGTACAAAGAGGTCTCAGGAACGTGAGAAATCACCTCCAGGTGGGGATGGCCATACCACAGTCCCTCCTCCTCTGCGCATTTTGGACACATAGCACATACACCCAGTGTGATTTTCAAGTTGCCAGATCTAGGACTCGATCCATGGTTGGCCATGTGGGAGCCCAGCACCTTAACCACAATGCCACCTGCTAGCCCCGACTTAATTGTTTTTTTAATTGCCAAAGGGTGCAAGTGCTTGCCAGAGAGAGAGAGGGATTTGGGCCATGCACTCTTATGTGCCTGGCATATTTTTCAAGCTGCCAGGGATGGGACTTGGGTCCCTGTCGGCCATGTGGGATGCATCTTCCTAAACCACTGGGCTCCTGGGTCACCCAATAACATCTTAGATTAAATGAAAAATACACAATTATTTATACATTTGACGATCTGGGGGCAAGCTCAATGGTGGAGTGGTTATGTGCAGCTCAAGGGAAGTTAGATCCTACCCGGCAACTGCAGGTGGATGCCTTGGCCCGGTCCACCTGAAACGTGCCAGACACACACATGAATGCCCAAGATCTAATAGTCTGCAGAGGTGTCACCTAGAACGGGTGACACCTATGGGGGGATGTCTCTCTCTTCCCCTCTCTCTCTCTTACAGGAATACACACACTCTCTCTCTCATGAATAAAAGGAAAAATGAGGCCAGCTGTGTGATCTTGCGGTTAACGGAGCCAGATTCCACATGACCGTGTGGTTTGGACCCTGGCCTCGATAGTTTGAGAAACAACTGCAGGCATGCGTTTGTGCCCACAATCCTGACAGGATGGAGAAATGGAGGAGGAGGGACTGTGGTGTGACCATGTCCCATTGGGGGATCCTTTCTCTCTGGATGTCAAGTTCATATGCCCTCTGGCAATGAAAGAAACATACATGGCCGAGCCACAGTGGCACAGCAAGTAGTATGCTGTTTCTTTCTTTTTTTTCTTTTTGAGAGATTCTTGCTCTAGGGTATGTGCACTCACCAGAGAGATGGAGAGAGACAGAGAGACAGAAAGCAAGAAATCAACCCCCAAGGGGGATGGTCACACCTCAATCCCTTCTCCTCCATTCTCCTCTTGGGACTTGGGGTACGCACACACACAAGCCCAGAGTGAGTTTTAAATCACTGGGTCCAGGACTAGAACCACAATCAACTACCTGGGAGTCCAGTGACGTAACCAGTGCACCATCTGCTGGTCCTAGTATGCTGTTTCTTAATGCTAAAACTAAATAGAAGATGTGGGTTTGGTTTCCAGGTGGATATACACTCCAGGCACTTGTGTAAATGCCCTTGATCCTGACGGGCTGAGAAAGCTGGGGGTAGGATCATGGCATAAGACCCTGTTGATACTGAGAGAGAGAGAGAGAGAGAGAGAGAGAGAGAGAGAGAGAGAGAAACTTTAAAAAAATCATTGATAGATAGATACTCTTGTACGTCTAGGAATTTATCCTAAGTATACAATCAAACAAGTGCACAAATGTTTGTTCAGTGATGTGATTTGCACGTGGAAACAATCTAAAGGTCTACTGACAGATGAGCTGATAAAGAAAATACGCTATATTATGTATACGTTGGAATACTATTCAGCATTAAAAAAAAAAAAGAAAGAAAGAAAAGAAAAGAAAATTGGGGCCAGCAGGTGGCATGACAGTAAAGGTGTTGGGCTCCCACATGGCTGACCACAGTCTGAGTCCCAGACCTGGTGGCTTGCAAATCACACCAGGTGTGAGTGCACAAAAATCCCAGGAGAAGGGATTACAGTGTGGTCATCCTCCCTGGGGGGGGGGGGGGGGCGAGTTCTCACTTTCCCTCTCACTGTGTCTCTCTTTCTCTCTCCAGCAAACACACACATCTATGGCAAAAACCTAAAAAGAACAAACAAAAAAAAAGGAAGTTCTGCAGTATGTGATGAACCTTGAGGACATTACGCTAAGTGATACACGTTAGTTACAGAAAGACAAATACTGGCTGATGTCATAAATGTGAGGTCTCTAAAACAGTCAGTGTCATAAAGTCAGAGTGGAATGGTAGCTGCAGAGGCTGAAGGGAATGTGGGAAGAGGGAGTTACTAATCGATAGGCCCGGAGTATCCATTAAGCGTGATGAATAAGCTCTAGAGATGCTTTACAGCTTTGCACCTGTAGTCAGCAACAGTATACTCATTGTTAAGAAGGTACATCTCCTGTTAAATGTTCTTACTGTAATAAAATATTTTTAATTGGTATTTGCATGGCAACTAGTGGCACAGTGGTTAAGGCAGCTGGATCCCACATGGCTAACTGCCCAGTTCAAGTCCTGGATCTGCACACTTGGAAAGGCACACTTAGCAAGGGAGCATGTGTCCCCAGGATCCCAAAAGAAATGGAGAAGGGATTGCATTGTGACTGTTCTCCTAGAGGAGAGGCTTCCTCACTAACCCTCTCTCTCTCTACCTCTCTCCAGTTAGTGTACACACCCTCTAGCAAACAACAACAACAACAAAAACTTTCAAATGGTATTTGTAGAATTGTCTATAATGGCAAAAAATTAGACGCGAATGTTCGTTATTACAGGATTGTTTAAATAAATGCTATCCTATTCACAGTGCAACATTATTCAACCTTTAATAATTATGGCCTTGCTTTGTACATACCGGTTTGAAAGAAGTTAATAATAAATTAGATAGTGTTTTATAGTGAAAATGCAACCAACAGTTCTGTCTATTTTAAAAAGCATGTGTGGGGCCAGCAGGTGGTGGTTGGGGTGCTAGTCTCCCACATGGTTGCCCACGGTTCAAGTCTTGGACATGGTGACTTGGTTTCCCACTTTCCTCCTCTCTCTCTCTCTCTTTAACACATATGCCCTATAGCAAATTTTAAAAATCATAATGATAATAATAAAATTAAATAAATAATACTTTAAAGTACATGTATTCTATAAAAGAAAATGTGTTTATAATGGTTTTCTCCAGTTTTATGCATTTTTCTAATTACCTAGATTTGTCACAACAAACTTACATTTTTGAGGCAAAAACAATAGGTATCAATATTTTGAAAAAAACTTCGCAAACTTTATACCAGTATATTTGAAATCGCCAGCCCTGTGATACATCTTAGCCTCATTTCCTTCAGTCTGTAAATCCCCCTAAGATTATTATATAAGTAGTGTTCTGTATTAAAGTTTACATGAATTCTTTTTGTTTCTTTTAGGAACTTTTTTTGGTATCAACATTAGTGTTACATCTTTCTTGACTATGTTTTGACGTTTAAACGTGTACCTAATTGCTTGGCCAAATACCAAACACGTCAACCCACAGGCTCTGTAGCTTGGGAACATGATTACGATAATGACTCGTTCCACTAAGCTCAGAAACACTCAATGAGTCAGAAACTAAAGATGGATTATAAAAAGCTCGGGAACATGTGTGACTTGCAGTGTGTGTGATGGCTTTGAGAAGGCTTTGCGTATGTACAACACGTGTGCTATGCTCGTGCGCAGACACAAGCACGTACCCTACACACGCAGACGTGGGAGCTGTGTGCAGCTCGCGCTGCGTGCTCTCGCGGGTAACCCAGCCTGTTACGCATTCGCTTTATCCGCTCCTTCAAGGCGAGCGTGCCTGGCTCTGCAAGGTTTCCGAGGCGAGGCGACTGCACTCCGGCCACCGGCCTTGGAGGCAGGGCAGGCCGCGGCCCTGCGCGCGAGGCCCTTCAGCACCACGGACACGGGCGACCCTGACTCGTCCTTCCTGCATCGGGACTCTCAGTTGTCACTAGGGCGCGAGCTTTCCCTCTGGCTCCTGGCGGAGCGGGCGGAAGCCGGGACAGAGGCGCTGGTCCGCACAACGCCCCCACGCCCCAAATGAGCCCCTTCCCGCCCGCGCGGGCGACGCTTCCGTCCCCTCCGCTCTCAGACGAGCCAAATGCGCGCACGTGGCGTGGCAGCCCCAGTGCGGTCAGGGCGGGCTGGCCCCGGGCCTCGGCCGCAAGCCCGGGCTGCGCCGGCCGGCCTTCAGGCTTCCCTGCCGCCTGGCTGCGACGCAGATCTCAGCCTGCAGTTCCAAAGTCACGGCCATGGGACGGGCGTAATCAAAATGCAAATTCTTGACCTTATCGCTAAAACCAGGCAGCATTTCAAAAGTTCTCTGGCGCTGACCCCATGACGCCGCAGGGACTCTGCTCGGTGTGCTCCGGAGCGCAGGGAGAAGCAAAAGCCCGGCCTTTATCACGGAGGCGGGGCCCGCACCTGCGACCGCGGCAGGAAACCGGAGCCGGGGCCCTAGCGGCGGCCGCTCCTGCCCACCCCGAG
>NW_006209676.1:916943-923978 GCF_000334495.1 Tupaia belangeri chinensis
GCCCCCGGTGCTGCCGCGGCGCTGCCCGGGGCCACGCCGGGTCCAGCCTGGGAGCTGGCAGGAGCCACCGCGCACTGGGCTGGAAACCGCTGCCCGGGCCGCCGAGGCCGCCGCGGGGTGGGGAGGGAGGGGGGCCGCCGGCGCGGACACTGCGCCTGCGCTCTCCGCTGTCCCCGTCCCTGGCAGGAGCCAGAGTGGGAGACCGCGAGGGGCGCCCAGGATGTGTGCCTGGTCCAAGGGACTTCCTCTCGCGGGCAGTGGGAGGGTCTGAGGCGCGAGAAATCGCCTGCCCAGGAGCCTGCCAGCCTCGATGACATATCCGGAGACCGAGGTGGTCTCAGTCAGTTCCCACCGACTGTTTGCATTTAAAAGTTGCAAGTCTATTTTTTTTTTTTTGAGAGGTTTTTGCTATAGGGTGTGTGCGCTCGCCAGACCGACAGAGAGAGACAGAGAGACAGAAAGCGAGAAATCACCCCCAGGGGGGATGGCCACTCCGCAATCCCTTCTCCTCCATTCTCCTCTCGGGATCTTGGGTTTGCACGCACATGCGCCCGGAGTGAGTTTTAAGCCACTGGGTCCGGGATGCGAACCGCGGTCGACTACATGGGAGTTTAGCGACATAGCCATTACGCTAACTGCTGGTCTCAGCAAGTCTATTTCTTGATATTTAAAATGTGTCCATTGGTAAATCCTGTTCTGGAAAGGTCGTTGGGCAGCCCTGAGTCCGCCTGACATTCTACCAATGGGGTCTCTGGAGGGAGGGTCTTGACTCTGCAGAGCTGATTCCGGGACTCTGGTCTCCATATCCCAATCCCAGGCCCAAAGAATAGCCTCCTGGTCACAGACCTGGAAATCAAAACGATGGATTAGATGGGTCAGAGACAGGAAGGTAGGCATGGCCCTAGGTCAGGCGACAAACGGTAAGGTCTGAACCAAGATGCCAGTTGTGGGAAAAGACTGGAGGTGCCGGTTGGTTTTCCTTGTCTTTTCAGATCTGTGGCTCAGGTTTCCTCTGGCTTTGTTGGTTTCGGCAGGTGGGAGGTACCCGCAGATCAGAGCTCAGAATAGCAGAATATCATCAGGACCTGTCCCTCAACCCTTGGGGGCCACCCTGTTCACAGTGGTTGTGTTCTTCCCCTGAGAGTTGTCACTGCGGTCCTGATGCTGAGTCCTTCTCCCTCAGTTCTCCCAGGGTTCTGGTTACCACTAGTTGCACTTGACCCTGAAAGCTGGAGGTGACGAGGGCTCCCGGAGGTTTCCTTCAACCCTGTCCACAGCTTTTTAAAATGTCCTTTCATTAAACCCTTAACTGTCCTATCTCCTTTTTACCTTTCCAGGACACTTTATTACATTTTAGTTTATTATGTTTGACAAAATTCTTGAGGAAAAAGATCATAAAGAAACTTGGGGCTTTTCAAAAAGCTGGGATGTCTTGTGACCAGCAGTTAGCGTAATGGCTATGTTGCTGGACTCCCACGTAGTTGACCGCGGTTCAAGTCCCGGATGCGGCGGCTTAATGTCACGCCGGCGCATGTGTGTGCATGCCCAGGATCCCGAGAGGAGAATGGGGGAGAAGGGATTGCGGTGTGGCCATCCCCCCTGGGGGTGATTTCTCACTTTCTGTCTCTCTGTTTTTCTGGCGAGCACACGCACACTATAGCAGAAACCTCTCAAAAAAAAAAAAAAAAAAAAAAAAGCTGGGATGTCTCCTAGAGTCATCCTGACAGTTCCTCCTGCTCCAGGCAGCCAGCATGCTAGGCGGATCTCCCCGCTGAGTTCCCTAGCTCAAGGATGCCAAAGACAGTTCAAGTAGACTCAAGAATGGAATTCAGACCACTCATAAGCAATGTATTCCCACAAGTGCTAGGGATCATCTGAGTGTCCAGTATAGTAGAATTTGGGCTGCCTCTTGATGTGGAGAGACAATGTAGACCTTTACGGAGCTAGTGCTGGTGTTCTCCCAAAGGCAACTGAGCTGTTTGGAGAGTTTGGGGTACAGCATGTGATAAATGAGCTTATGAGTGAGATGATTAGAGAGACTGGCTGTTTCTGGAGATACTTCAAAGAATGTTCTGGAAGGGGGGGGTGCAGTAGAGTGAGTAGTGGTCATTAAGTTGTTCCTGGTGCACCATATCAGCTTGGTCTCCAGGACCTGGCAGTGTCTCAGTGTAAACAACAAACTGGTTTGACTACTTTGATTCCTCCCCACCTCCCACCCCATTCAGAAAAGAAAAAAAGGACAGAGAAAAGAGAAGAAAAGGAAAGAAAAGAAAAAGAAACCCAAGACGATATCTTGGCAAAATGTACGCAAAGGGATCCCCAGGCATAGCTGTTTGCCAATAGAATTAATGTCCAAGCAAACACACTATTTGTACTGAATACAGATGAGACCAGAATGGAACATATAACTGGATTTTCAGCCTTTCTAGGAGGAGGGATCATTTGTTGTTCAGACAGGGGTGAATTGTGCTGATCTGGATAAGGCATAGAGCAGCCTCGGAAGGCTGGGTTGATCTACAAGGCTAGGCTAGATTTTACCTTTCTCCTACAGGAAGGGGTGGGGAAGGAGCCAGAAAGGTTTTGAGAAAAAGAAAGACCTAGAATGTGCTGACTTGAAAGGAGGTTTCTTGGAGTTTTGAGGGAATGAGTCTAGGGATTTAGCAAAGCTGTCATTCTGAGTGACACTGAGATTCTGAGAGATAGGAAAGAGGATTTTCCGACATTTTGTTATGTGCAATGAATGAATTTCTTTATTTCTTTCATGCTCTAATAATAAGGGTTTCCTTGCAAGTGTCAAAAACCCTAACTAAAACTGATGTAAGAAAATGAATGTATTTAGCATAATAACTGAAAAATCCATGCAGAGGTAACTTTAGCTTTGGCTGGATCCAGAAGCACAAGGCCACTGGGATATATATGGTCTCTACTTTCCTCTCTGCTGACTTCCAAGAGTCTGTTCTGCAGAGACTTCTCCCCACCTCTCCATCTTTCCTTAGCATTCACTTTGTGTCATTCCAGGGGAAACAGACCACTTGTTTCCAGGAGTTCCAATAAAATCTTGGAATTATGTCTCATTGGCAAATTCTGAATCACATATCCAACCATATGCCTTAGTCTGGAAACAAATAACGGGGGAAAGGGAATACCACCAATTTCATTCTCCAAACGAAAATCAAAGTTCTGTTACCCAAAGAAAGCAATATAGTGAAAAAATAAAATGTCCACGACAGGTAACTCTCAAAGAAACTTCAGTTAATTTTTATAGTATCTTTTTTTTTTATTCCAGACTAATGTTTCTTTTGAAAATAGCCTCATGTTGAATGAGCAGCAAGCAATCAAAATATTCTTTTAACCTAGAAAATAAAGTAAAATGACTTCTTGTTTCTATACAAGGAGAGGCCAGAAAACATTTTAAAGATGTATTTTTGTTGCACTTCCCATACATATATAAGCTTTAAGTTAAGAGTTCCCTTTTCTGATCCCAGCAAACAATTAAATCTCTCTGAGCCCTGGTAAGCTACCAGAGTTCCTGGTGATCGCTATGAAATTACTTGTTTCCTCCATCAATACCACCAATTTCACTTTCACAACCAGATACAACGCTCAGAACTTGTTGCTCCCTGGGCTTAACCAACTAAGAATTCGTGTGTAGACCCACAGAGGTAGGCACACAAAAACACAACATTTGGAGACTGATCAGACTGATCAGACTCACATAGCTATGTACAGCTACAAACCTTGATATAAGAAGGAAACTTACCACTGCAGAGGTCAAGGTCAAGCACTTGCCCAAATCTTTAAGTTACATAGTAAAACAAAGGGCACCAACAGTAAGGTGGCTATTTGTTTTCCACCAATCAATTCTTTCTCCATTGTCACTTACTATTCTGTTGCCCAAAATCCCAAGAGGAGAACGGAGAAGGGATTGCAGCATGGCCATCCTCCCTGGGGGGTGATTCCCTCTCATTCTCTCTGACAGGAACACACTCCCTTTGGTAAAAGCCTAAGAGAAATAAAATACAATAAAATAAAGACAAACAAATGGAAGATACCCTATGTTTATGGATTATTAGACAGTATTGTTAAGATGTCAGTACAACCCAAAGTAATCTATAGATTTAATATGATAGCTATCAAAATCCCAATGTTTTTGCAGAAATAAAAAAACCATCTTAAAATTTATATGAAAAGAGATGCTGAAAAGCCAAAACAATCTCGACATAGAGAAACAAAGTTGGGACCTGTATTTGTCCTCTGGGTTCAATTTCACGGCTGTCAAGTCTCCGCCAACCAGTGTCCCCCTCCCACACCCAGCACTAGCCAGGTAGGATAGCTGCTTTGCTCTCTCTTGCTCTCCTCTGTCCCTTCTAACTTTTTTTTCTCTTTTTGAAAAAACAGCTCTCTGCCCTCCTTGGGCCTTTCTGTTGTTAATCTCTGTCTTTTTTCTCACCTAGGACACAAAGCTGCTAGTCAACTCCAACTTTGTCTGTTTTTGGCCTTCGATCCGCGTGCAAGTGTACCACATAGTTTTCCATTTTCATCCCAATTTCATTTTTTGTGAAGTGACTTTTTTCTTTTGTCCTCTTTTTCTAGTACTTCCTTCTTTTTTCTTCGCATTCTCTCCCTATTTCTACCTCCTACTCTCTTTTTCTTTACCTTACTTTTCTGTTTTACTTACTATGTACCTAGTCGAGACGACTAGGTGCATAGTAGCTAACCATCTGAGCATGGTGAGTTTTGGAGAATTCTTTGCACACCACTGTAGTGGTTGCAAAATTAGTGAAATGATCCTTCACAAATCTGATTGCAAAACTCCTCCTGTGATTCCCACATTTGAGGACTTAGTAGAAGGGAGAGAATAGCACCAAATTATTTCACTGTGGGGGAAACACATGACTTCACAGTCACTGAATCCCTCTCCAACAAATTGACCAGAAGTGTATACATTACCAAATGACTAATAATCGAAGAAGAGCCTCAAAGATGAGAGAATCAAGTAGTACATCCCCACCAAGGGAACAATGTAACCTGTCTCCAAGTAGGGAAAATTTAGAGCATATTACTGAAATGTCAGAAAAAGAATTTAGAATATTTATGGTAACAAAATTCTATAAGATGCAAGGGAAAAGAGACATTGAGCTCCAATAGATGAGGAAGTCCTTCCACGATATGAAAGAACTTGACACCATAAAAAAGAATCAAATGGAACTGTTAAACATAAAGGTTATAATACCAGAAATTAAAACCTCCCTCAAAAGTATCAAAAACAGGCTAGACCATGCAGAATATTGAATTTCAGAATTAGAAGACAAAACAAATCACCTAGAAAAATTATCAAAAATATCAAAAAGTTATCAAAAATATCGAGAAAACTGAGGATAATATGTGAGAAATACTAGATACCATAAAACGCCCAAATATATTAATAATTGGTATCCCAGAATATGGAGAAACTAATAAGGTCATTAATAATCTATTCCACGAAATCCTGGAAGAAAATTTTCCAAGTATAGAGAGACACTCAAACATCCAGGCCTAAGAAATACAAAGAACCCCAAATAGAATCAATCCAAGAAGATCCTCTCCATGCTACATTATAGCTAGATTGACAAAACGACAGACCAAGATATTAAGATTGGCAAGAGAGAAACATCAGATCTCTTACAAAGGCTATCCCATAAGGCTAACACTGGACCTCTCATCGGAAACAATGCAAGCAAGGAAAGAATGGGGAAATATATTCAAAATGTTAAATGAAAAACAATTTCAACCAAGAATACGATACCTGGCAAGACTATCCTTCATATGAGAAAATAAAAACATTCTCAGATAAACAAAACCTGATAGAATTTATCAACTCCAGAGCAGCTCTTCAAGAAATTCTGAAAGGAGTACTATACCAAGAAAACTATAGAGAGACAGACAGCATTAAGAGAACTAAAACCAACCAGGAACATGGCCAACGTAATGGTGGGGACAAATCTGGAAATACTGATACTAACATTGAATGTCAAAGGATTAAATTCTCCAATCAAGAGATACAGACTGGCTGAATGGATTAAAAATCAGAAACCCTCTGTCTGCTACAAAAAACTCATCTCATGGATAAAGACATACATATACTAAAAGTTAAGGGCTGGAAAAAGGTATTCCATGCAAATGAAAACCAAAAAAGAGCGGCAGTTGCGATACTGATTTTGGACAAAATAAGCTTTAAGACAAAAACCGTAAGAAAAGACAAAGAAGGGCATTATATATAGTAATAAAAGGGCTAATTCACCAAGAAGATATAACGCTTATAAATATCTATGCACTAAACCCAAGAGCACCCAAATATCTAAAGGAAAGACTGCTGGATCTAAAAGGAGAGATAGACTGTAACACTATAATTATATAATTATAATTATCTCAGCACACCATTATCTCCTTTAGACAGGTCAATGAGACCAAAAAAAAAAATAATAATAAGCAAAGAGATGACACCATAAATCAGATGGACTTGATAGACATCTATAGAACTTTCTACCCAAAAAAAACACAAAATATACATTTTTCTCATCCCCACAAGGTACTTTCTCAAAGACTGATCACATGATAGGGCACAAAAGCCAACCTTTACAGATTCAAAGGCATAGAAACTATATCCAGCATCTTCTCCAACCATGATAGAATTAAACTTGATATTAAACTCAGGAAAAGCCCTCAAAAATATACAAATAACTAAATAACCTACTTCTGAATGACTTCACAACTACTGCAGAGATTAAGATAGAAATCAAAAGATTCATGGAAACTAATGATAATGAGTAAACAAGTTTCTGTAATCTATGGGATACTGCAAAAGCAGTCATAAAAAGGAAGTTCATAACAATTAATGTGCACAAGAAAAAGATAGAAAGGTAGCAAAAGGACAACTTAACATCATGCTTGGGGGAATTAGAAAAGAACAACAAAAAATAAAAAAAAAATGCCAGGAGAAAAGAAATAATAAAGATTCGAGCAGAAATAAATGAAATAGAAAAAAAGTGAACTATA
>NW_006209676.1:924088-924870 GCF_000334495.1 Tupaia belangeri chinensis
ATGCTACATCACAACAGACATAACAAAAATACAAAACATCATTAGAGGATACTATGAGGGATTTTATGCCAACAAAGAAGAAAACCTGGATGAGATGGACAAATTCCTGGACACATATAATCTACCAAGATTGAATCAGGAGGACATAGAAAGCCTGAAAGACCTATAACAAGGAATGAGATTGAGTTAGTAAAAAATAACTTCCCAACAAAGAAAAGTCCAGGCTCCGATGGCTTCACTGCAGAATTTTACAAAACTTTTAAAGAAGAGGTAACCTCCATCCTACTCATACTGTTTCTAGAAATCCAAAAGGAAGAAATCATTCCAAATTCATTGTATGAAGCCTCTGTTACCCTCATTCCCAAAATGGATAAGGATGCAACAAAAAAGGAAAACTACAGACCTATATCCCTGATGAATATAGATGCAAAAATTCTCAACAAGATACTTGTGAACTGTATTCAACAGCATATAAAAAAGGTTATTCATCATGACAAAATAGGCTTTATTCCAGAGATGCAAGGGTGGTTCAACATAGACAAAACCAGGGAACCAGCAATTAGTGTAATGGCTATGTCGCTGGATTCCCACTTAGTCGACCGTGGTTCGCGTCCCGGACCCGGTGGCTTAGAACTCACGCCAGGCGCGTGTGCGTGCGTGCCCAAGATCCTGAGAGGAGAATGGAGAAGGGATTGTGGCGTGACCATCCCCCCTGGGGGGTGATTTCTCACTTTCTGTCTCTATGTCTCTCTCTGTTTGTCTGGCGAACGCACACGCCCTAT
>NW_006209676.1:925325-945410 GCF_000334495.1 Tupaia belangeri chinensis
CTAAATGAAGAAAAGCAGAAAACTTTTCCACTAAAAACTGGTACAAGACAAGGCTGCCCACTTTGTCTGCTCCTATTCAACATAGTACTGGAAGTCCTAGCCAATGCGATTAGACAAGAGAAGGAAATAAAAGGCATCCCAATAAGGAAAGAAGACCTAAAATTATCTCTGTTTGCAGATGACATGATTATATACATAGAAGGCCCAATAGTGTCCATGAAAAAACTTCTTGAAGTAATAAATACATACAGTAAAGTGGCAGGATACAAAATTAACTTACAAAAATCTATAGCATTTCTATATACAAACAACAAGCAGACAGAGACAGAACTGAGAATGTAATTCCATTTACCATAGCCACAAGGAGCATAAGATACTTAGGAATAAAACTAACCAAGGAAGTCAAAGACCTCTACAAGGAAAACTATGAAAACCTTAAAAAGGAAATTGAAAAGGACACTAAAAAGTGGAAGGACATCCTATGTTCCTAGATTGGCAGAATCAATATAATAGAGATGGCAAGCCTTGCCAAATTAATCTACATGTTTAATATGATCCCTATAAATTACAAGATACATTCTTCACAGATCTAGAAAAGACAATTATAGAATTTGTCTGGAACCACAAAAGACCCTGTTTTGCTAAAGACATCCTGTGCAAAAAGACTGGAGTAGGTGGCATCCCACTTTCTGACCCCAAAATATATTACAAAGCCATAATAATCAAAACAGCATGTATTGGCACAAAAATAGACATGGATCAATGAAGCAGAGTAGAGACTCCAGAAATAAACCCAACTCATCTTTGACAAAGTATACCAGTCAATCCAGTGGGAAAAGGAAAACCTCTTTAGCAAATGGTGTTGAAAAAACTGGGTATCCACCTGCAGAAAGGTGAATCTGAACCCGTGTCTGTCACCATTAACAAAAGTCAACTCAAAATGAATCAAAGATCTAAACCCAAGACTACAATCTATGAAACTACTGATGGAAAACAGTGAGGAAACTGGAACACATTGGGGTAGGCAAAGACTTCTTAAGCAAGACCCCAAAGCACAGGCAATAATCCCCCAAATAGACAAGTGGGATTACATCAGATTAAGGAGTTTTTGCACAGCAAAAGACACTGTAATTAGTGTGAATCGATAACCCTTGGAATGGGAGAGAATTTTTGTTAACTGTGACTCAGATAAGGGACTTCTCTTCTCCTCCATTCTCCTCTCAGGACCTTGGGCACGCACACACACGTGCCCAGCTTGAGTTTAAGCCACTGGGTCTGGGACTCACACCGTGGTTGACTACATAGGTGTTCAGCGACATAGCCATTACGCCAACTGCTGGTCCCATAAAAGTATTAAAAACTGTAATGGACACTAGAGACAACATAGAAAGAGAGTGTGGGAGGGGAAGAGTGTAGGAAGGAAAATTTGGGGAGGAAATGGAGAAGTAAGACACTTGTAAAACACAGATAAGGTTTATTATCTGTTGATGAGGATGTGTATAATAGTCTCAACTAGGCTGGACTGAGGTGTATATCATGCTGAGTAAAGTCTCTTCACAATCTAAATGATGTATAGCGATTTAATGTATGAATAATAATAATAATAATAAGTTTTGGAACTCTAATACTTCCTAACTTCAAAACTCACTACAGAACAATAGCAATCAAATCAATGTGGCACTGGCATAATAGCAGATGTATAGTCCAACAGAATGGAATAGAGTCCAGAAATAAACCCTCAAAAATATGATCAGATGCATTTTGAAAAGGGTGCCAAGAGCACTCAATGGGGGAATGACATCCTTTAAAAAATGATGTTGGGAAAACCATATATTCACATACAAATAAAATATTTAGACCCTAACCTTACACCATATACAAAAATTAACTTAAAATGGATCACAAACAGATGTAAGTAAGAGTTAAAACTATAAAACTCTTACAAGAATTCATAGGGGGAAATCTTCATGATACTGGATTTGGCAATGGTTTCTTTTTGTTTTACTCTGCTTTGCTTTGCTTTGCTTTGCTTTAGGTGTGTACACCAGAGAGAGATAGAGAGGAAGGGGGAAATTGAGAAATCACCCTTCCAGGGGGATGGCCATAGTGCAATCCCTTCTCCATCTTTCTCCTCTTGGGATTTTGGGGGCAGGCATGCACATTAATCAGTGTGTTTTCCAAGCTGTTGAGTGTGGAACATGAACCACGAAGTCAGCCATGTGGGATCTAGCTGCCTTAACATCCATGCCACCTGCTGGTCCAGTGATGATTTCTTGGATACAAAAAACAGAAGCAATAAGAGAAAAAAAAAATGATCATTTGGACTTCATAAAAAAATAAGTGTTTTGGATCAGCCCCTTGGCCTAGTGGTTAAGAGAGCCAGATCTCACATAGCCAACTGTGTAGTTTTTTTTTTTAATTTTTTTTTTAGAGGTTTTTGCTATAGGGCGTGTGCGCTCGCCAGACAGACAGAGAGAGACATAGAGACAGAAAGCGAGAAATCACCCCCGCAATCCCTTCTCCTCCATTCTTCTCTCAGGATCTTGGGCATGCATGCACATGTGCCCAGCGTGAGTTCAAGCCACTGGGTCCGGGACTCAAACTGCGGTCGATTACATGGGAGTCCAGCGACATAGCCTTTACGCTAACTGCTGGTCCCGCCAACTGTGTAGTTTAAATCCTGGTTCTTGTGACTTGAAAACCATACCAAGGGCTTGTGTGTGTGTGTGTGTGTGTGTGTGTGTCTGTACCCCAAATTCTGACATGATGGAGAAACAGAGAAGAGACTGTGCCATGACCATGCCCCATTGCTCCATTGGGAGTTGCTTTCTCCCTTTCTTTCTCTCCCCCACCCCCACTGGTGAGCACATGTGCTCTCTGGCAGATATTTAAAACATTAAACATCTTTTGTGTATCAAAAGACACTGTCAACAGACAAAATACAATTCATGGAATGGGAGAAACTATTTAAAAATTATATACTTGGTAAGAGTTTAATAACTAAAATACAAAAATACATAAAGAATTCCTATAACTCAACAACCAAAAGAAAAAAAGAAAAACACTATTTAAAAATGAACAAAGGGGGCCAGCCATGGCATGGTGGTTAAGGCAACTAAATTCCACATGGTTGATAGCATGGTTCAAGTCCTGAACCCAGCAGCTTGAAAAAAGCACTGAGCAAGTGTGAGTGCATGCTCCAAATCCCGAAAGGAGAAATGGAGGAGGGATTGTAGCATGGCTATCTCCCATGGGGAGTGCTTTCTTACTCCCCCCAGTCCACTGAGCATACTCACCATCTGGCAGTTTTTTTGTTTAAATGAACAAAGGAGTTGAATACCTGTAAAGAAAATACACGAATGATCAATGTACACATAAGAAGATTCTGAACATCATTATCACTAGGAAAATGAAAATCAAAACCACAATGAGATACTACTTCATGCCCATTAGGAAAATTTAAAAAATTTTAAAATAATAAGGATGGGAAAGGATGTGGAAAAATTGGAACTTTTACATTGCTAGTAAGTATGTAAAATGGTACAATCACAGTAGAAAATTATGTAACGATTCCTCAAAATTTTAAATTATCATATAATCTAGCAATTCTACTTTTGGGTTCCCCCCCCCGAAGAAATGAATGCAGAAATTCAAATAAATATTCTTCTACTCACGTTCATAGGAGCATTATTCACAATTGCCAAAACACGGTAGTGTAAGTGTTCATAGATGGAAGAATACATATAAACAAAATGTACTTAAGATATATATATATATATAGATATATACACAATGGAATATTATTCAGCCTTAAAAAGAAAGAAAGTATGTGTACCTGTATGCCACAAATCCCAAAAGATATAGAAATGGGAGAGATGGGATTGTGGCATGACTATGTCCCTTTGGGAGGAACTTAGATTCTTTCCCTCTATCTCTCTGTCTCTCTGTAGAGCACACATGTTTTCTGGAAATTTAAAATAAAAAAAGGAGGGAAATGTTTACACATGCCATATATACATGCAGCTCAAGGAATGCCACATATACATGAAGCTCAAGGACATTGTGCTAAATGGAATAAGCCAATCACAAAAGGATAAGTACTGTGTGGTTCTGCTTATATGAGATACCTGGTGGCTTGCGCTCTCTCTCTCTCTCTCTCTCTCTCTTTGTCTCTGGTCAAAATTGAAAAATAGTGATAATAAATGAATAATTCTTTTTAAAATAAATAAAAACATGGTGACAGCATTTTGGGGCCCTTACTCTAGCTACTTGTATAAAAATAAATAAACACATGGTGACTTCATTTTGGGGCCCTTACTCTAGCTACTTGTAGGTAGGTCTAATTCTTATCTCACCACCTTGGCAACCCTCTGGCTTCAATCTTTGTGATGATTTGGATAGCGTTATTAGCTTAAGCCAAGCATCACTACTATCACCATCAGCTGTTTTTTTTTTTTTTTAATAATTATCCACTTTATTTTCTTTTATTTGTTATTATTATTATTTTTAATTTCAATAAAGAGAGACTGAGAGAAAGAAAAAAGCAAAGTGAGTAAGCAAGCAGCTACTTGAGTCATCTGGGACTCAAACCACAGTCAACCATGTGGGAGTCCAGTGCTTTTAACCACCATGCCACCTGCCAGTCCCACCGTCAGCTGCTTTCTATATCCCTCACAGTACACACAGTAATGATTCTTTCCATACCATGCTTTAGCCTGAGTAGGATCAGAAAAGTCAACTTAGTCCTCGCTCTGCCTATTTATGCCATGTTGCTCTTATACTCTGCCTGAGTCATACCCTGTTGGTGCAGAGCCACCTTGTGAGGCTTTTCCCTCCCATATTTCCAAACAGGGAGTGAATTCAGAGCTTCTCTCCTTTCAGCTTCCTCCAGTCTATTTAATAGTCTTAGTGGAATTTTTGCCTGGAAGGTTAAAATCACACTACAAGAATCTGCCTGCTTACTCTGTCTCCTTTTGCTCTGAGCTGAACTTTGACTTTCTTTCCTCATTAAATTTCTTTTTTTAAGGGCCAACTGGCCTAGTAGTTATCAGAGCTGGATTTCAGATGGCCAAACTGTGCAGTTCAAGTCTCTGCCCCAGGGCTTTAAAAACACACCAGGTGTGTACATTTGTTTGTGCCAAAAATCCCAAAGTTGGGGAGAGGAGAAGGAATTGTGGCCATTCCCTATGGGGGTATGCTTCCTTTCTCTCCCTCTCTCTTTGACAAGTGTACACACCCTTTGGCAAAAAATTTTAATCCTTTTTTAGGAGTCCTAATCCCCACCCCACCCCAATGATTGATAGATAATTCTGGATGACTATAGAGACAGTCATACACATAGAAATGCAAAAGAGAAGAGTGTTGCTATATTCGTTTAAGTTCAGTAAAATAGACTGATTTGGGGAATATAATTGTTCATGTAACTGAACAGTTCAGAGTTCCAGACCAGGCTCTACCCAGCTGCTGAAACTATGGGTTCAGGACTCAGTTCCTCTGTTTCTCAACTCTGCGTCCTCATTGTTGGCTCCATTCTTGGCAGGCTTTTTATCCTGTGGTTCCAAGATGACAGCAGAGGCTCTTGACCCCACATGTTACTTTGTTCACATGAAAGGAAGAAGAGCATGTCTCCCCTCCTAATTGTTGAGCACAAGCTCCAAACTTAGTCTAGTTAGACTTACCCTTCTCTGCTTCAATCTTTGTGGTGATTTGGATGGTGTTATTAGCTTAAAGCAAGCATCACCACCCACATCACTATCCCATTTCTAAAGATGAAGAGAGAGAACATCAGGTTTCTCTGAAGCATGTGGACCATGGAAATACATATCAGATACCAATGTGTGTTGGGTGGTTAAAAATAGAAAATGTCTCATATACACCAGATCTGATTTGACTTACTGTACAACAAGCATCTACTGAGAAGAATACCAAACAAACAAAAACAAAAGTAGAAAAAACTCAAGCTTGGTCACTCTTCCCCATCAAGATTCTTTTTGACTCTACATCTTTGTTCTAGGAAATATCTCTTTAACAAATACCCTAGTAAATTGCTGGCCTAGAAAAAGCTACCAGAAAGACTGAGAAAATTGCCCCCTAAAATGAGAATAACATACGAGAAATACTAGATACCATCAAACGTCCAAACATCCAAATAATTGGTATCCCAGAATGTGAAGAGATTCATTAGGCATTGAGAATCTATTCCATGAAATCCTGCAAGAAAACTTTCTAAACCTAGAGAGGCATTCAAAGATCTAGTCCCAAGAAATACAAAGGACCCCAAATAGAATCAACCCAAGAAGATCTTCTCCAAGACACGTTATAACCAGATTGAGCAAAACCACAGATGAAGACAAATTACTAAGATTGGCAAGAGAAAAACGGCAAATTACCTACAAAGGATATTCCATTAGGCTAACAGCAGATCTCTCACTTGAAACAATGTGAGAAAGAAAAGAAAGCGAAAATGTATTTTAAGTGTTAAGGGAAAAGCAATTTCAACCAAGAATACTGTACCCAGCAAGATTATGCTTCATATGGAAAGAAAAGACAAGAACATTCTCAGATAAACAAAACCTGAAAGAATTTACCAACACCAGACCAGATCTCCAAGAAGTTCTCAAGGGAGTGCTATACCAGGAAAATTAAATAGACACACAGAAATAAGAGTTCAAAATATAAGAAAATGACCAACTTAATCGTAGGGACAAGTCTGGAGTTGAATATTATATCTCAGAATTTAATTGGGAAGATCGAACCACAACTGAAGATAAAGTTCATGAGACTGAACTAGTGAAATAGCATTTTGACTAAAACATTGCTGATTTTCTTCTAGGTTTTGTTTTCTTGTTTTAAGGATTTTTGTCCTGTCTTGAGCTGTTGATAGATTCATGTACCCACTATTTGAACAGAATCCTAACCTATCTCCTGGCATTAGGTTTTAACCAAAGTTCCTTAGCATTTCTTTGATTTATTAATGCTTTTCTTGAAATTACCAGCTGAACTTGCTATTGAAAATAGTTATACTATCTAAGAAAATGTGTGTGGGGGGAAAGAAATGGAAAATAACTGTAGACACCAGAGATAGTCTGGGAGTAGGGTGGTAAAGGGCAGAGGGTCAGAAATAGGGGTAAAAAAATACATATATACACACACATATGTATATATGTGTAAGATCATATGTGTATATGTGTGTATATACATATATACATATATATGTGTGCATATGTTTGAAACTAGAAATGGAAAATTATTGATGATAACATGCATGATTAAGCCACTATGCAGTATATTCTGGATGGGAAATCACATTTTGTATGCTGTGATGATGCTTAGGGAATTAATGTAAATTAATTAATTTTAAAAATGTTTCAAAATAAAAAACTTCATGGAAATATATGTAATGGGAAAACTATGCATGAATTTCACAAAGTTTTTGTACCAAAATAAATTCATACTTTAATTGTAAAAAAAAAAAAAAAAGAAAGAAAGAAATACCCGAGCAGCTACACTTGATATACCCAAATCCACCAATTTTCTGGAAGTCTCCTGCTCAGATTTGACTGAGAAAATACAAACTAAAGGTAAGGGGAATGGGTGTCATCTGCTGTAAGAAAGGAGTCTCCAGTCTTAGGCCCAATGGAAATATTAGAGGTATGGGCACCCCACCCTGGCTTCTTACCTTTGCTCTGCTGCCCCCTCCACTTCATCACTCACTGCACCCTCTCAAAATGGAAAAAAAAAAAAAAAAAAAAAGCCAACTTTCCACCAAGTTTTCTGAATGAAATGTAACTTCCTCATTCAACCTCAAAATTTTTTTTTAATTTTAAAATTCAAAATGTGATTGATCATGCTGGGCTTTTAATATTATATGTAATAATAATTAATGTGATAAAAATTAGAGTGAATTCTGCTTCAGCCATTAGGTGGTTTATGAACCATTTGAATCATCTTTCAGGAGGTGCGGACATGCAGACTGGCAGCCTGCCCACACAGCAGGTGATGTTGGGCACAGGTTCTAGACTAGGGAAGCAAGGTCTGAGTTCTATTGTTAGCTCTGCTGCTCAGCAACTGTGTGACCTTGAGCAAACCAATTAACCCCTCTGGACCCAGAGCTTCTCTACTCTAAAATGGCTGAGTTAAACTTAATGGTCTCTAAGCAATAACCCTCAGTTTTCTGTCATCTTTTTTAAGACAGTGATTTTCATTTTTGACAGCTCTTGAATGAGAAGTTATCAGTAAAGAGTTTTTATCTTTTTTTAGAACAAGAAAGACCTCTGACACATTCATTCAGGCTGAATGGGTTTATGGTAGAGATGTAGAGTGGGCAGAGGACTGCCGAGTAATCAGGATCATACAAGACAAGATCCTAACATCAGTCCTGTTAAAGAAAAATTATTGGGACCAGCAGTTAGTGTAATGGTGCTGGACTCCCACGTAGTCAACCGTGGTTGGAGTCCTGGACCCGGTGGCTTAAACTCACACCAGGCATGGGTGTGCGATGCCTAAGATCTCGAGGAGAATGGAGGAGAAGGGATTGCATTGTGGTCATTGGCCCCGGGGGGTGATTTCTCACTTCCTGTCTTTCTGTCTCTCTCTGTCTTTCTGGAGAGTACACACGCCCTATAGCAAAAAAATCAACAAACAAACCTCTCCAAAAAAAATAAATAAAAAAAAAAAAAAAAAAAAAAAAAAAAAAAAAAAAAAAAAAAAAACTCCAGAAAAAAAAAAAGAAAAATATTATTCAATACACTTGTTAAAGCATGGTAAGAGAATCTTAATTCAGGACCATTGTGACACGTGCCAGGGTCACTGCAATGGGATCTTACAGTGGGAAGAGAGACTAGACTCAATTCAGAATATGACATGTGCGAAGGGGAATTTATAGCCGAGAAACAGGGGCTGGGGAGGGGGGGTCATTGGTGAAAATGACTAAGAAGAGGAGCCAGCAGGTGGTGTGGAGGGTAAGGCAGCTGGATCCCACATGGCCGACTGCAGTTCAAGTCCCTGCAGTTTTAGAGTCATGTCAGGTATGTGAACGTGAGTGCCCCAAACTCCCAGAGAACAGAGAAGGATTTTGGCATGGTCATTCACCCTAGGGGACGATTTCTCACTTCCTTGTCTGTCTCTCTCCAGAGAGCGCATGTACCCTATAGCAAAGAACCTGGGGGGAAAAAGGAGGAAGAGGAGAAGATTACTAAACGGAAATAGCAGTTTAAGAGGGATTTTGACTAACCTCAGCTAACAGCATTTTTGCAGAAGACAGGTCAAGAGATCAGATATCACCTGGGAAATGGTTGAGACTGAAGAACTAATCTGATATTGAGAGTAATCAGATATAGGGGTGGGGGGAGGGGTGTTTAATTGCCAGAGGTTACCAGAAAGAGAGAGAGAGAGAGGGAGAAAACACCTCCCAGTGGGGTGCAGTCATACACAATTCTTTCTCCTCTGTTTCTACATCCTGTTAGGATTTGGGGCATGCTTGCACATATGGCTGGTGTGTTTTTCAAGCCATCAGGGCTAGGATTTGTACCGTGGTTGGTCATGTGGGATCTGACTCCCTTACCTACTAGGCTACAAGGGCCAGTCCAAACAAGGGTTTTCACTAAACTCTCTTAACAGGGTTCTTTGCTAAACCGGGGTATTACAAGGAAGTGTACAAGTTGGCCTAAGAGAAAGTTCAGAAGCCTAAATAAAGTTTGGCCAAGCAAAGAATCTTTGTCAGTCCTGACCCTCCTCTACAGAATCCCCAGTAAGAGCAGACACTCGGCCTCAGGAGGCAGAGTGTACTGAACTACATGAATCCCAATGCCCTTTGACCTGTGAGAAGGTGACATTTTTTATGTTCATAAAATTTTCTTCTTCAGATTAAAGTTCTTTTCAGAAGTTGTCAAGTCCTCAGATATTCTTTCCCAGTCCCTGAAACAAGAAAACTACCTCTTCACCCTAAAAGGAGGCTAGAAAATGTCCTAGTGGAGAGAAATGTGCACTGAAGAAGAAAAATCTGGGGGATTTCAGGTACAACTGAGGACAAGGAGATGCAGAAGGATAATAGAACCATGCGAATGTTTACACATCGAAGGCCGAAACCACCGGTTCTTTTCAACCTTTCACCTCCCAGAATACTGGCAACCAAGTCTGTACTGTCCAGGAATTAGAGGATCCTTCTCTGGGCACTCTGACAAGTCCAGGAGAAAGACTAAAATTCTGACACAGGGATTTGCCAGCCTGTTGGTTTTGCTAGACCACCTATGAAGAAATCCACAACTGACACCTCTCTGAGCTTCCAAGTAGCTTTTTTTTAAAAAAAGAATTGTTTTATTTATTATTATTACTTTTTAATTTGACCAGACAGAGAGAGACACAGAGAAAGGAAAAGTGAGACAGCAGGCTGCTCCCAGGTCTGGGACTTAAACTGCATAGAGTCATGTCAGAGTCCAGTGCCTTAACCACCACACCACCTGCCAGCTCCAAAATCAACTCTTTATGCCCAATTTTTTCTTTCTTTTTTCCTTCCTTCCTTCCTTCCTTCCTTCCTTCTTTCCTTCCTTCCTTCCTTCCTTTCTTTCTCTCTCTCTCTCTCTCTCTCTCTCTTTCTTTTTCTTTCTTTCTTTTTTCTTTTCCCGCATGTGTGCTTTCTTTTTTTCCTTATTTTTCCAGCAGAGGCATGGTTAAAGTGCTAGATCCCCACACGGCCAACCACAGTTCTAATCCCTCACATGGTGGCTTGAAAATCACACTGGGCACTTGTGCATGTGTGCCCAAAATCCTGAGAGGAGAATGGAGGAGAAGGTATTGCAGCGTGGCTATCCCCTAGGAGGTGATTTCTCACTTTCCCTCGCACCGTTTCTCTCTGGTGAGCCATGCATCCTATGACAAAAACCTTATATAAATAAACAGAGCCCGAAGATAACCACACATCTGACTAAAACCTCCAAGACCAAAATAGATAAAGATAACACTGAGGAAACCATTCACAGGGGGAAAAAAAGTATTGTTTTTTCTCTTTCTATGATAAACATCTCTTACCGTCATATCTTAGTGTGTAAAAATGCAATACATCATCTTTATGGAAAAAGAAATATAGAGCACTCTTGCTACAGATTGGGGTCAAAGGTATTACTAATAGAAATTTCCTAACAGACAACAGTGAACACTTTGCTAGATGGAATTCTGGGAACTACAGTACATGAGGAAGTCGTATCAATCAACTTTGATAATGACACACTTCAACTATCAAAACCAATTAAGGCACAATTATCATTTAAAATTTATAAGCAGAGCAGCAATAATCTCATGAAAATAATTCTACTAGAACTCTACCATATTTAAAACTTAACAGCAGTAAGACTCAGAATGATTATAGCATAAAAGATACTGTTTTTCTGAAAAAGTAGAAGGGAGGTGTTGTGTACATAGGGAAGCATGGTAATAGGTGGGTAGGTGGCTCAGACTCCGTTTTTTTAAAAACTCCTTCTGCACTACCATCTAGTTCCTTTTTTGGTTTCAAAACTGGGTCTATAATTCATGAAAATGAGATTAACAAATGTAGCATACAGACCTTAAAAAGAAACTGATTACATTAGCTGTTTGGTAACATACTAGTAGGGTTGTCCTGTAAATACTTCAGAGAAAAACCTTTCCTTCATCCGGGCTTTTCTGGCTAGGTCCATTCTGACTTTTTTTTTCCTTTTTAATATATAATCATTTTACATCTCTGTGGGGTACAGTATGATTTGTTTTTGTTTTTGTTTGTTTGTTTGTTTGTTTTGGAGAGGTTTTTGCTATAAGGCGCGAGCGCTTGCCAGACAGACAAGAAACAGAAAGACAGAAAGCAAGAAATCCCTCCCTCCCCCAGGGAGGATGGCCACCCGGCAATCCCTTCTCCTCCTCTCAGGATCTTGGGCATGCACACACATGCACCTGGCGTGAGTTTAAGCCACCAGGTCTGGGACTCGAACTACATGGGAGTCCAGTGACATAGCCATTACGTTAACCGCTGGTCCCACCAGTATGGTTTTTAAAAGTATGTATTTAGTGTGTAATAAACAAATGGAGGATATAAACATATTCACAGCTTCAACATATAACATTATATTATGTTGTACACATTTTAAATTTGCTCTACTGGTTATTTTGGAAGTATATTAAATTGTCAAGGTAGGACCAGCAAATGGTGTAGTGGCTGAGGCACTGGATTCCCACATGTTCCAGAAAGAAAAGAAAAGAAAAGAAAAGAAAAGGAAAGGAGAGGAGAGGAGAGGAGAGGAGAGGAGAGGAGAGGAGAGGAGAGAAGAGAAGAGAAGAGAAGAGAAGAGAAGAGAAGAGAAGAGAAGAGAAGAGAAGAGAAGAGAAAGAAGAGAAGAGAAGAGAAGAGAAGAGAAGAGAAGAGAAGAGAAGAGAAGAGAAGAGAAGAGAAGAGAAGAGAAGAGAAGAGAAGAGAAAAGAAAAGAAGAGAAAACAAAAGAAAGAAGAGAAAAGAAAAAATCTCTCTTCGTCAGAGCAGATCTGGGAAGTGACAGTGGCCTCCTGGCCAGCCTGAACAACGGGGTGCAGGCAGACCCCTGGTCGCACACCACCACGTGGAGCTCGTCCTCTGCCTTCGGGCGAAGAGCACGAGGAACGCCGGGCGCAGACCACGCAGCAGCTCAGGCTGCGCTGAAGTCAAACCCTGTACCCGGCACCCACAGCTCGCCGCTCTCAGCGAAGCGGTCTCGGGGGTGGTTGTGTGGGTCCAGATCTTCACGTCACATCTGTGTTCCTGCAGAGCCAGCGACCGTGCAGGCCCAGCAGCTTCTCGCCGCCCACGCTCAGGTCGGGTGCAGGAACAGCACCCAGGTGGGGACCCAGGTCCCGGTCCTGGTGCTGCTTCTTTATCTGGGAGTCACCCTTGCACCTTGCACCCTGCACGCGGAGGGACCTTTGCACAAGCCCCGCCCTTAAAAAGTGTATTTTAAATTCACCAAACTCCGGGGCTGCCAGGTGGCGTGGTGGTTAAGGGAGCTGGACTCCCACATGGTGTTCGAATCCTGGACCTGGTGGCTTGCTTTCTCACTCTCTCTCTTTCTCTCTCTCTGGTTAAATTAAAATTAATAATTAAGTAAATAAAGTTAAATAAACTATATATTTAAAAATAGCGAACTCCTCAGAGAGATGGATATTGCAATGAAAAAGGAAAATGGTACGTTTATATAAAGGAATATTCAGAGAACACAAAGGGAGCCTTGGAATTTTAAAACAGGATAATAGACACTAAAAAAGGGCAAAATGGTTGAAAAAGAATCTCCAGGGACCAGCAGTTGGCATAATGGCTACATCACTGGACTCCCATGTAGTCTACTAAGGTTTGAGTCCCAGATCCGATGGCTTAAACTCACGCAGGGCACGTGTGCATGGGAGCCCAAGATCCTGAGAGGAGAATGGAGGAGAAGGGATTGCGGCGTGGCCATCCTCCTGAGGGGAGATTTCTCGCTTTCTGTCTCTCTGTCTCTCTCTGTCTTTCTGGCGAGCGCACGTGCGCCATAGCAAAAACCTCTAAAACAAAAGAAAAAGGAAAAGAATCTCCCATAACATCAAACAGAAGGATAAAAAGATGAAATATAAGATAGAAAAGATAAAATTAGAAGACCTATTCAAGAAGTCCGACTTCCAAAGAATCCAGGAAAAGAGAACAGAGAAAACTGACAGGAGAAAGAATCCTCAGAATAACACAGGACGACATTCCAGTGATTACAGATGGAAAGGGCCAACAGAGCACACAGCACAAGACTCTAAAGTAGGCTCATATCAAGGCATATCTTGGTGACATTTCAGAACCCTGGGACACACTGAAAATCTTCAAGCTTCTGGAAATAAGACAAACTTTATATAAATGTATATATACATACATACACACACACACACACACATATATATATATATTAATAGGTCATATTAAAAAATCAAGGATTGGACCAGCAGGTGGTGGGGTGGTTAAGGCATTGGACTCCCACATGGATGACTGCAGTTCAAATCCCTGACCAGCGATTTGAAAATCACATGGGTGTGTGTGGCTGCATGCCCAAAACCCCAAGAGGAGAATGGAGGAGAAGGGTTTAGGTGTGGCTATCTCCCCTGGGAGGGCGGTTTTTTCTTACTTTCTTTCACTTTGTCTCTCTCTGAGGAGCATAGGTGCCCTACGGCAAAAACATTTTAAAAAAAAATCAGGGATCAGAACTTTTGGGGCTTCTTATAAAAGCCTTTCTATGTGCTCAGAACTTCCAGAAAATTTTTCAGTGCTCCACTTTTTTTTTTTAAGAATTATTGGGAACCAGCAGTTAGCGTAATGGCTATGTCGCTGGATTCCCACGTAGTCAACCGCGGTTCGCGTCCTGGACCCGGTGGCTTAGAACTCACGCCGGGCACATGTGCGTGTGTGCCCAAGATCCTGAGAGGAGAATGGAGGAGAAGGGATTGTGGCATGACCATCCCCCTTGGGGGGTGATTTCTCACTTTCTGTCTCTATGTCTCTCTCTGTCTGTCTGGCGAGCACACGCACCCTATAGCGAAAAACCTCTCAAAAAAAAATTATTTTTTTAAAATATTTATTAATTTTATTAATTATCATTATTTTTTTTAATTTGGCTAGAGACAGACAGAGTAGAGACAGGGAAAGTGAGAAAGCAAGCTGCCAGGTCCAGGATTCAAAACATGGTCAACCATGTGGGAGTCCAGCACCCTTAACTACCACAACACCTGCTGTCCCCAGTGCTCCACTCTTAAGTATGAGTCAAACATAGAGGCCAAAGGGAATTTGTCAATTGATGATTGTAAAAGATTTAGCATAGCCTTAAAGTCTAAAACTCTCTTCCTTCCCCACTATTCCCTGAGAACCCAATAGGAAGAATGGAGCTAGGGCCAAGGACCTGCCTGTCCAGCCATCCCTTCTCTCGCTCAGACTGTGCTAAAGTCAAACCCCTGCACAGCTCATAGCTCGTGACTCTCAGCGAAGCAGCGGGTGGGGTCATTGTGTGGGGTCCAGATCTTCACACCACACCTTCATCCCATCTGGGATGACCATGCCGAAATCCGTCCTCCTCCATTCTTCTCCATTCTCCTCTTGGGATTTTGAGCATACACACACAAGTGCTCGGTGTGGGTTTGAAGCCACCAGGTCCAGGACTCAAACCGCAGCTGTCCATGTGGTAGTCCAACGACATAACCATTACACTATCTGTTGGTCCCCTTTTATTCCTCTCTTAAACTCCAACTCTGCCACCCATCTTTCCCTGTTCTCTACCACAATTGTCTCTATCTCTCACACATACACACAGGAAGGCTTGATTTGAGGGCATGCATCATGTTGCTTTTCTCGAGAGCAAACATTGTTAATTATGGCTTTGCCCAAGAAATAGGCAAAGAGCCCTAAAGCTAAGCCCTTGGCAGTAGGAGCTGCACTGCTCTCTGGACAAAGAGTAGATTTAGTGACACTTTCTAAATTGGTACGAGACTGTCCCATTTCCTTGAAGTATAACGCTCCATTGATTGCAAGCTGAGTCATATGTTGAGCCTGCTTCTCACACTGTCAGCGGGAAGTGTAATTCCTGAATGACTCCCAGCAGACATTTATAGATTTTTCAGTCTGGTGAGTTATAAAAGATAACCAAAGTCTTTTTTTTTTTTTTCCTGAAGACCTTTAAATAAATCTCCATCTCAACAGCTAAGTCATTTAGCATAATTATATACAACACACTGGGAGTAATCTGCATAAAAGCAGAATGGAAGTAATGAGGATGGAAAAAAATCAAGTGGGTCTGTAAAGAACAGGAGACTGAGGACTAGAGTTCTACTGTAGTTTGCTCCTGTTTAAGAGGTAGAAGAAAGTGGCCCACACAGTCAAATATGTTGGGAAGACCAAGAAGAAATGGGCAGACTCATTTAGTGCCCCATCCGTATGATTGCAGGTGGGCAGGGCAGGACTCCTGACTCCAACTGTCTAAGGGCCTTTGTCTGTTACATCCTCCTCTACCTCAGCAATGTCAAGCCACAGGTGCTGGGGAGTTGCTGCTTCCTCATTCTTACCCTAATGCAGCAGCTTTCAATTAAGGATTGACTAGCGTTGGTATATAAATACCCTGAGCCCTTCACACACTCCCCTTTTTTTTTTCAAGTTTACTTATTTCTGACTATTTCTTCAGAGTGGAGAAAAAGAATGAGCTACCGCCAACAGGGTCTTCACATCACACAACCCACCTCTGTCAGCCCCAGCGATGGGCACATAGGCACCTGGCATGCTCAGAGAGGGTCTGAGATACAAACCCAAGACCTTTTCCATAAAAGTCCAGTTGTATTACCACTGTACCAATGCCTAGTCTCCCTTTACTCTTGAGGATAACTCTGAGCCAAGGCTCAACACCAATTCCCAGAGTTTCCCAGCAGAATTTAGCTCCAGTTACCCACTAGGAACACATGATATTGCATCATTTGTTGGCTTCCCTCCCTCTTCCTTCTCACTTCTCTACATCCCTTCTGGGCTTTCCTTGCATCATCTCCAAAAGACTTGGGTGAGAAAAGCCATTGATAAAATTAACCTGAATTCACCTGTTGAAATATCCATTTTGTAAGAGAAATAATAATGTGATTGAATGTATAAAAGAAAATGAAATGAAAAAAAAATTCTACTCATAAAAAAATTAACCTTGGGAATCAGCAATTAGCATAATGGCTATGTCGCTGGACTTGCACGTAGTCGACTGTGGTTCGCGTCCCGGACCCGTTGGCTTAAAACTCACTCCAGGCGCGTGTGCATGCGTGCCCAAGATCCTGAGAGGAGAATGGAAGAGAAGGGATTGCAGCGTGACCATCCCCCCTGGGGGTTGATTTCTCGCTTTCTGTCTCTATGTCTCTCTCAGGAGAGCGCACATGCCCTATAGCGAAAATCTCTCCAAAAAAAAAAAAAATTAACCTGAATATCAGGGAGTTAGCAGGTGGCATAGTAGTTAAGGCACTGGACTCCTACATGATCAACCAGTGTTCGAGTCATGGACCCGGAGAGTGTGTGAGTGCATGCTGAAAATCCCAGGAAGAGAATGAAGGAGAAGGGATTGTGGCATGGTCACTCCCCACTGGGGGATGGTTTCTTACTTTCTCTCTCACTGTCTCTCTCTGGAGAACACATGTGCCCTATGGCAAAGAAAAAAATAAAACTTAAAAAAAATGACCTGAAGATCCTTGAGAGATAAAGATCAAAAGAATAGAAAAGGTAGAATCCATACTGCCAGTTTCTAAGGAGAGAGCTGGAAATGAGGAATTCGAGACAGAAAAAGATAACAACTCTTTTCAGAAGTTTAGCACTTAGAGATAGAAGAAAGAAATGAAAGAGTCATTAATGGGGCAGTGGATTGAATAAAGATTTTTGCTTGTTTCTTCTGTCTAGGACAGATTCATGCATATTTTTAGACATTTGACTGTAGAACCATTTATGTCTTCCAACATAAATGAGAGACCTCCTTCTCTAGGTTCACCTCCTGTCTCCCTTCTGTTTCCACAATTTCTTTGGCTGGTATCTCTTCTATGCCCGAGTTAAGTGTTTGTTTTTCTGAGAATTCTGCACTTGGTGCTCCTTTTTCTACACCTTCTGTCTGGGTAATTTAATCTTTTCCCAAGACTTAAATTTCCATCTACTTGCGATTGGCTCTAAATTTGTATCTTTCACCCAGACTGCTTTTCTGGGCTCCAGATCCGCATACTGAATTGCCTGCTTTATAAATTACTCCTGTCTACCCAGCCGTGTTCCCTAAATAAATCACAGAAAAATTGAGTTTGCCATTTTTTCAAAAAAAATTTTTTTTAATCTGGTGGGTGAATGGTACTACCATTTATCTGGTCATCCATACCAAAAAGTGGGACTCATTCTGAACCATACATTTTCATCCAATCAGTTATCAGGCTGAACAAATCTTTTCTTTAACATCTCCCAAGCCCACCATTCCTCCCATCCCCATCATTGCATCATCATTTCTCTTGCAGACCATAAGGGTCTCCTAAGTGACCACAAAGGTCTCCTATACTGTCTAACTGCTTTTACTCTTGAATCTTTTGATACATCCTCCATACTACGGCCAAACAAATTTATTACTGCTTAAAGCATCTCCAGGCCTTTGGGAGAGTGATGCAGGGCAGCTTCAGAGGGGAGCACACAGTCAGAATTGGAGGAAATTGTGTCAAACCCAGTCTGGAGAATATCGGACTTCTAGATCCATTCCCATATCCTTTTCTGTAGGTTCAAAACAAAATCTGTTCTCCACCCTTATCAAAGATTTACTCCATTCAAATCTTTTCTTGGGGCCAGCCCCTATGAATTAGGGTAGAAATAGGAAAGACATTCTCTGATATTTTTCACCTATTGATAACGGTCATCAGTGGAAGGTCCAAGGCCAAGAAGTAGAATTGAATGAGGGTGGTGATCAGAAAGAGAGATCGCAGGGTATGGAAGAAGTCCTTCCAAGAAAAGACTTTCAAGGTTAAGATGAGGCCACCATGACAAAATGTGAAAAAGGGATTTCCTTTTCTTAGAAAATTCTTATTTATAAATGTCATTCTGGATGTGGGAGGGAGACAATTTCCTCCCATATAGAATAGCAATAGCATCTCCTAAGACAGTAGTCTTCAACCTGAGGGACACCGAAGCACGCATAGCCCTAGAGACACATGAAGACTTTTCAAGGGGCTTGGAGGCAAGATGGTTCTAAAATTATTTATTTTAAGATCCCTAACTTTCTTATTTCTTTTTTTTTCTAAATGATTGATACAGGTTTGTATCCTGCAGGTTCGCCTTTCCTATGGACCATTTTACAGTTATCTTTTTCCCTCTTTACAAAGAAAAGACACACCTCAGCTATCCATTCTGAATCTTGCTCTGTTGCTCCAAAATAAGTGTGTGTGTGTGTGTGTGTGTGTGTGTGTGTGTACGTGTGTGTGGGAGGTTGGATGTTTATGATGTTTTGACATTGGTGTTGAGAAATGAATCACTGAGGTTGGAGGTTTATGATATTTTGACATTGGTGTTGAGAAATGAATCACTGTATAACAAAACTTTTTGTAAGCAAGGTGTTTCCTATTCTTTAATTTCAGCAAAATTAAAGGAGGAGAGCTCAACAAAAATAATATTTATATCATTATGTGATTTTTTTTTGGTATATAACTTAAAAGGAATTTGAAGCTTGAGTGACAGTTACTTAGGGCAAAATGTCTGCTATTCTTCCATGCTCATCATTTTATTTATATAAAAATTTCTTAGGGCTTACATATATATCAACAAATAACAAAAAAGGAATATGACCAATGCTCAGTGATGTCTCATTCCTGCAATAAAAAGCTTTCATTCAGGCATTCATGAACCAATTTTTAAAAATAATTATTTATTTAATTTTATTATTTCTTTCTTTCTTTATTTCATAAAGTTGACCAGAGAAAGAGAGAGAGAGAGAGAGAGAGAGAGCAGACTGAAATCAGGTCCAGGACTCAAACCACAGTTAGCCATGTGGAAGTCCACACCCTAACCATTATGTCCTTTGCTGGCCATATGAACCAATTTCTAAAAATAGCTTTCTAGGGACCAGCAGATGGAGTAATGGTACATGTTGCTGGACTCCCACATGGCTAACCGCAGTTCCAGTCTTGGACCTGGCATCTTGAAACTCATGCCAGGCATGCGTGTGTGCATGCATGACCAAAATCCTAAGAGGAGAATAGAGGAGACAGGATTATGGTGTGGCCATAACCCCTGGAGGGATGATTTCTCACTTTCTATCTCTCTGTCTCTCCAGCAAGTACATGAGCCCTGTAGCAAAAATCTCTCTCTAAAAATCAAAAAGCTTTCTATCTCATTAATAAACCTATTTCCAATAAATTTCATCTTAAAAAATAATTATTTATTTAATTTTATTAATTATTAAGACCAGCAGTTGGCATAATGGCTATGTTGCCGGACTCCCATGTAGTTGACAGCAGTTTGAGTCCTGGACCTGGTGGCTTAAACTCATGAAGGGTGTGTGTGTATGCATGCCCAAGATCCTGAGAGGAGAATGAAGGAGAAGGGATTGCAGCATG
>NW_006209676.1:945458-962410 GCF_000334495.1 Tupaia belangeri chinensis
GATTTCTTGCCTTCTGTCTCTCTGTCTCTCTCTGTCTTTCTGACAAGCACATGCGCCCTATAGCAAAAACCTCTCAAAAAATTTTATTAATTATTATTCTTTTTCAACTTGACCAGAGAGACAGAGAGAGTGAGAAAGCAAGCTGCCAGGTCTAGGACTCAAACCGTGGTCGACCATGTGGGAGTCCAGCGCCTTAACCACCATGCCACCTGCCTGCTCCTAAGTTATAATTTTTATTTTTGGTATTATTTATCCAAGTTTGTGATATATTTATGTTGCATTAATTAAATATGCACTTACATTAAGCATCATTATAACTCATTCAAGAAGAAATGTTTAAATTATCAAAGTCTAATGGTCATAGCAAATGTTTTAAAATTCCATTTTGATTTACATATGTAATTTTTGTTGGAAAGTATGATAATGTAATCAATACAAGATTTCCAAGCATAAAAAATTCTGTGGAGGAAGTGAAATGGAAATATAAATTCAATATAAGTAAAATTTTCTGCTGAAAAGAGGTTGTTTATGTTTTTTTTAAATGGATATTGGTGGCGCCCATAGGTGGTGTGGTGGTTAATGAGCTGGGCTTCCACATGGTCGAACACAGTTCAAGTCCCAGACCTGATAGCTCGAAAACCACACTAGACACATGTGCATGGGTGCCCAAAGTCCCACGAAGAAAATAAAAGAGAAGGGATTGTGGTGTGGCCATCCCCCTGGGGTGTGATTTCTCACCTTCCCTTTCTCTGTCTGGCAAACACACACACACACACACACACACACACACACATACATGATGGCAAAAACCTTTAAAAAAAAAAAAGCCTACTGGTGGTGGAGAATATTAAATTGCTTTGGTATTTATATTCTACTGGATTCATTTAAAAAGTGATATAGCAGTTCATTTTTAAATGTATTTAGAAAGCTCCAGAAACGATACTGTCTGCAGTGATTAAACTTATACAAAATTTTAAATGTCAACTCTAAAAATATGTAAGTAGATACATAGTTTTAAACTGTTTCAGAGAATATATGTGTAAAAATACTTGAAGACCATTGAGTTAAGATTCTGCAAGGCAAATCAATTTTTGTTTTATTTCCTTTTGTTTTTAAGTTAACTAAGACCAGAAAGAACGCTATAACCCAAAAAAGAGCTGCCAGTTCCCTGAGGATAAACTTCTTAGCATTGAACCAGGCTGGTAAAGCTTTATCTATCCACTTCATATTCCATCAGCTTCCTATCTGGCCAGCCACATCTTGTCGCCTCTCATTTCCCACCCTGCCTCCTTCCTCAGCTCCAAACCAGAGCCCTGTGGGAGGCTCGGCAGGTCCCAAAACTGTCTTAACATGTTAGCCGTCTGGGCTTTTGCTCAAGCTGCCCTGTCTGCCTGGGATGACCATGACCTCTCACTGCCCTTAGCTCCCCTTTTCCAGCCAACAGGGGCTTTCTTCTGGAAATTGTCTTTCATAACAATTTATTTAACCACCTTGGTTTTCCTGGGACTTGAGGGTCCTAAGCATGAGGGACTTTCAGTGTTGTACCCAGAACAGCCCCAGACTAATCCAGATGGTTAGTCATCCTATATGTTCAAGGGACTCAGTCTGGCCTAAGGAAAATGACCCAGCTTTAAGGTGTTAAGTACATCCTTTCTCTACAGATAACCACGGAGAAAGACAATCACTCTTCTCTTCCATATTCCAAGAACACTTTCTTAGGGTAACAGGTTTCAAATGTTTTAAACATTTAAGTTACAGTATTTCCAATTACCAGTTCACACTTCAAACAGCAGTTATTTTTGTGATCTTAAACACTCTCTCCTAATTAATTGAACTCATTATGCGTGCATATTCAATTTCTGCCAGTGCATGCCTTAGAGCATGCCTATGAAGATTCAGGGCTATTAGACCCCTAAAAATAACTTTGAGAGCAACATTACAAATTTCCTGTGAACGAATATAGGTTGCTTGGGAAAGTGGAAAATGGACGGTTGATCCTAATAACTCTTAAGAGAGTTTTCAGAATATTCCCAGATGAGGATGTGGTCAGGAGCAGAGAAAACACAGGGATATGTTATCTGTCTGAGCCTCAGTATCCATCTGTCCAGTCTGTACAGAAAGGATGCAAAAAGGCAGTGCAGCAACTTGGTTGGAAACACAGACTCCAAGGCCAGGCGACACGAGTTTGAATTTGGTCTCTATAGTTCACCAGCTGTTGACCTTGCGCCAATCACATGTACTCTTTGTGCCTTGATCGCCTCATCTGTGAGATGTAGATAATTACAGAAGTGGCCTCACAGGCTTGCTGTGAGGCTCAAACGAGTGAAAATGTGTATAGTGCTTCGCGAGGGGCTTAGCACATAGTGATGCCTCAGTGTCTGTCAGACAAGTTATGTGAGCTATCTGAAACATGAGAAGGCACCTAGGAAACAGAAATTGCTATCGCACTAACAGGACTTTTTTCTTCACTGGTACCTCAAACTTTCAGGGAATAACTGGACTTAACAGAAGTTCAACAAATTACTGAACTGTGACAATAGATTGCCTAACTCTCCGGTGAGAGTTCTTTGTTCAAATGGTCTAGGGCTCACCGGGAAAAGACTTTGCGAGGTCAGGTTAATTTTTTTTTTCATTGATATGAAAAATCCGACAACTAAAAACAGAATACTTTTAAATAAATTGTTTGATATTAGCAAAGGTAGCATCTTTGAGTTTTAATTGCACAGACTTTAATTCCATCATTATTCTGCTTGGTCAGCATAAGCAACATGGTTCAATGTCCAGGACAGCAGGCAGGCAGCCTTCCTCAGCAGGGCTCTTCTTGGTACATGGGGCTGTGAAACCAATTTTGGGTTACCATGGTAACTAAGAGAGCTTCTAGAAAAATTTCCAAATGAAGCATTGCTATTCAGGACATCAACAGACATGGCCTGGGGATGGGGAGTGGGGAGGGAGAGAGACAAAAATGCACTGTCTCTGACTTTATCACATTCACAGTCTGTTGGAGTCAGTATGAAAGATCATTGACTTATTTCCTCAATTTAAAGACACTTTTCTTTAAAAAAAATAAAGCATTTTGAAGTTTCTGCAATCACAGGATTTGGTAGATGAGTTCATTTAATGCTATGGGTTTCCCTGACCTAGATATTTATATTATTAAATGAACAAATTAAAAGATGACTTATGATCTATAACTTTTTGGAACTGAAAAAACTTAGTATACTAGCGTGGCTGGTGCTATGATAGATGCAAGAGTGGAAAAGACAGAAGTGGCCAAGCAATGGGGTGAAGGGAGGGTGTTTGAACATGAGAGTTCTCAAACTCCCTGGGAAGCTTTTGGCAAGTTCTTCCTCTTTCTTTTAATTTTTTTTCTTAGTTTTGATACAGGATATATGTGCTCACCAGAGAGAAAAGACAGAAAATAAAAAATCACCTTCCTAGGGAAGATGGCCACACCACAATCCTTTCTCCTCCATTCTCTTCTCACGAGTTTGGGCACATATGCACACGCATCTGGCCTGCTTCTGAAGCTACCAGAGCCAGAACTCTAACCATGAAGTCAGCCATGTAGGATTCAGTACCTTACCTACCACACCACTGACTGACCCAGACTTTTTTTTTATTAATTATTTTTTAAAATTTGACCAGAAAGGGAACAGAAGTTGGCATAATGGCTATGTTGCTGGACTCCTATGTAGTCAACTGTGGTTCAAGTCCTGGATCCGGTGGCTTAAACTCACGCAGGGCGCATGCGCATGTGTGCCCAAGATTCCGAGAGGAGAATAGAGGAGAAGAGATTGCGGCATGGCCATCCCTGCTGGGGAGTGATTTCTCGCTTTCTGTCTCTCTGTCTCTCTCTGTCTTTCTGGCGAGTGCATGCGCCCCATAGCAAAAACCTCTCAAAAAAAAAAAAAAATGTTTGACCAGAGAGAAGGAAGGAGGGAGAGAGGGAAAGTGAGAAAGCAAGTCTCCAGGTCCAGGACTTGAACCATGGTTAGCCATGTGGGAGTCCAGCACCTTAACCACCATGTCACCTGCCAACCCCTGGCCCAGACTTTTTGTAAGTTTCTGAATTATTTGGATACAAAAATAGATGCAGGATGGTACCAGCAAAATGCAAATCAAATTGCCTTCTCTCTCTCTCTCTCTCTCAATTAAGAAAGCATGGCACACTTCTCTTTGTGACATACGATGATGGAAACAGATAGAACAGGACTGGGTGGAGCAAGGTTGTACCTGCTGACATTGAGTACTCAGCTCTGGCTTCCCAGCTACACATCCAGCCAGCAAGGGGCAGACCTGGCCAAGGAGGTCCTGTTTAACCTGAGGGTTAACCTGGCTCCTCCAGCTGAACTAACAAGGGACCCTCGGTAGGGGCCTTATAATACCACCTAGTATCAGCACTGCACTCTTTCTTGTGGATTAGAGGGATGGTACTGCCCAAATATCAAGAACAGCAAGAACAAGTATAGCCCTTCCTCTATAAAAATGCTTACACTGTTCTAAGAACCCTACATAGTTAACTCATCCAATCTGTACAACTTTAAAGGTATGTACTATTATCCCCAGGTTACCAATGAGGACATCAAGACACATAGAGGTAAAAATAACTTGCTCAAAGCTCCATACCCTGTAAGAAGCTATGATTAGAACTTGGCCAGACATTGGAATCCATGTTTTCTGCCCTGTGTTGCCCCTCTACTATGCCATTAGTTAGATAAACACATACGGCAAGTCCAGGAACACACACCAATAGCACTTTAGTTTGAGTTTAATGGTATATTCCCACATTTAGACATGGGGAGTGGGGGAGGAGGTAAAGGGCAGGAAAGGTTTCTGTTTAACTGCAGTGCCCAGCCACAAGTGAAAGGAGAATTCTCAACTCTCAGGGCACTCTGTGTGACCAGCTCCTGGTAGATACAAAAGAATCCTCTCCCTTTTGCACATTTTTAAAAAAAATATTTTTGCTATAGGATGTGCAAACTCCCTGGAGAGAGATAACGTGTTAAATCACCCCCAGGGGGAAGGCCACACTGCAATCTCTTCTACTGCATTCTCCTCTAGGGATTTTGGGCATGCACACTCACACATCCAGCATGATTTTCAATCCATGGGGTCCAAGACTTGAATTGTGGTTAGCTATGTGAGAGTCTAATACCTTAACCACCCCCACAACCTTCTGTCTCCCTCTTTTCACTTTTTTTTTTGAGAGGTTTTTGCTATAGGGCGTGTGCGCTCGCCAGACAGACAGAGAGACAGAGAGACAGAAAGCGAGAAATCACTCCCCAGGTGGGATGACCATGCCGCAATCCCTTCTCCTCCATTCTCCTCTCGGGATCTTGGGCATGCACATACCTGTCCCCCTTTTCACTTTTCATAGTTCCTCTCCTAGAACCCCTTCATCTATTTATCCAAAGACTATCAGGGACCAGAAGGGTAACATAAATACAGAACTGAGCAGCTCAACAAAGCCCAAAACAAAACAAAATCCATGCCTGAGAAAGAAAACTCTTCTGGAGACAGACTGTGGGCTGGCGAGTTATCAGTTTGCAACTCTTGATCTACCCTTTGGATCCCCACCATGGCCTGAGCCCAACCTCTTTTTGATGCTCAGCCTCCAGGAAACTGGCATCTAGTCATTCTCCCACACCTATTTCCTTGCGGGATAGACAGAGGAGGCTTTACTGATCTGAAATTATTTGAATAGGGCCTTAAGAGGTGGGTAGGAGTTTGCTAGGGGAAATTTGACAAGGAGAAAAGTCTGATTCTGCTAGAGAGAAATAGCAAAAGTCAAGAGCAGAGGCAAAAAACACAAGGGACTTGTAGAGGACCTGTGAGTAATTTTACATGCTGGAGATCATGGGCTCAAGATGAGGTTGGAGACGGGGCAGGGCCAGCTGTCAGCAGGACTCTTAATTGAGTGAAGAAATTTAGTTTTTATCCTGAGTAAAAACTTACCGGGGATAGTGATTTCAGGGACTAAGAAAAATGAAGACTTTCTATTGATAATTCAGCCTCCAGCCCCCAGTCTTGAGTAGTAGGGCACCCCTCTATCCTTCTCTCTGTCTCTCTCTGCCTCTCTCTGCCTTCTCATTTTTTAGTAATTTTTCCTTTAAATTTTTTTTTAAGGTAAAGTATTCTCTTGGCTTTCAGAGCTTCCTTTATTTTGCTAATAATCCCCTTCCCCTCTCCCCTTTAGGAGAGGCAAGGGGCAGGCCTTCAGAAAAAGACTCCTCCCTTGCTGCTGAGAAGTAGTGATTTTGCGCAATGCGCTTGCACAACACCTTTTTTCCTTTTTTGATAAAAATAGCTTTTTCCCCCTTCTTTTTCTCTCTCTTTTTTCCTCTCTCTCTCTGTTTTTTTAATCTTTTTCTTTTACCTCATCACTTTGCTCAATCTCCATTAATTGACTGTCTAGGGCAGATCTAAGGGAACCATAGCCAAACATCCAAATATTATTAGGGTTAACATATTCCTCAATATCCATTGAATCTGCTGCACAAAGGGATAAAAACGGAATGGCAGAGAGATTTCAGATCACCTCCTCCTGTACACCCCTGAACTTCTAAAAATTAGGAAGAAGCGTATAACCCATCAGATGACTAGAAATCACCGCAACGGCACAAGAAATATGAGAAACTGAGATAATACCTCCCCGTAAGGGAAAAGAATAACTCCTCTTCATCCACAGACAGTTCAATAAAAATCATGGAAATGTCTGATAAAGAATCTAGAATATTCATAGTGACAAAGTTAACAGAGATGCAAGAGAAAAGAGACAATGAACTCTAGAAGAGGCAGGAGAATAGAGCTGAGGAGTTCCAGGAGGTGAGGAAGTTCTTGCACAACCTGAAAGAGGAAATACACACCATAAAAAAGAATAGAACAGGACTGTTAGAGATAAAGGTTATAGTACAGGAAATCAAAACTTCCCTTGAAAGTATTCAAAGCAGACTAGATCATACAGAAGATCGAATCTCAGATGTAGAAAACAAAATCACTGGTCTAAAAAAATCCACCACAAAGACTGAGAAAATTGCCCCCCCCAAATGAGAATAATATATGAGACATACTAGATACCATCAAACGTCCAAACATCTGAATAATTGGTATCTCAGAAAGTAGAGAGACTAATAGGGCATTGATAATCTTTTCCATGAAACCCTGGAAAAAACTTTTCAAACCTAGAGAGGCATTCAAAGATCCAGACTCAAGAAATACATAGGACTCCAAATAGAATCAACCCAAGATCTTCTCCGAGACACATTATAGCCAAATTGACCAAAACCAAAAAGACAAGGTACTCAGACTGGTAAGAGAAAGGACAAGTTATCTATGAAGGCTATCCCATCGGGTTAACAGTGGACCTCTCATCAGAAACAATGCAAGTGAGGAAAGAATGGGAAAATATATTCAAAATATTGACTGAAAAACAATTTCAACCAAGAATACTATACCCAACAAGGCTATCCTTCATATAGGAAGAAAAGACAAGAACATTCTGAGATAAACAAAGCCTGAAAGAATTTACTGACACCAGACCAGTTCTCCAAGAAATTCTGAACAGAGTGTTATATAAGGAAAAGTAAAATCAGACACAGAAATAAGAGTTAAAAAACATCTAAGAAAAGGGCTAGCTTAATGGTAGTGACAAGTCCAGAGTTGAATATTGTCTTCCAGAATTTAAATGGAAAGTGTGGACCACAACAGAAGTTATTTTAAGTGCATGAGATTGAGCTCATCTGATGAAATAGAATTTTATGGCTTTTGACTAAAACGATACTGATTTTTTTCTATGCTTTGTACTCCAGAGATAAGGATTTTTTTCTTCTCTCGAATTGTCGACAGATCCTGGTAACTACTATTTGAACAGAATCCTAACCTGCTTTCTGACTTTAAGTCTTTAGCAATGTTCTCTTAACATATTTTTATTTTTATTTATTAAAGCTAAAACTGTCTTTCTTGAAATTAAAAACATATTAAAAATACCTATTTAATGACCACAGTAAGTTATATAGCCTCAACTAGGTGCTATTTTATAGTATATTCATTCTACTCACAGTTTCATGCCTGAAGTCAAACATTTGTTCACAGATACTTATATTCAGCTGAACTTGCTATTGAAAGTAGTTAGAACAACTAAGATATTTTGTTAATCAATAAAATGAGGGAGAAAACAAACAAACAAACAGAATGGAAACCAACTGCAGATACCAGAGATAGGAGTTGGAGGAGGGTGGGATATGGCAGAGAGTGAGAAATGAGGGGAGGGGATATATATGTAAGAAACAAGAAATGGAAAATTATTTGTGATGATAACATGTATGACTAAGTCACTATACAGTGTATTCTGGATAGGAAATTGCATCTTGTATGCTGTGATGATGTTCAGTGAATGAATGCAAAATAAATAATTTTTTAAAATTGCTTATAAAAAAAAATAATAAAAACTTACCAGGAAGTGGTAGAAATTTTAAGCTGGAAAGTAAGATGCTCTGGTTCATGTTTAGAACCTTCACCTTGGCAGCTGAGAGGAGATGGTCAGAGCCATTGGGGAGCTGCGGGCAGGCCAAGCTGCTTGAGCAGAGGCTCAGGGATAGAGTGCAGAGGTCCCAGGGACATTTAATTGGTAGAAATAGCAGTGATGCATGATAAGGAAGGGAAGGAAGAAGAGACTGCACAATGGATGATGCTGGAACTGGTTCAGAAACATAATCCAGAAAGGGTACTACTCTTGAATTTCTTCATTCCAGTTCCTTACCATTTTAACTGAATTGTTTCAACCTACTATGAACAAAACCCTGTAGAGCTGTTTAACAAGCTTATTCCATTCTAATCTGTTTGTAACTAAGCTATCTAGTAGAAGAAACAGAGGACCTACTTCTGAGGAAGCTTGGGAGCTGGATTTTGTAGAGAGTTCCCTGGGGCAGTGGCAGGTAGTCACATAGGCTGTGCTGGCTCCCAATCCCTTCTCTCTTGGTTCCCCTGTTTTGACAAGAGCTTCCAGTTGGTGCTTCCCCTCTTCAGCCCTTTAACCTCTAATTGACTAGGAGGCAAGTACTTCTGGATTATCTAGCCAGTGCCCCCAAAGGGTAGAACATCTTTCCAGGGAGACTCTAGAACTCCAGATGCAGGATAACAATTAGGAGATAGAAATGGGCAGATGAGTGACAGGGCCCAGCTCAGGCCCAGGTGTGCCAATGCACACTGATAGATGCTGCTTCTCAGCAGGCCAAGGCCACGTGGGAGACTGGGTTCAATTCCAGGACCGCCCTAAAAGCCCAGTGTGGTGTGCCTTGCAGTCCTAGCCACGCAGGGGGCAGAAGCAGGAGGATTGCTACATCGTGAGATTCTGCCTTAAAAAACAGAGGAAGAGGGACCAGCAGTTGGCGTAATGGCTATGTTGGTGAACTCCCATGAGGTCGACAGCAGTTCAAGTCCCGGACGTGGTGGCTTAAACTCATGCTGGGTGCATGTGCATGCATGCCCAAGATCCCGAGAGGAGAAGGGATTGCAGTATGGCTGTCCCCTCTGAGGGGTGATTTCTCCCTTTCTGTCTCTGTCTTTCTCTGTCTTTCTGGTTGAGCGCATGTGCCCTATAGCAAAAACCTCTCCAAAATAAATAAACAAACAAACAGAGGAACCCACTCACTGGCTATGGTCACCTGGGGAGATGTGCTGTGCATAACTCAGCGCTCAGAGGCTTCGTTCAGACTGAGCCACAAGTGGATGGGCTGAGAGTCCTGAAGGTCAGCTTCTGCAGCCTTCAGACAAACTGCACGTGGGCACTAGCGAGATGAGGGTAAGCAGCTAAGAAAAAGCTTCGGCCTTTTTTTTTTTTTTTTTTTTAAAGGGTGCTGGCAGGTGGCTTCGTGGTTAAAGGTGCTGGACTCCCACATGGCTGACTATGGTTCGAGTCCCGGACCTGGCAGCTTGTTCTATCTTTCTCTCTCTCTCTCCCTCTCCCTCTCTGGTCAAATTGAAATAAATAAATGAATGAATAAATAAAGTTAAATAAAATAATTTAAAAAAAAAGCTTTGGCCTTTGATTCCAACGATAGCAAATCCAACTGCTTACAGGGATTAGGAAGAGGGAAATGAACTAGTGGGGACCATAACACCCTGGAGCATTCATGCCTCCAGAAGGAGCAGCTTCTATTCAGCTCCAGCCAACATTATATGGGAACACTGAACCAAGGAAGGGAGAGCTGCCAACTTTTCAAGAGAAGGCAGAAATTTAGATCTTTCTGAGCCATCTCCTGAGTTTTAGATGTTGGCAATTAATTCAAGGTTTAAAACATTGAGCAGACCAAATGAAATTTGTCTTTGATCCATATTCGGCCCTGCAGCTACCAATTTGCAACCTGTGCTCTGAAACTCAGTCATTAAACTCTGATTTTCAACCCTCTAGAGCCAAAGCAAGAAATGGATTTGGGAGGACTACAAGGAAGCTTCAAGCAGCCAGATAGATTGCTTGGATATGAGGAGTCATTAGTTTAATTCCTAACTGCATAGATGATGAAACTGAGGCGTGGAGAGACGTGCCCAAGGTCACAGAGTTCTGGTAACAGGCAGTATTTGTAACAAGAACAAGAAAATTCAAGTTAGGCTTTTGCAAGGCAGTGCTCAGTGGGTCTGACTGTTACTGTTTCTCTGGCCTCAGTTTGCTTATATGTTTCCATCCTCAGGTTTGTAGCTTTGACTAGTAGCTATGTCCTCAAAGGAACCTGAATTCTTCCTATTGGATTGCTGGCTGGTGTCTTGGCCCCAACATCCTGGGCTGGAGCTGGTGCTGTCTGCTGGTAGTGATCCCTTGGGCTCCTTGGTTGGGGCTGTCTAACCTTCATGTTGTGGTGGACATGACACAAGGCCTGTAAGGGGCAAAAATGGGGCTTGATCTATCTGCCCGAGTCGTGTGACCCATCCAATTTGCCCCACAGCTTCCCTGGATTAATATTGCCCCGCAGAAAGGAAAGGTAGATGTAAATGTCACTTCGTGCATGTGAACTGTAATGAATTTGAGGGGCCAATGGTGCAGAGGTAACACAACTGGACCACATGAGAAGGGCCTCCTGGGACTTTCTTAAACACACAAGGTGGGATAATGTACATGTATGAGTGCCTGTGAGTATATATATATATATATATATTTTTTTTTTTTTTTTTGGAGAGGTTTTTGCTATAGGGCGCGGGTGCTCACCAGACAGACAGAGAGAGACAGAGAGACAGAAAGCGAGAAATCACCCCCCCTGGCCACACCACAATACCTTCTCCTCCACTTTCCTCTAGGGGATCTTGGACATGCACACACATGCACCCGGAGTGAGTTTAAGCCACCGGATCCGGGACTGGAACCATGGTCGACTACATGGGAGTCCAGCAACATAGCCATTACACCAATTGCTGATCCCAGGTTCACCATATTTTTAAGGGCCCATAAAAGTGTTTTGATTTTTTTCAAAATCAGAATGAAAATAAATAAGTATAATAATGAATATATAAAAATAAATCCTGTGTGATTAACCCTATTGTACTGTACATTTTTAAATGGTTACAATAGTAAGTCTTAAAAAATCTGTTAGAACATGTGCACATGCCCTTCCGGTGCTCAGTCATGTCATGATCCCTTGCCTCTGGTCTTCCCACTCACCGTGTGTGTGTATGTATAACATGTTATCAGGCCAACCAGCAACTCAGACGGTGGTTGACATGAGGCTTTCAGCTCCACAGTCTAATACACAACCAACTGCACCATAGAAGCTGGGCCTAAAACAGAAAATTTCATGTGATGAATGTTTTACCACAATTAGAAAATCATATTCATCCTCATACCGATGTCGCTATGAAATATAATTTTTAATATTTTTTAGTTGAAGAAGCCCACAAATTCAACATTGCCCAGTGCCCTTGAAAATAATAATTTGGGGACCAGTAGTTAGCGTAATGGCTATGTCACTGGACTCCCATGTAGTCGACCACAGTTCGAGTCCCGGACCCAGTGGTTTAAACTCACGCCGGGCGCATGTGCATGCGTGCCCAAGATCCTGAGAGAAGGATGGAGGAGAAGGGATTGCGGTGTGACCATCCCCCCGGGGGGTGATTTCTTGCTTTCTGTCTCTATGTCTCTCTCTGTCTGTCTGGCGAGCCCACGCACCCTATAGCAAAAAACCTCTCAAAAAAAAAGAAAAGAAAGAAAGAAAATAATAATTTGGCCCTGATAGCAGTGGTGTATTCACATCAATGGTAAGTTTTTTATTTATGGACCAAATCATATAGCCTGCGTTTCTCACTTATTCATGGCAGAGAGGCCTAACCATAACGGTAACTCAGATGGCTACTACCTACCATCTGGTGACAGCTGGAGATTGTTCAGGTGAGATGCTGAGTACGGTGGTTCTGATGGGCTTGTTAGTTTTAATCTCTTCAGGGCAGGTCCTACCTGGTTTGGTACAGTGATGCCAATTACTCAGAGATGGTCTACATTACTCCGAAAGGCACTTTTGATGCTTTTATTTATCAGCATCTCTCTCTCTTTGAACTACCCAAAAAGTTCTGGTGGATTTCCCTGAGGCTTTTGCCCCCATCCAGCCCAGAATGAGCTTTATAAACATATATCTCCCTGAAATAAGATTTTTCAATGACTTCCAGCATTCTCATTACGTTAGAAAGCTTCATGAAGTCCCACTTTTACTTATGGTTTTGCTTTATAAAGTAACTAAAAATTGTTTTTGTTTGGGCTGGTATTGTACCAGCATGCTTGATATAATTAATACATTTTAAGAAAACAAGTGGTGGGACCAGCAGATGGTATAATGGTTACATTGCTGGACTCCCACATAGTCGACTACAGTTCAAGTCCCAGACCTGGTGGCTTAAAACTCACACTGTGTGTGTGTGTGTGTGTGTGTGTGTGTGTGTTTGTGCATGTCCAAAATTCTAAGAGGAGAATGGAGGAGAGAGGATTGTGGCGTGGCCATCCTCCCTGGGGGTGATATCTCTTTCTGTCTCTCTGCCTCTCCGAAGAGCAGATGCACCCTATAGCAAAAATCTCTCTTGAAAAAAAAGAAAAAGAAAAGAGAAGTGGATTATTCTTCCAAATAATAGCTTGTGCTGCAATGAGGTCTTTCGGCCATGGGCCCCTGCCAGGGAAAGATCCTGAATAGGTCTCTGAAAGTAAAAAGGTGTGGGTCCCTGGAAGTGTCTCAGCCGAGTTTGCTCCTCATTCTGGGCAGGAAATATTCACTCCAGCCAAAGAGAAATTACTGAGGAGCTGACTACAGGAGGAGGGGTGGGGGAAGATGAAGAAACATCACATTAAAATTCAATGCAAAGTGAAAGCTTGTCTTGAGCAAGGGCGAATGACTCAGCAAGAAATCTGTTTCCAGGATTTAGTTACTGCTTTCTGCAATTCTTACATTAAATGAAAAAGCAGCTTCCTCACTATTTCTTACCAGATGACAAAAAAGCAACAAATACATTTCCTAAAATATTTTTTAACTCCCAAAGTGAAAGCACTGATTAGAATCACAAGTACTTGGCACATCTGGTCATTGGCAATAATTTGGCCTTTGGCGGAGTGAAAGAGGTTTTGCTTTTTTTTTTTGGAGAGGTTTTTGCTACAGGGTGCATGCACTCGCCAGAAAAACAGAGAGAGACAGAGAGACAGAAAGACAGAAAGTGAGAAATCACCCCCCAGGGGGGATGGCCTCACCACAATCCCTTCTCCTCCATTCTCTCGGGATCTTGGGCACACATGCACATGTGCCTGGCATGAGTTTAAGCCACCGGGTCCCGGACGCGAACTGTGGTCGACTACATGGGAGTCCAGCAACATAGCCATTACACTAACTTGTGGTCCCAAGGTTTTGCTTTTTAAGACTAGTCCTGTTTGTCGTCATTATAGTACATAGCCATTATTTCCCATTTCTACATTGAGTTCCCTTTTTATGGTCAAATGCACACACTGTACATACATACTAATTTTCTTAGAAACACACACACTCAACTAATTCTTTCCTTATTTTATTTCTGGGCATTGGGAGATCAGCAGTGAGCCAATCAAAGCCTTTGATTAAACATACTCAGGAATTCAGATTTATGTGGGGCTAAACTATTTTGGCCTAAAATAACCGTTGAACTCCCAGACTTGGATTCCTATGGCTAAGGCGAAATCGTACATTGTTAGGCTGTTTTCCTGAGCTGGTTGCTAAGGTATAGCCAAGCACACTAGCCACACTCAGTCAGTCATAGAAAGCCACCTTTTGGGCTGTCTGTGCAGCCTACCATCCACCTGTAAGCAATTGTTTCTCTACCTCATTCCTTCCCTTTTGTTTTTGTTCGTCATTTCCCCTTTTCCAGAACTTAAATATCAAGTTGACCATGAGGCTAGCTGGAATTGTCTGGAAGTCCAGGGACAACTGCCCGATCTAAATCGTGTTAAGATTTGCTCAAAGCTCTACTCTATTAAATTGGCTGGTTTATTTTTCCTTTAACAGCGGTATGAGTGGGCATGTGACCCAGATTATCTCTTGGCAAGACACTTAACCACTCACTCAGTGACTGGTTCAGAAATTTAACTGTGAGATCCAGCAGGCGGCATGGTGATTAAGGCGGTTGGATTTTAGGTGGCTGATTGTGGGGGAGTTTGAGTTCCAACCTGACAACTTAAAAAACACTCCAGGTGTGTGTGCATGCCCCAATCCTTAAAAGAGAATAGAGGAGAAGCGATTTTGGCATGGCCATTCCCCTCAGAGGGGTGGGGTGGGGAACTTTTTCATTTTCTCTCTCCAGTGAGAGCACACGCTCTTCAGAAATTAAATATATGTCTGTGTGTAGAAAGAAATGTACCTGTGTCTTTAATGGGATTCCCTAGAAACAGACCTTGAGATAAGGATTCTGATGTAAAAAAGTCAGGGAGTACTTTTTTAAAAGAAATGAGGAAACAAAATAGAGAGACTTTTGCTGTAAGTCACATGCACTCACCAGAGAGACAGAAAGTGGGAAGTTGTCATTCCCCCTCCTCCTGCCCCAAGGTAGGATGACAACTCTGTGATCCCTTCTCTTCCAGTCTCCTCTCGGGATTTTGGGCACGCATGCACGCATGCCTGGACTGAGTTTTGTTTGTTTGTTTGTTTGTTTTTTTGGAGAGCTTTTTCGCTATAGGGCGCGTGCGCTCGCCAGACAGACAGAGGGAGACAGAGAGACAGAAAGTGAGAAATCACCTCCCAGTGGGGATGGTCACACCACAATCCCTTCTCCTCCATTCTCCTCTCGGGATCTTGGGCACACACGCACATGTGCCCGGCGTGAGTTTTAAGCCACTGGGTCCGGGACGCGAACCACGGTTGACTATGTGGGAGTCCAGCGACATAGCCATTACGCTAACTGCTGGTCCCCAGACTGAGGTTTTAAGCCACTGGACCCAGGGCTCAAACTGTAGTCAACCATCTGGGAGGCCAGCGACATAACCATCTCGCTATCTGCTGGTCCCCAGGCAATTTCTTAAGAACTAGTTCTGCGTCACCAGCACAGCCTCATTTCCTGCCCTCAATGCATGACATCGTCCACTCGTCTCTTAAAATAATGTATCTTTCACAAAAACGCAAATGACCTTCAAACTGAAGGCCCATCCTGCGAGAAATAAAAGACAAAATGCCCATCACACCTGTACGGCCCATTAAATGGATGTTTTACGTGTGAACAATGTGATAGATTGAATTATTGGGGTTTTGTTTGTTTGTTTGTTTGGTTTTGGTTTGGGTTTTTTTATTTTTTTTTTTTTTTGGAGAGGTTTTTGCTATAGGGTGCGTGCACTCGCCAGACAGACAGAGAGAGACAGAGAGACATAAAGCAAGAAATCATCCCCCAGGGGGATGGCCACGCCAAAATCCTTTCTTCTTTCTCCTCTCTGGAGCTTGGACATGCACACAAACGTGCCCGGCGTGAGTTTAAGCCACTGGATCCAGGGCTCGAACCCCAGTCGACTACATGGGAGTCCAGCTACATAGCCATATGCTAACTGCTGGTCCCCGAATTATTGTTTTTTAACTTGCCAGAGGACACATGCATTCTCCAGAGAGAGACACAGAAACAGAGAGAGAGGAAGAGGGAGAAAGCACCCCCTCATAAGGTGTAGACATGCCATAATCCCTTCCCCTCCATTTCTCCATCTCGTTGGGATCTGGGACATGCACACAAATATGCCCAGCATGTTTCTCAGGGTGCCAGTTCTAGGATGCAAACTGCCCAGTTAGCCATGTGGAATTTAGCTCTTTAACCACTAGGCCAGAGGGCCAGCCCTAGACTGAATTATTGATACCAGCTTTTCATTCCTGCCTGCTTTACCATGTGGCTTTGCAGCTCCTCTTATTAGAGGCAAAATGCACTTCTTACGCCAGACTCAGCCTTGTGACTTGCTTTGGCCAAAAGGATGTTAGCAGACATCTTGTAAGCAAAAGTTTAAAATCTGCTTATGCAGTTGGGCTTACCTTCTGGTAACTCTGCCACTGTCATGAAAAGACCTGCCCCCAGCTAATTTCTGCCCAAACATCCTGAGCCCCAGAATGGATACTATAGAACACTTCTGAACCCTACTGGGGTTTTTGTTTTGTTTTGTTTTTAAAAGAATTAACAATTTATTTATTATTATTATCATTATTAATATTATTATTATTCAGTTTGCTATAGGGCATGCGTACTCACCAGTGAGAAACAAAGCAAAAGAGAAAGAAAGTGAGAAAGCAGGCCGGCAGGTCCAGGACTCAAACTGCAGTCAGTCACGTGGGAGTTCATTGCCTTAACCACCACACTACCTGCTGGCCCCTCTAGACCCTACTCTGTTTTCTTTCTTTTTTTTTTTTTCCTTTAAGAATTATTGACTTAATTTTATTTATGATTATTCTTAATTTGACGAGAGAGAGAGAAGGGAAGTAAGAAAGCAAGCCACCTGGTAC
>NW_006209676.1:962477-969314 GCF_000334495.1 Tupaia belangeri chinensis
TTTTTTTTTTTTTTCTTTTGTGGAGAGGTTTTTTATTATAGGGCATGTGTGCTCACCAGAATGACAGAGAGAGACGGAAAGCGAGAAATCACCCCCCAGGGGTGACGGCCATGCTGCAATCCCTTCTCCTCCATTCTCCTCTCAGGATCTTGGACATGCACGCACAAGCACCCAGCTGACTTTAAGCCACCAGATCCAGGACTCAAATCGCGGTCGACTACATGAGATTCCAGCAACATAGCCATTACGCCAACGGCTAGCCCCAACACTACTCTTAATGAGGAGCCAAATGCAGGTGAACTCACAGCTTGAAGCAAAGATAGCCAACCAACTCTAGTCTAGATCAACCAACAACAGTAAATGCGTATGGAATCATTTGCTCTGCAGAATTATTGAGACTACGTCTCACTAGTAAATACACTGACATGAGGCCAGCAGGTGGCATGGAGGTTAAGGCAATTGGATCCTATGTGGCCAACTGCATGGTTCGAGTCCCAGATCTGGCAGCTTGAGAACCACTCTGGGTGTGTGTGTGCTTGTGTGCCCAAAATCCCAAGAGAAGAATGCAGAAGGGATTGAAGCACGGCCATCCTCCCGAAGGGTGACTTCTCACTTTCCCTTTCTCTTTCTCTATCTCTCTGGCAAGTGCACACCCCGATAGCAGGGGAAAAGAAAGAAATTAAAACGGACAATTCCTGGAACATTCAACCTACCAATGCTATTGCACCCTTGGACACTTGACTTTCCCCTCACGGGCACCGGCACATCAGACCTCCAGCATCTCAGCTGTCATGAGGCTCCAGTGGACATGTGAACTTTTACTCATCATTCTTCAGGTTCATGCTTCAACCCCACCGAAGCTGGTAGAGTTTACCTGTAGTGTTTGCTGAATTTTGGAGGCTAACAGCAAACCAGTACCAGTGACCTTCTTTCTTCTAGACCAAATCTGTAGTACTGTCTATAATTCTCTGCTATCAGAACTGATGGGCTACCTCCTTTTCTCATCTACCAGTCCTACAACGCATGTAATGCTCTTGAATGAGGTGATGAGAAGGTCATTTTTTGACCACCGTGAGAGCGGTTTCAGGAGAATAGGGTAGGAATTAAACTAATATATTGAGTAATAAGGAGGGGTGAGGAAGAGGATACAATGAGCATCAACTAGTATTTCTAAAACTTGCCTCTAGGCTTTCTGCCTGTACTGCCTGGGCTCTTCATGATATTCTGCTTCTCACAGCTAAAACTGATAATGTGTTCTACATTTTGTGAAGCACTTTTCATGCAAAATCTTGTTTAAGGTTTGGACAGTGACACGGTGGTAAAATGTGATGCTCTGTGAGACAGACCCACATGGGACTATGCCAGTTTGTATCCAGAGATCTCCCTGAGTATCCCGAGCATGCCCATGTCCATGACCCAGGCCGACTGAGGCTGTGAGCGGATCATGATGACAGGAACCTGTCTGGGATGCTTGTTGTGTGTCTCTCACTCACGAAATAAATAAAAGCAAAGTTAAACAAAATCGCATTGTTGAGACAGTGTAGTGGTTAAGATGGCTGGATTCCACATAGCCAACTGTGGGGTTCGAGTCCCAGACCCAGTGACTTGAAAAACACACCGGTCATGTGTGTGTGCAGGCCCAAAATCCTGAGAGGAGAATGGAGAAGGGATTGTGGTGTGGCCAACCCCTATGTGAGGGGGATGTTTTTTCACTTTTCCTCTCCCTACTCCCTCTCTGTCTCTCTCTGGTGAGTGCCCACACCTTATAGCAAATTTAAAAAATATATATCTCATTCTCAGTTCTTCTAAAAAATAATTAAGACCACTAGACATTGATAGGTAATTTACTTAAATTATTTTATTTAATTATTGTAGTAAGTTATGAAGTATGCATTATGACATAGTATTTTATCTATTTTCCACTGGAGATTGAGAGTTTGAGTGATGTGTCCAAGGTCACCCAACTGGTTAACAGAACTGCCCTAGGACTCAGATATCTTTAATCCTAGTTCTTTCCTCTGCAAACCAGTGTCTCCTCCACCCCAATGTATCCTATTCCCTTTAGCACTCATCAGCTTAACCCAATTGGGAGAGAACTCAATAGCCACGGAGTCCAATTCTCTTACTTCAGAGGAGAGATTAAGTGAGATTAAGGTAGCAGAAGATTGAGGATTAGAATCCAAACTTTGTGACTCAACTCGAAGGCATGTTTCAGTGTACCAGGCTGCACCAGCTCTTGGAAAGGACTAACATTCTTTTGCCAAAGGAGTATTTATTTTACAAGGTCAGCCACGTTGTAAGAGAAGTACAAACAGAAACTCCGCCTGGTATTTATTTGTCCAGTGCATCCCCATTTTCAGAGCACAGCTTTCAAGTCTGAGCTAACCTGTGAGACTCCTATCAGCTTTGGAGGTCAAGTCCTGTGCCCTCTGTCACTTCTCCTGGGAGTGTCAGAGTGATCAAATGTTTCACTCCACACAGAATTGGACCAGGGCGAGGGCCAGTTTCGGTGCTGACATTTCAGCTCTGCCTCCTGGCGACACACATTCTGAGAAGGGCCCTTTCCAGAGGTTGCAGCTGTACTCTACAAGCACAGGCTGGGCTGCACTTGCCCACAGCCCCTGTACATGCCGTATTTCCTCCATTTCAAATAGTTGGCAGGCTGGGGAGGCCAGAAGGAGATCCCATAGAGGAATGAAACTTACACGGTACCGCTCCTTTATTGGTGTGAGGAAGACTGACAAATTAATCACCAATGGATTTCTAGAAGTGGAAAAGTATAATGCCAGAATCAAGACTGCAAAAGAAACTACCAATTAAAAGAATTACAAAGTCCAAATTTGAAAAGACTACATATTTGGTTTTAAGCCGATAGTCTATCTTTGAGTGACCCCCTCCTAATCTTCTCCATAGTCTAAAATTTGAAAATATTATTTCTGAGATATATCCTCTAAATATTAGCAATATTTTTGAAGGCCAAACTAGTGATGCATTAGAAATTAGAAGAGAGGCCTAGCCAGAGTTGTATAAATGGTAAAACATCAGACTGCGGGACTGAGACTGCATGGGAAGCCTGAGTTTGGATTCCAGATCAACTTGAATAAGTTGGGCATGACAGTGCGTGCCTTGTAATCCTACCTAACTGGGAAGCTGAGGCAGAGGATCAAAACCCTGTCAAAAATACCCCCCCACCACCCTTCTCTCTAATATAGCTCATAAATAAGAAAAAAAAAGAATATAATTTTAATACATTGGAGTTAGGATTTCTAACTATACTTTTGTTTTCCTTAAATACAACTCCAAAGGCTACCTTCTTACAGCTGGGCCATCAAGCTCTGGTGAGCTTCTTTTTTGTGCGTGTCGTGGACATGGTGATACACCACTCATATCCTCTTCTATGCAGGGTTATTGCCCTGCTGCTGGAAATGCTGTTGGCACCTCGTTTTTATTTCTCGTATCTTTAGTCCCTGTATATGGCCAGTCCAGAAAGATTATGACCTCGGATGAGGTTAATCTTCACAAATGAGATGATCCCTGAAGGGACTGAATGCTGAAGGCTATTTTACAGGATGCTTTGGGGCAATCTTAGCTCCCTCAAAGGAAGTTCTCGAATGAGAATGGCCCTTCAAAGTTTTCCCAAGCTGGGCCTTTGAGGGAGCTAAGATTGCTTTGGGCCTGCACTGCAGTTGGATTTCTGTCAACTTCTGCTTCCTTGCCCTTCTTTCAGCCACGGTTGATCCTGAGGGCACTTCCCCAAAGCATCCTGCATACTAAACTCCAACTCAGAGTCTACTTTCTGGAAATATAATATGAGATGAAAACTACAAGAGATCTTCAAAAAATCATGGAACGTGAATATTATAAAAAACTATATATGGATTTCAAAATTTTTTGGCACCAAAATGAATTCATACCTTAATTTTACTTCCTCACAAACTTTTTGAAGTCCCTTTGTATTTTCATTTAAAAAGTTTTCTAGGGGTTTGATAGTGGCATAGTGGTAATGCAACTGGACCCACATGGGTAAAGGTCCTGAGTTCACATCCTAGGACCTTCCTTGTCACCTTGGTGACAACATCCCTGGGGATGGATTGCTGCATGAAGACCCTGTGGGGGGTTCCTCTTTCTTTTTCTAATGGAATAAAGAGATAAAAAAGAAAAACCCTTAAAAAAATTGTAAATAAGCTTTATTTTTTAATTTTAAAAAGTATGTATTTATTTATTATTCATAATGGAGCACCTGCATGACTAAGAGAAAGAGCGAGATCTTCCACAGGGCTTGGTCATGCCACAATCTTTTTTCCTCCAGTCCTCTAGCCTGCGAGGATGAGATGTTTTGGCTGACATGTTTTCAGACCAATTAGGCCAGGGGCTCAAATTGCAGTTAGCATGTGGCTACCAGTTCTGAAATCAAAGTCTGTCATTGCTACCATCTGTCCCACAGAGGCTAGACCTAAACTTCATTTTTAAGTTTTAGAAATGCTTTTATTGTGCTAGTCAGGTGGTATTATGGTTAAAGTGGCTGGATCCCACATGGCTGATTACACAGTTTGAGTCCCAGATCTGGTGGCTTGAAAGACATGCTGAATGTGTGTGTGTGTATGTGTGTGTGTGTGTGTGTGTGTGTGTGTGTGTGTGCCCAAAATCCAGTAGAAGACTAGAGAAGAAATTGTAGCATAGCCATTCCCTGTACAGGGTTGAGGGGTGCTTTCTCATTTTCCCTCTCTCTCGCTCTCTATTTCCAGTGAACATGGGTGCCCCATAACAAAACTAAAACAGACAAACACTCACGAAAAATTGGAATTAAAGTACAAATTTCAATTTTTTTTTTCTAGAGATGCATTTGCTTGCCAGAGGGAGAGAGAAAACCCTGCAATCAGGTATGATCACACAGCAATCCTTTTCCCTCCATCTTGGCAGGATTTGGGGTACATAAGCATATGTGCCTGGCATCTTTTCAAGCTTCCAGAGCCAAGATTTGAACCATGGTCAACCACATGGAATCTGGTTCTCTATGCACTGCACATAGCTACTATGCTATAGGGCTGACCTATGAACTTTATTTTTCAGAGAACTTTTAGGTTCACAGCATGATTGACCAGAAAGTACATAGATTTCCCATATACCCTAACCCTGCATGCCCATAGACTCTCCCATTATCAAAATTCTGCACTAACATGGTACATTTGTTGTAAATGATAAATCTACATTAACACATTATGATCAAAACTCATAGTTGGCATTAGGGTTCCCTCTTGGTACTTATTGTACATTTATGAGTTTTGACAACTGTATAATTGCATATATCCAACATTTTAGCATCATACAGATACCATCACTGCCCTAAAAATCTTCTGTGCTTTGCCTATTCATCTCTCTCCCCCATCCCCAAACCCTGACAACAACTGATCCTTGAACTGTCTCCATAGTTCTGCCTTTTCCAGGATGTCCTGTAGTTGGAATCATACAGTATTCAGGCTTTTCAGATTGGTTATGTCACTCAGTAATGTGCCTTTAACTTTCCTCCATGTTTTTCTATGGCTTGATAGCTCAATTAGTTTTAGCACTGAATAATATTCCATTGAATGTACCACAGTTTATTTAACCATTCACTTACTGAAGGACATCTTTTGTTGTTTCCAAGTCTGGGCAATTATGAATAAAGTTGTTAGAAAAGTCTGTGTGCAGGTTTTTGAGAGAACGTAAGTTTTTTGTTTTTAAAGGGACATTTTATTTAATTAATTAATTAATTAATTTATATTGCCAGTGGGTGCATGTGCTTGTCAGAGAGTCAGAGAGAGAAAGAGAAAGAGGCAAAGCTCTCTCCAGTGGGGTATGGTCACACTGCAATCCCTTTTTCTCCACTTCTCCATCTCATGAGGACTTTAGGCATGTACACATATGTGTCCAAGCCAAACTGTATCCAGTTTTACTGAAGATACTTTTCATAAACAATCATGGTATTTCAGGCAGGACATGGGCAGACAATTGTTAACAGTGTACAGTAACTTTCAAAATCCCTTCTTCAATGGACTACCAGAATCAGAAAGTCACTATAAAACCCAATAAAGTCTTCATTTGAAGCTCTGAACAGGGATAGTTTAGAGTGAGGGTTGACATTTTATATTTAGCATGTTATTTAACAACTTTTCATGAGCAGACCCTGACTTTCGGGAAATGAAAATGGCAGAATTATCAGCCTGAAGATCCAACAATATAGAAAAGGAATTGCTTCTTTTTTGAAGGATGCCATCTCAGTGTCATTGGGAAGTCCAGATTGCCTGATATACTGGTATAACCAATTTCCTGTGGTCAGGTCCCCACAGGTCTCTGGTGTAAGGGAGTTAAGTCTATGCTGAAGGCAGAGAGGGAGAGGACATCAAAGCAAATGTTAAATTTTTCACACCACAAGGCATCTGTGCCAAGGTGGCTGTGTGTCAGGGAATCCCTCCTCTTGGGAGCCAAGAGAAAGTCTCTCAAAACTAGAAGGGAAAGATGTTGTCCAAATCAATCCAGCTTCAGAGACATTCTATTAGTGACAAATGCCCCTTCCCCAAAAAACAACAATGAAGTGTTCTGTGTGCTAACAACATAGCTTAAAAAAAAAAAAATTCTCCTTTTTATAAAACTTGATAAAAAATAGTATTTCAAACTGTATAGTCATCAGAAGTACAGTTATCAAAAATGCACACACTTCACTTGGCATCTCCAGCACCTTCAGCTTTCTGTACCTGGTCTGTTTTCCATTTTCTGCAGCGTTATTCCCATCCTTGTCAGCATCAGCCTTTTTAGGCTTGGGCTCTGGCTTTGGAGGAGCAGGTTTCGCAGACAACCTTG
>NW_006209676.1:970019-973116 GCF_000334495.1 Tupaia belangeri chinensis
ATTTCAGGCAGGACATGGGCAGACAATTGTTAACAGTGTACAGTAACTTTCAAAATCCCTTCTTCAATGGACTACCAGAATCAGAAAGTCACTATAAAACCCAATAAAGTCTTCATTTGAAGCTCTGAACAGGGATAGTTTAGAGTGAGGGTTGACATTTTATATTTAGCATGTTATTTAACAACTTTTCATGAGCAGACCCTGACTTTCGGGAAATGAAAATGGCAGAATTATCAGCCTGAAGATCCAACAATATAGAAAAGGAATTGCTTCTTTTTTGAAGGATGCCATCTCAGTGTCATTGGGAAGTCCAGATTGCCTGATATACTGGTATAACCAATTTCCTGTGGTCAGGTCCCCACAGGTCTCTGGTGTAAGGGAGTTAAGTCTATGCTGAAGGCAGAGAGGGAGAGGACATCAAAGCAAATGTTAAATTTTTCACACCACAAGGCATCTGTGCCAAGGTGGCTGTGTGTCAGGGAATCCCTCCTCTTGGGAGCCAAGAGAAAGTCTCTCAAAACTAGAAGGGAAAGATGTTGTCCAAAGCAATCCAGCTTTAGAGACATTCTATTAGTGACAAATGCCCCTTCCCCAAAAAACAACAATGATGTGTTCTGTGTGCTAACAACATAGCTTCAAAAAAAAAAAAGGGTAAAACAAAATTCTCCATTTTTAGAAAACTTGATAAAAAATAGTATTTCAGGGAACCAGCAGTTAGCGTAATGGCTATGTCGCTGGGCTCCCACGTAGTCGACCATGGTTCGCGTCCCGGGCCCGGTGGCTTAGAACTCACGCCAGGCGCGTGTGCATGTGTGCCCAAGATCCCAAGAGGAGAATGGAGGAGAAGGGATTGTGGCGTGACCATCCCCCTTGGGGAGTGATTTCTCGCTTTCTGTCTCTATGTCTCTCTCTGTCTGGCGATAGCACGCGCCCTATAGCAAAAACCTCTCCAAAAAAAAAAAAAAGTATTTCAAACTGTACAGTCACCAGAAGTACACAGTTATCAAAAATGCACACACTTCACTTGGCATCTCCAGCACCTTCAGCTTTCTGTGCCTGGTCTGTTTTGGCATCTCCATTTTCTGCAGGGTTAGTCCCATCCTTGCCAGCATCTGCTTTTCCCATTTTTCCTTTGGGTAACTTCTCTCCCTCCTTTGCAGGGGCCTTTAGGCTTGGGCTCTGGCTTTGGAGGAGCAGGTTTCGCAGACAACCTTGCAGATCTTCTCTGTGGTTCATCCTTCACCTTCACCTTAGCATCCCCTTCAGCCTTTCTCTTGGGCATGGTGGTGACGAGGGTGTGACGTAGGCGCTGGACATGGGCGATGCCGTGGTGCACAGGTTTTGGTCGGTCCCAGGGTCTCTCTCACCTCTTTTTCACACTGCTCGGGCTCTGGGGGCGGGTGGGGGGGCATTTATAAAGCTTTTCCGTGCCCAGATGTTTTTTAAGCCACTGGGTCTGGGATTTGAAACACAGTTGGCCATGTGGAATCCAGTTTCCTATGCATAGCACTTAACTTACTACTGGGCTGGCCCAGAACATGTTCTCAATTTATTTATGTAAGGACTCAGGAATACAATTGCTGGCTCAGATGGTAACAGTATGTCTAGTTTTATAAGAAATTCTAAACTGTCTTCCATTGCATCCCTTCTAGCAATTAGTGAGAGTTCCTGTTGCTCAAAATTTTCACCAGTGTTTGGTGGTATTAAGTGTTTTAGATTTTTGCCACTGTAACGGGTGTGTGATGACATCTCATTGTTCTAATTTGCGATTCCCCAATGACATATTTTGAGCATTTTGACACCATTTTTTGAGCATTTGCCACATGCTTGTCATCTCTCTATATTTTTTGTCTCTTAAGGTTTTGGGGCCATTTTCTGATTGTGTTGTTCTTTATATATTTTGAATAACAGTCTTTTGTTAGACACAGTCCCTAATTTATGATGGTTCAACTCGTAATTTTTCACTTTACAGTGGTTTGAAAGTGATACATATTCAGTAAATCCGAACTTCAGATTTTGAATTATAATCTTTATTATAAAATAGACTTCATTATTTTATTATTCTGTCCAACAATAGGCAAGTGTAAGTGTTCTGAGCATATTTAAACAAGGGTTGGCTAGGGACCAGCAGAAGATGGCATAATGGTTATGTCACTAGACTCCCATGTAGTTGATCACACTTTGAGTCTCAGACCTGGCAGCTTAAAAATGCCGGACACATATGCATATATGCCCAAAATCCCAAGAGGAGAATGGAGGAGAAGGGATTGTGGGATAGTTGCCCCCCTGGGGGTGTGTGATTTCTCACTTTCTGTCTCTCTGTCTCTCTCTTTCTCTCCAGCAAGCATATGCTCCCTATAGCAAAAATCTCTCTTTTAAAAAAGTAGGATAGACTAAGTTAAGATGTTTGGTAGATTATGTGTATTAAATATATTTGTGAATTATATTTTTCATTTATAATGTGTTTATCAGGACACAACCCCAACATAAGTCAAAGAGCATCTGTGTTTCCTTTGCAAATATTTTCCCCAATCTTTGGTTTGTCCTCATTTTGTCAGTCTCTTTCACAGAGCATAAGTTTTAATTTTTAAAATTTTATTTATTTATTTATTTCTATTTTGGGGGAGATTTTTGTTATAAGGCACGTGCACTCGCCAGAAAGACAGAGAGAGACAGAGAGACAGAAAGGGAGAAATCATCCCCCGGGGGGATGGCCATGCCGCAATCCCTTCTCCTCCATTCTCCTCCAGGAGTTTGGCTTGCTTGTTTGTTTTTGTTTCTTTGGCTCCTCAAACAACGGTCAGCCATGTGGGAGTCCAGCATCTTAACCACCATGCCACCTGTCGGCCCCGAAAAAAGACTTAATTAAAATTAAAAACTTCTGGCGGCTGCGCACGTGTTGAAGCTGGCAGCGGCTACCCAGGCAGCAGAGTCCTGGGAATGGAAACCGAGATGGAGGCACAGAGCGCTGGGGCCGAGGACGGCTTCACCCAGGTCACCCGTAAGGGTGCCCGGCGGGCGAAGAAACGGCAGGCTGAGCAGCTGTCCGCAGCGGGGGAGGGCGTGGACGCAGGCCGAATGGACAACGAGGGAGCCC
>NW_006209676.1:973533-979877 GCF_000334495.1 Tupaia belangeri chinensis
TTCCACATAAAGAACGTGACTCGGCCACGGATAGTTTTGGCTGATGTGAAAGTTCACATCCTTGGCTCTTTCCAAAACATCAAGATGGCAAGAACTACCATTTGCAACCTCATCCTAGGAAATCCTCCATCAAAGGTTTATGGCAATATTTGAGCTGTAGCTAGCAGATCAGCGGATAGGTTCTGATTTCAAACGGGACTTTATCTTGTCTTTGAACTCTAACTCTAGGGGAAAAAAAACCTTACACTCTACAAGTGGTCAAAAGAAACTCTGAAGAATTTTCAGTCACTTTATGCTTTGGTCCCTTCTTCCATTCTCAGCCAGACACATAAACAAAGGAAAGGTTTAATACTGTTCACGCAAAACAGCTTCTAGGGTAATTTAAATATAAAAACTTAGTACTATTATTATTATACTTACACTGTTAAGTGTAACTTATCATCACTTTCCCTTTTTTTCAATTGCTATAGGGTGTGTGCACTTCTGGAAAGAAAAGAAGTGAGAAATCACCCCTGGGGTCATAGCCACACCGCACCTTCTCCACCATTTCTCTTGGGATTTGGGGCATTGTACGCACACATGCCCAGCATTTTTAAAGTCACTGGGTTTGGGATTCTAACCTCACTGTCAGCCATGTGGGACCCAGAGCCTGAACCTCCATACCACCTGCTGCCCTTCATTTTTTTTTTTTTTTAAATTTTAAATCACAGATTTGTATAGCTTATAATCTCATGTGGAGGGAAACTTCTTACAGTTGTGAATTTGTCTTTTTAAAATAAATTTGTAACTATAAATTTGTAAACATTCTGTAAATTATAATTAATCATCTCAGAAAAAAAAAATTAAAAACTTCTGGGGACCAGCAGTTAGCGTAATGGCTATGTTGCTGGACTCCCATGTAGTCAACCGCGGTTTGAGTCTCGGACCCAGTGGCTTAAACTCACACTGGGTGTGTGTGCGTGCATGCCCAAGATCTCGAGAGGAGAATGGAGGAGAAGGTATTATGGTGTGGCCATTCCCCCCTGGGGGGTGATTTCTTGCTTTCTGTCTCTCTGTCTCTCTTTGTCTCTCTGGCAAGCACACGTGCCCTATAGCAAAAACCTCTCAAAAAAAAAAATCCTCAAAAGTAACATGAGATTTAAAAAAAAATTATTTATTATCATCACAATCTTGTTTATATTACATTGAATCGCATATAACTTTACAGTGTATTACATTTCTTTTTCCATAGGGAATGCCATGCATGTCAGTGAATACAGAGACATTAAAACCCCCACTTCATTATTCAATATCTTTTTATTGTTTTGCTCGATCATTATTATTATTGTTCCAATTATTTTTTTAACCAGTCAATCACTATTTCTCATTTTGCTTGTAAAAAGACTTTACTAACATGAAATACTTCTCAGACCAATGCAGTTTGACTGTTAATGGTGTTGAATCTATGAATCAAGTCAGGAAGAAATGAAGTCTTGATGATATTGAGTTTTCCTATCTGCGAACATGGTATAACTTCATTATTTCATTCTTCGTTGATTTAGTTCCATAAAGTTTTGTAGTTTTCCTCATATAAACCTTATACATATTTTGTTGAATTCATACCTAATCCTTCTTTGTTCCTTTTTAGGAGCTAATGTAAATGGTATTATGATTTAAAAAAAATTTTTTTTAGATTTTTTCCATAGGATGCATGCACTCATGAGAGACACATAGACAAAGTGAGAAATCACCCCCTAGTGAGATGACCACACCACTATCCCTTCTCTATTGTCCTCTTGGGATTTTGGGCATGCATGCACATGTTCCCATTGTGTTTTCCAAGCTGCCGGGTCCAGGACCTGAACCATGCTATTAGCCCAGTCAGCCATGCGAGACCCATCACCTTAACCACCATGTCATTTGCTGGCCCAGTGTAGTTTTAATCTCTAATTATGTTTGCTCATTGTTGGTATATGAGAAAGTAATTGACTTTTGTATATTACCTTTGTATCCTACAAGTTTTTTCTAATTGCTTATTACTTCCAGGAGTTTTGCTTGCTTGTTTGTTTTTGTTTCTTTGGCTTTAGTTTATTTGTCTGTTATTGTTATTTATTTATTTATTTATTTTTACTGATTTGCCAGAGGTCATATGCATTAGCTAAAGAGAGAGAGAGAGAGAGAGAGCAAGCACTTCACACGAAGTATGGTCACCCTGCAATCCCTTCTCCTATATTTTTCCCTCCTTTCTGGATTTTGGACATGCACACACACACGCATGCCCTGTGCACTTTTTGAGCTGCCTGGTATGATCAAACCGTGCAGTTAACCACGTGGGAGCCATCTGTCTTAGCCACCACATCATTGACTGGCCCCTTATTCTTTCAGATTTTATTTAATTAATTAATTAATTTTTAATTTTGCTATAAGGTATGTGCACTTGCCAGAGAGAAGGGAGAGGAAAGTGAGAAAGCACCCCTCCAGAAGGGATGGCCATGCCATAATCCCTTCTCCTCCATTATCCTCTTGAGATTTGCGGCATGGATGTACACACATATACCCAATGCATTCTTCAAGCCGTCAGGTCTGGGACTCAAACCACACAGTTGGCCATATGGGATACAGCTACCTTAGCCACCACACAACTAACTGGCCCTCTTTCATATTTTATATATGGACAATCATGTCATCTGGAAACAGAGACAGTTCAATTCTTTTTCCTTCTCAATTATGTACCTTCTCTTCCTTTCCTCTTTCCTTCCTTCCTTTTTTCTTTCTTGCTCTCTCTCTCTCTTTCTTTTGGGTGTACATTTTACTGGAAACTTTAAATACTGTTAATAATGTCAATAAATAGTCATGTGTGTCTCATACGAAAATCTGGGGTTTTTTGGATTAGGGGCAAAGAGAGAGACAGGATCCCTCACGACAAATGCTCTTCAGTGGCTCCCACCTTATGAAGTCCTCTTCTGGGAGATGGTAATACTGACCTGCTAAAATCATCTGAAATCCTCTGATGGTCTCCATTAGGAGTACCAGCTTCCCTACATGACCTGTGAAGATCTCAGCAGCCTGGAATGGCTGAGACAAGAAATGCTGTGCTTTCTGAGTACAAGACATAGTCAGCTCATCGTCCTCAGAAAATGTATTCATATCCAGGGTGGCAATGGTGTCCTGGAGGGATTTGTAGTCTTACAGGATTTTTTTTTTTTTTTACAGCCTATGGGCAACATCATAATGCTCATTGCCAACAATGTTTGGATCCATGATGCAAGAGATGACAAAAAGAGGATCCACAGCTGCAATACCATGGGACAGAACAGTGGCAGCATCTAAATGGGGAAAGGTAATGGCAGAGACAAGATCAGTCAAGTCATCAGCAGGCACATAGTTAGCCTATATAGAGGTGGCAGACCTTTTTTGGTAGTGGTGAGTCCTTCTTGCATAGTATCCACATTAGTGACCAGGGTAGACTGATAGCACACAGCAAAAGAGGTTCTGTCCAAAAGGGTAGAAACCTTTGAGCCAGCCTTGGTGAGGCAAAAGATGTTATTAATCAACAGCAGTACCTTGTCAGCTTCTTGGTCCCTGAAGTATTCAGCCATGGTCAATCCGCCAGAATTACTTGGACAGGTACACCAAGTGTTTTTTTTATTTGACTATACATCAGCACAAACTTGGAGGTAGCATCTTTTAAGTTGATTCAATTATGTGTGTGACACTAGCACTGTGTGTGACACTAGCACACACAGAGTGACCATGGGCTTTGGCAACATTGTTAATTAACTCCGTGGTCAGTACTGTCTTGCTGACTCCAGCACCATCAAAAAGCCTAATTTTGCCACTCTTGGCATAGAGAGCTAGTAGATTCACATTCTGATATTTCCTGCTCAATATTCATTTTCATGAGCTCAGGAACTTTAGCACAAAGAGGAGCAAATTGTTTTGTTTTGAGACTTGCCTTATCAACAGATTTTTTTACAATGACATTCATGATTCTGCCAAAGGTTTCAGAACCAACAAGAATTTTTATTGGTGAACAAAAATCCAGAACTTTCTGGCCTCTAACCAAGTCTTTTGTATCATTCATAGCAATGGTCCTTACTGGGTTCTCACCCAATGCCGGGTTCATCTCCCAAGCCAGCTTGGTCTTCCTGCCTTGCATTTCCAGAGCCTAGAATCCATGGCAGTCCTTCATCAAACTGGTCTTCCACCATTGTAACAATTAATGTCATAATGCACCTGATGGTGGTGCTCATCCTTGGCAGAGGACATGTTTGCAGTATAGTCTCTGGCAGGCTTGTGGTAGGAGCTGAGTTTGGAGTAGTGATGCTGAAGGACTAAGTCCTTACAAGGCCTTGGATACTGAGGCAATGGCCACAAGACCTATAAGACTTAACATGGCTGAGTGTGGGTACAGGTTCTGCTGAGAGTTTTTATTATTTTTATTTATTTATTTTTCCATGCTCCACATTTTAAGACTAACTTTAACCTCAGGACCACATATTTATACATCTATTTCCTTTTTGTTGACTTCATTTCAACTTAAATTCCTGGTTTGTTAAACAAAACTGTAAACAAATATTTACCATGTCTGTTACACGTAACATACAGGAACAGCTTTGAACAGAAATTTATTAATACACTCTCCAAAAATTTTTGATTATAAGTACAGGTATCAAAACAATCCTGAACATATTTTTGATACTACTAGTAGTCAGCACCCACACCACTTCGAAAATTAACACAATTTGTGACAATATTCATTGTACCTGCTACTTTAAACCATTTCAACTGCAGCTCTTTCACTAAGTGAGATGGATAAAGCATGCCATTTCTGTTTTTCCTTCTTGAGATTTTTTTACTTTTCAGAAACACACATGCTTACATCACTGCCGCCAGACACTGCTTGCCATGCTTTCATCTTGAAAACTTGAATTCTATTTCGAGTACTCCAGGCTTACATTTAAATGACAGTGCCTTAAAAAGAGAAAAAACTGTGCTGTATTGTCCCTCTTGATACCTGAAAACATAATGGGTGTATATATATGAAATATATTCATACCAATGTCCGGTCATGTTTACCAGCTGGAATTCTTTTACTTAATGTGTGGGTATTTGCATTGTGATATTTAATCAAGACATTTATATGAGTAGAAGGATTTGACTTAACACAAATTTGAGAGCCTCTAAAATGAATTGTTGTATGTTTGTCCTTCTGGTGGCTGTGGAAGCTTCATATTTTCTTTGGACATCATTAGACATCGTAGCTCTTGAAGGACAACTTTACTGCTGTGAAAGTCTTGCCATTTGGCTAACACTGGTATGCTCCATGCATCCACCATCCCATTGGAACTATTTATTCTGTTCATATTAATCTAACTGATGGAGGAGCTTCTGGGTATTCAGGTCCACATTCTACTTTCAAGCTATAGATTCTGTTTTCATAAAGTGTCCTTGGTGGCTCAACAACGATGCCTGTCCACCTTGTAAATGTCATATCTTCATCATCTCCAAGGCCCCAGCTAACCGTACCATCACCTACTCCTTTTTGTCCCTCTTCAAGTTCTTCCAACAAGCAAATATTACAAAGAACTTTAACTCCTGTAAAGACTGCCATCGTCGAGGCCTCCAGAAGAAGGCCTGTGAACTAGGTATTTCAGGGCACATGAGAAATGAAGATTTTCTGATAATTCAACCTCCAGCAAACAAGCTAGCGACAGGACAGGTCAGGCCTTCAGAAGAAGATTCCACATGGCTCCTGCGAACTAGATTTTGAAGGGAATGAAGATTTTCTACTGATAATTCAGCCTCCAGCAAACAAGCTAGCGACAGGACAGGTCAGGCCTTCAGAAGAAGATTCCACATGGCTCCTGCGAACTAGATGGATCTAAGATCACTGTAGCTAAACATCCAAATACTAATAGGGTTAAAATATTCCCCAATATCTACTGAATCTGCTGCACCAGTGATCACAACGGAACGGCAAAGAGAATCTAGATCACCTCTGTCTGCTTGCTACTGAACATTCAGACTGAACGTCAAGAATTTGAAAGAAACATACCATTCATCAGATGACAAGAAATCACTGCTGGATCACAAGAAACATGGGAAAACAAGAAAATACCTCTCCTCCAAGGGAAAAGAGTAACTCTTCTTCATCTACAAGCAGTTCGGTGAAAATCATGGAAATGTCTGATAAGGAATTTAGAGCATTCATAATGTTGAAGCTAACAGAGATGGAAGAGAAGAGAGATAATGAACTGCTAAAGAGAAAGGAGAAAGAAGTTGACGAGTTCCAGGAGATGAGGAAATTCTTGCAAGATCTAAAAGAGGAATTACACACTTTACAAAAGACTCAAACGGAACTG
>NW_006209676.1:980938-988977 GCF_000334495.1 Tupaia belangeri chinensis
TATATTCTGGATGAGAAATCACATTTTGTATGTTGTGATGATACTTAGGAAAAGAATGTAAATTAAGTTACCAAAAAAAAAATATCTATTCAATGACTGCAATAAGATATATAGGCCCAGCTAGGTGCTACTTTATAGGATGCATAAAGTTAGACTTGTGTTCATGGAAATGTATATATCACCTGTGTTTGCTATGAAAATATTTAGATTAGTTAAGGTCTTTAGTAATTCAATAAAATGTGAGGGGAAAACAGTATAGAAAGCAAACATAGATACCAGAGACAGTGTGGGAGGAGAGTGGGAGATAGCAGAAGGTAAGAGATAGGGAATCAAGGATGGGGGAAAAAAGCAAAACATACAGAAAACAAGAAATGGAAAATTATTTGCTGACAACATGTTTGTTGATATGCTTGATTGAGATAATATACAGTGTACTCTGGATGGAAAAGCTCATTTTGTATGCTATAACGATGTACAGTGAATGAATGCAAATAAATAATTTGAAAAAAAAAAAAAAAAGACTGCCATCGTCTCCTGCAGCCTTGAGAGTTTTTATTATGAGTGGATTTGGGATTTTGTCAAATGTTTTTCTTTTCTTTTCTTTCTTTTTGAGAGGTTTATGCTATAATGCCCGTGTGCTCGCCAGAAAGACAGAGAGAGAAAGAAAGTGAGAAATCACCCCCCAGGGGGGATGGCTATACCACAATCCCTTCTCCTCCATTCTCCTCTTACGATCTTGGGCACCCATGCACATGCACCCAGCGTGAGTTTAAGCCACCAGGTCCGGGACTCGAATCACAGTCAACTACATTGGAGTCCAGTGACATAGTCATTATACCAACTGCTAGTCCCAGTCAAATGTTTTTCCTCACTATATGACTATCTATAAGCCAAGGAGATAAGGTATCAGACCCCTGCTGATACCTTGGTCTCAGGCTTCTAGCCTCCAGAACTGAGGAATTTGTTGTTTAAGCCATTAAATTTATTCAAGCAAACTAATGTAGGGATTCCAACTTTTTAAAAATCTTTTTTGTTTTGTTTTGTGTTAGTTTGTTATAGAGTGCATGCACTTGCTGAAGAGAGACAGAGATAATAGAGAGGGAAAATAAAAAATTACTCCTCAGGGAAGATGGCCACACCACAGTCCCTTCTCCATTCTCCTCTCAGGATTCTGGGCATGCATGCACATGTGCCCAGTGTGTTTTTCAAGCTGCTGAGTGCAGGGCTCAAACCACACAGTCGGCCATGTGAGATCTAGCTGCCTTAACCTCTGTACCATCTGTGGCCAGATTTCCTCCATTTTTAAACTTCGATGCTCACTTATTGTTAAGTTGTTGATGTCTTAGATGTGTGTTTTGAATTGTATATTGTCTTTGTTCATCTCAATATGTAGTATCAAATCAGCAGAACATTCAAATACAGAAGTTCTAATAAATTCTAGATAATAGAAATCTTATAAAATTATTTTAAAATGTAGTAAGCATTTAAAATGGCAAATGTTGCATTACTAAGAATATCCTCAACACACATTGATGAGAACAGAATTATCTGCTTACAGTTGTTCAAGCATAATGACTGGTAAAATATTTGGATCATACATTTCAGTCCATCTTTCCACTACCCACACACGTTCAGTGCCACAGTCTGTAGACAACTTTATGTGTGAGTCATCTTCTTCTAACCCCCTACCTTCATGTCATGACCCTAGGTGAGTCAGCACTGTGAGCAACAGGAGTTTCTCTGGCAGTCATTTCTAACTCAGATAGCAAGTAATAACTCAATATTTATGGAACTTATAGAGAAGCACATAAATATGCCTCATTAAATCCAAACTACTTGTATCCCAACTCAATTTCCCCTTAACCAGATCCCTAAAATGCCTGTGGGTACTCCCAAACTACACAAATCAAGAGATATGACATAGAAGATTTTAAAATGGAGAGAGACATTTATCTCCTATTTTTGCAAAGTTACAAAAATATATGATGACAAAATATACTACTGAGTACCTTCCTGGAGATCTGGAAGATGCCCGTGCATGTCAGGGTCCCTGAAGCTTATGCTTTATTGATTTCAAAATAAATCGGTCCCTGCCAACGTGAGGACTTTGTCCCTAATAACAGTTGGAAACTCATTAGGCAGTCCTCTAACCCTACCTACAACCTACCTCATTTGATGGTCTTTTCCTTCTCAAACTGATGGAAAATTCCACTGTAAAAGTATCAAAATCAATGGATAGTTCAAGAATTTTCTGCCTGGGGGCCCGCAGGTGGTGTGGTGGTTAAGGGCACTGGTCTCCCACAGGGCCAACCGCAGTTCAAGTCCCAGACCTGGTGGCTTGCTTTCTCACTTTCCCTCTCTCTCTCATTCTGTCCCTTTCTGGTCGAATTTAAATAAACAAACAAACAAATAAATAAAGTTAAATAAAATAATTCTTTTATAAAAGAAGAATTTTCTGCTTTATGTCTTTACTCATCGTCTCTTTCTGATAGATTTGTCAGTCTACCTTTTTTTTTTTTTTGAGAGATTTTTGCTATAGGGCGAGTGCACTCACCAGACAGAGAGACAGAGAGACAGAAAGCGAGAAATCACCCCCCAGGGGGGATGGCCACGCCGCAATCCCTTCTCCTCTGTTCTCTTCTCGGGATCTTGGACACGCACGTACACGCGCCCAGTGTGAGTTTAAGCCACCGGGTCCGGGACGCGAACCGCGGTCGACTACGTGGGAGTCCAGCGACACAACCGTCATGCCAACTGCTGGTCCCTCAGTCTTCCTTCTGAGTCTCCCTGGTTTGCATTCTGATGATTCCCTCACAATCTCCCCAGTGGGAAATAACACCTTTGTCCACCACCTCAGACACTTGAATAAACCTTAATAGAGGGAGAAGCATAAAGAAGGAAGAGTCAAGGCAACCAAGGAGATGGAATCATGACTAGAAATTTAACAGCTTAAGTCAGGAGGAAGAGCTGGCTGGTTTTAAAGTATGCTCTTTTTAATTATGTTATCTTTATTAATATATGTGCTCCTTGTAAAACCTAAAAATATTAAAAATTTTTACTCTCCACATGGAAAGTAAAAAACTCTCTTATTCTGAAGCCTTAATCCCTTAACCCTAAGTTAATTAGTAACTCTGATCAGTGATTTCCTTTGTGTGTGTATTTGAAGGTTTTTGTTTGTTTTTGTCATTTGCTAGAGGGCCTTAGTGCTTGTCAGAGGAAGCAAGAGAGAGAGAGAGAGAAAGTGAGAAAGCACTCCCTAAGAGGGATGGCCACACTCTAATCCCTTCTCCTCCATTCTCCTCTCAGGACTTTGGGCTCGCATGCACACACACACACACACACACACACACACACACCTGGTGTTTCTTAAGGATGCTGGATGTAGGACTAGAACCATACCATCACCATGTAGGATCCAGCAGCCTTAGCCACCATGCTACCAACTGGCTCTATTTGGTAGGTATAAGGTTTCTCTGGTTTGAGAAACCTTAAGTTGAGAATAATAATGATACATCTTAGTGGCGATGTTCCTAAAAAAGGCTAGATATTTCAAATGAGCAGCTGGAAAAGTTAGAACTAATGAGGTGGATCTAGACTTTTTTCCTGCATTGCTAATGGTGCGTGAGAGAGAAATGAGAGGTAGGAAAAGAAAAAACAGCACAGCTTTTAACCTCAGGCAACATCCACATTCGAGAAATGGCCAAGAAAAGTAGGACCTTTGAAGGAGACAAAAGTAATGGTCAGTGAGCTCCAGAAAATTGAGAAATGTTTCTATGTTTTAGTGCTTCCTTGTGAAAAGTCAAATACTGGCAGTATTTGCGCCAATAAGCAAACATGTCTCTCTCTCTATATATATATATGTATGTATATATATAACACACACACACACACACACACAACATGCTAGAGAGCATGCATATATATCAGAGAGAGAGTGTGTCGTTCTCCACAACCCCCAACCACCTCCAACATGGGGCTTAGTCACACCACAATTTGCTTTCATCCATTCCTTTTTCCCATCAGAATCCAGGGCACATGTACACACATGCTTGATGTTTTTTTTGTTTTTGTTTCCTGAGAGATTTTTACTATAGGGTGCACAGGTTCACCAGGGCCGGGATTTGAAACTCAGTTGACTCTGTGTTAACTTTCCCCACACAGTGCTTAACCACTGCACTGCAGGATCACCTTCTAACTATATTTTGTGCTCTGTGTGTGTCCATGTGTGTGTTTAGTATTTGTTTGTTTTGCCATATACTGAGTGCACTTGCCAGAGAGACAGAGACAGAGAGAGAGAAAGTGAGAAATCACTCTTCATGGGGGATGGGCATGCCACAATCCCTTCTCCATTCTCTTCTCTTCTTGTTTCCTATCAGGATTTTGGGCATTCATGCACATGTGCCCAACGGGAGTTTGAAGCTGCTGAATTTGAGACTCAAACCATGGTCAGCCATGTGGGAGCCCAGCACCTTAATCACCAAGCCACCTATTGGCCCCTCATGCTGTGTTTTACCACAGAACTTTCTACTGCTTGCCCTGTTCACTAGTCTCCTACTCTTAGTTTCTATGTGCTGGACTTTGGACTTTGGGCTTCTAGTCTGCTAGACGTTTGAAAACTCAAGCACCCCTCATGACACAACTTCCCATTCAGTTCTACTCTTTGGCCATTGTGAAAACTTCCTGTCTCAGTATGGTAGGCAGACTTCTAAGATGGTCTCCAATGGCCCCTAATACCTGGTATTCATATCCTGGCACCATTCCCTCCCCTTGAGTGAGGGCTAGGCCTAGCAATTTGATTCTATGACATAGGTGATGGGATGCTACTTTATTAATTAAGTTGCAAAAAAAATAACTTTGGTCTTCCAGACTCTGTTGTCTCATGAGCTTGAATGTTTTGATGAAGTAAACAGCTATGAAAGAGAGGCTCATGTGTCAAAGAACTAAGGGCAACTTCTAGCTAATAGCCAACAGGGAACTAAAGCATGCAGTCAGTCCAATAGTCCACAAGTTACTGAGTGTTGTTAACAACCACTGAGTGAATCAGATTGGCAGTGGATTCCTCTCTAGCTGTGACTTCCAGAGACGATCATAGAGCTTGGGCCAATACAATGATTGCAATCTTATGAATAGCTATAGAGCAAATAACCTAGCTCAGCTGTGCCCAGATTCTTGACCCATAGATGCTGTAAGATGACAAGCATGTACTGTTTGAAGACATTAAGTTACGAAGTAATTCATTACACAGCAATGGATAACTAACATGTTCAACAAACTCCTAGTCCTGATTCTCTAAAAAGCATCCCAGATCTTGACTGCCAGTATCCAGGAATACAGGAAGGCTAGTCCAGGAGAGTGATGTGAGACCTGGCCCGGGATAGTGGCAGAGGGAATAGAGGAGTGGTGTATAGGAAGTTAGGCCAGTCATACTTGGCAGTGGGTAGGAGGAGAGTCAGCTTTGTGTCTAAGGTGAAGAGTGGAGTTGTTCATGAAGGAGTAGGAAACAAGGGTTGACGCAGATTTGGGGAGATGCCTTGCAATATCATGACTCTGCCCTCAAGCTAGAAAAAAAAGTTTAGTTTTAGACTTCCCTGATATGTTTAAAACCAAATCTGGGGACCAGTAGTTAGCGTAGTGGCTATGTCGTTGGACTCCCGTGTGGTCGACCATGGTTCGCATACTGGACCCGGTGGCTTAAAACTCACACCAGGTGCGTGTGCGTGCATGCCCAAGATCCCGAGAGAACGGAGGAGAAGGGATTGCGGTGTGGCCATCCCCCCTGGGGGGTGATTTCTCGCTGTCTCTCTGTCTCTCTCTGTCTGTCTGGCGAGTGCACACGCCCAAAAAGCTCTTTAAAAAAAAAATCTGCTGGGGAAATGTGTAGGGATATAGATAAGTGTGAAGCTACATGACTATACAAACTATATTATATAAATCTCTCAACATTTGTAGATGTTTGAAGTTTCCCACAGTAAAATAAGTTAATAGCCTGATTGATTATCTAAGTCTACCTAAAGAGAGACCAAGGTAGAAAAAGAATTAAAGACAACAAGTAGAAAATAAATCAAATAAAAACACCATGACTTAAAGCAAAGTTCTCCAAGCTGAAGAAGGCTATAGTTTATAGTTTATTTATTTATTTTTTAATTCCAGAGGGTACATATACTCACCAATGAGAGAAAGAGAGAGAGAGAAGGCACCTTCCCATGGGAGGATGGTCATGCTGTTCTCCCTTCTTCTCTATCTGTCCATCCTGTCAGAACTTTGGCACACATGCACATATACTTGGTGTGTTTTTTAAGCCATGGGGGCTGGGATTTGAACTGTAGTTGGCCATGTGAGATTCAGGTACTTTAACCACCAGACCAGAAAGCTGGGCCAAATAGCTAGAGCTTTTCAGAGGAGCCTATGACTTTGCCACTGAAGACCCTAAGTTAGTCTAAACTCTGAGCTACAAAGACAGTCCAACACTATGGTTGTATGGAGTGGCGGGATCTGAGCCACACAACAGTGAATTTTAAAGACGAGTGGAGACATGGTCCTTGTGCTGATGTTGCAGGGCTAGCAAAAGCTTAAACAAGGACGTGGTCTGCTTTCTTGTGTCAACATTGCAAGACGGTGTAAATAAAAGGAAATTCTATTCAGCCAGAGAAGGCCCAGGAAGGTAACAGGAAGCTTGCATAGAACCACAAGATGCCAGATGGTCCACATTTTCAGTTGATAACATAAAACAAAAACAAAAACAAAAACAAAACACCTGGCTTTACATTCTGCTTCTTCCTCCCCCTTTTTTACTCTCTAAAACAATAAACCTGGAATGGCTCAGAGCCACAGTTGCCTCCATCAGAGGAGTCTGGACCACTCAATTCCCACTTTTCTCTACTTGGGTGTCTGCATGTATTTCTTTCCAATCCACTGTCAGTCCCCCTTGGAGTCACACTACTCCATGCAGGGCGCTACATATGGTATGATCAGGACATTTAAGCATAGGTAGACAATCTCCTGATAGCTGAATGGTTCATTTGAATAGTTGGGGAGGGATCAAGGATAAGACAAAACTAATAGTTATCTGTAGACTTAGACTTATGGCAGGGACTCCTTAATTCCATCACTGTCCTCACCCTGCCTCTCCTGTCAGGTGTGGACAACATCCGCTATCCTTGAACTGAGCCCTTGCTTTGGCAAAATACATTAGTAGCAGGCTAGCAAGTGGCATGGAGGCTAGGCGCTGGATCTCACATGGCCACCTCTATAGTTCAAGTCCTGGACTCTGTGGCTGAAAACACACGCTGGTGGGACCAGCAGTTGGTGTAATGGCTATGTCTCTGGACTCCCATGTAGTTGACTGCAGTTTGAGTCCTGGACCCAGTGGCTTAAACTCACGCTGGGTGTGTGTGTGTGCGTGCCCAAGATCCTGAGAGGAGAATAGAGGAGAAGGGATTGCGGTGTGGTCATCCCCCCAAGGGTCCAGGGGGGCGATTTCTCACTTTCTATCTCTCTGTCTCTCTCTGTCTTTCTGGTGAGCGCACATGCCCTGTAGAAAAAAAACACCTCTCCAAAAACAAAACAAAACAAAAACAAAAACAAAAAAAACACACACATATGCTGGGTGGGACCAGTAGGTGACATGGTGTTTAAGGCACTGAACTCCTGCATGGCTGATTGAGGTATAAGTCCCGGACCTAGCAGCTTGCTTTCTCACTTTCCCTATTTCTCTCTTTGGTGAGTGCAAGTACCCTAAAGCAAATTAAAAAATAATAATAAAAATAAATAAAATTAAATACATATATTTTTTTAAAGGCTAGGATATGTACATGTGTGCCCAAAATCCCAAGAGAAGAATGGAGGAGAAGGGATTGCAGCGTGACCAGCCCTGCTGGGAAGGGGGTGATTTCTCACTTTCCCACTCTCTATCTCTGTCTTTCTCCTGTGAGCACAGGTGCCCTATGGCAAAAAAATCTAAAAACAAATTAAGTAAATAAACTTTATATATATATATACACACACACACACACACACATATATATAGAGAGAGGGTGGGT
>NW_006209676.1:989081-991850 GCF_000334495.1 Tupaia belangeri chinensis
AAAGAGAAATTACCCACTATAAGGAATGGTCATCCTTCAATCCCTTCACCTCCATTTCTCCCTCCTTTGGGGATTTTGGGCATGCACATATATGCTTGGTGTGTTTTTCAAGTCGGTGGGGCCAAGACTTGAGTCATGCAGTTGGCCATGTGGGATCCAGCTACCTGTGCTGGTAAATATTTAACAACTGGCTGTCAAGGGCAGGGCTTCAGGGGAATAATTTTGTAGCATTTGTGCCAATACTCATGGTAAAAATAATACTGATCTGACCTTGACATCATAGAACATAGACTTAGAGAAACATAGGAAAGAGACGTGCACAATTAGCTCTTATAAGCAGGTGTGAGCCAGCTCCAGCACACCAGTGCATCATAAAATGTCTTGCTGGATTTGACCATCACTCAGAATTCAGTTCCCCTGATCCCCTATGCTTTACTAATGCCTGTACGTGGACATCTGTTGCTATTTGCCCTGTATACTGCAACTCCTTTGGTTAAAGGAGCCTCTCTCCCCTTACTTCCAGGGACTGGTCTTCCCATTCTCTTTTGGGTTTTCCTGGGTGGAACTGACAATCACAGGCCACCTCTTCAATTATGAGTATAGGTTCAAGACTAAGGCTACACTGAGCAAATTTCCTCTGGGACTTTGAATCTTGAAATAGAAGGAGGTTGAAGCCGTATAATCATCTAATGGAAGCTCCCTGAGAGAGAACTTCTGAGACACACAGAGATACTCTGGCTTCTGCCTTTTATGTGGCCTAGCTTTTCCTGTTTCTCACGTTCTGTAAGCTACTAAGCATCTTCTCTATGTAAAATTCTACTATTAAAATAAATAAAGTAAGAATAAAATGGTGTTTTAAACATTCTAGCTAGGTATTTTTTTTACCTTCTCAGCCTAAACATTCTAGCTAGGTATTTTTTTTACCTTCTCAGCCAAAGGTCAGTTTTGGTTAAAAAAGGGGTTAGCAAGTATTAACTGTAAGCTATCAGCAAACTACAATGGTAGTTGAAAGTGATTTTAAAAGGGAAAATTTTTTTGGCTGGAGGGAGTATATGCTTGACAGAGAGAGAGACAGAGAGGAGGAGAAGGCCCCAGAGGGCACGATTATGCCACAATCCTTTCTCCATTTCTCCATCCCGTCAGGATTTGACATGTACACACATATGCTTGGTATGTTTTTCTTTCTTTATTTTTTTAAAGAATTATTTTATTGGGGCCAGCAGTTGGCATAATGGCTATGTTGCTGGACTCCCACGTAGTTCACCGTGGTTCGAGTCCCGGAACCGGTGGCTTAAACTCACGCCGGGTGCGTGTGCGTGCGTGCCCAAGATCCCGAGAGGAGAACGGAGGAGAAGGGATTGTGGCGTGGCCATCCCCCCTGGGGGGTGATTTCTCGCTTTTCTGTCTGTCTCTGTCTGTCTGTCTGGTGAGTGCATGTGCCCTATAGCAAAATCCTCTCAAAAAAAAAAAAGAATTATTTTATTTAACTTTGCTTATTATTATTATTTTTTAATTTTACCAGAGGGAGAGAGAGAGACAGAGTGAGAGAAAGTGAGAAAGCAAGCCACTAGGTCCAGGACTTGAACGGCAGTTGGCCATGTGGGAGGTTAGCACTTTTAAACACCATGCCACCTGCTGGCCCCTTCTTTCTTTTTGCCCAGCATGTTTTTCACACCAGGTCAGACTCAAACTGCACAGTTGGCCATGTGTGATCTGGCTGCTTTAACTATTAGGCCATGAAAGCCACCCTGACAATTTATTTCTTAGGGAACGACTGTGGATTAAGATTAAAAAGACAATATGTGTTATGCTAAAATAACATTGTAAAATAGGGGAACTAGCAGTTAGCATAATGGCTATGTCGCTGGACTCCCACGTAGTCGACGCGGTTCGCGTCCCGGACCTGGTGGCTTGAAACTCATGCCGGGCGCATGTGGGTGTGTGCCCAAGATCCCGAGAGGAGAATGGAGGAGAAGGGATTGCGGCGTGGCCATCCCCCTGGGGGATGATTTCTCGCTTTCTATGTCTCTCTCTGTCTGTCTGGCGAATGCACGCGCTCTATAGCGGAAACCTCTCAAAAAAAAAAAAACATTGTAAAATAGAACTGGAAACTCTTCCACTGATTATGTTGTTTCTTGGTCATAATAGCCATGTTCTCCATTTGGCAACTGGTTCATGTGTTTAACTCATAAGTTTTATTCTGGTTGCATGTTGACAGCCAAGTAACAGGAAGTATTTTGTTCACTCTGTTTTCCTTACCTCTGTCTGATTGCTTTTAGAAATGTGACTGGACATCTTTTCTAGTTTCTGCTATTAAGTTTATTGTGTAAATCTTGATTTAGCAACTTTCTTCACTGTACAAATCCAAACATTTAATACAACAAGTAAAGTGTATAAAGAGAGAGCAATGGGAAGAGAAATAGAAATGGGGGGGCCAGCAAGTGGCGTGGTGGTTAAGGGCACTGGACTCCCACATGGCTGACCACGGTTCGAGTTCCAGACCTGGCAGCTTGCTAGGGAACCAGCAGTTAGCATAATGGCTATGTCACTGGACTCCCACGTAGTTGACCATGGTTCGAGTCCCGGACCCGGTGGCTTAAAAAACTCATGTCGGGCATGTGTGCGTGTGTGCCCAAGATCCTGAGAGGAGAATGGAGGAGAAGGGATTGCGGCGTGACCATCCCCCCTAGGGGGGGATTTCTCACTTTCTGTCTCTATGTCTCTCTCTGTCTGGCGAGTGCACGTGCCCTATAGTGAAAACCTCTCCAA
>NW_006209676.1:992523-1014566 GCF_000334495.1 Tupaia belangeri chinensis
ACCAGCAGTTAGCATAATGGCTATGTCACTGGACTCCCACGTAGTTGACCATGGTTCGAGTCCCGGACCCGGTGGCTTAAAAAACTCATGTCGGGCATGTGTGCGTGTGTGCCCAAGATCCTGAGAGGAGAATGGAGGAGAAGGGATTGCGGCGTGACCATCCCCCCTAGGGGGGGATTTCTCACTTTCTGTCTCTATGTCTCTCTCTGTCTGGCGAGTGCACGTGCCCTATAGTGAAAACCTCTCCAAAAAAAAAAAAAAAAGAAAGAAATGGCAAAGAATTGTGACAAAGTTCTTGGTTCTATTTCACATTGGTTTGATATCTGATTCAACTTGAAATCCAATGCAGACAGGGCTGTCTTCTCTCTAAGCATCTGTAAAGCCTTAGCCAGAGGAACAACTATCAGTCTATTTCTGAGCTAACAACTGCTCTTTCTCTTCCGATTTTTCCCACACCATTCTCCACAATATAGGAGTGTTTCCACAGACTGTGAGCCCATCAACACACACTCATGAATCTAGCAACCCTCTCACCTGTGCAGTTCTTATCAAGGGACAAAGCAGAGGAGCCCACCTACCCCAATCCCACTCCAGCATAGATTTTACTGGAGCTGGGTTCTTGAGTGGTGAGATGCATGCCATTGCTCATGACCCAAAGCTGCAGTCATTTGCACTGCCTCCAATGCACTCGTGGATCATTCTTACAGCAGGTGCTTATTCTGGTGCTTCTTCAAATAGGTCTCCTCGGGACCAGCAGTTAGCATAATGGCTATCTCACTGGACTCCCATGTAGTCGACCGCGGTTTGTGTCCTGGAACCGGTGGCTTAAAACTCACGCCGGGCACGTGTGTGTGCGTGCGTGCCCAAGATCCCAAGAGGAGAATGGAGAAGGGATTGCAGTGTGGTCATCCCCCCTGGGGGGTGATTTCTTGCTTTCTGTCTCTCTGTCTCTGTCTGGCGAGTGCACACGCCCTATAGCAAAACCCTCTCCCCTACCCCCCAAAAAATAGGTCTCTTCCTTTATCAGTTATTTGATCCAAGAGAAAAAAGGGAAGGGTGTCATCATAATCAGAAAAAATAATTGTTTGTAATTGTCAAACACAATTTTGAAAACTACTAAAAGAAGTAACCACCAGGTTCTAGCTAGAACATGATTCTATCAACCTACCCTGATCAAAAAGAGAAAAAAATAGAAAGAGGAGAGGAGAGGAGAGGAGAGGAGATGAAAGCCTGGTTCTCCTTTTGTATTTCTCATCTCTGTAAATGTTATCAAATTGTACCAGCCATACATTTCAGAGTGATTCATATTCAATCACCTTGTTTCTTGGGGGTGACTTTTCTGCCAAATCATTTTTTTTTTTTTGAGAGGTTTTTTCGCTATAGGGCGCGTGCGCTCGCCAGACAGACAGAGAGAGACATAGAGACAGAAAGCGAGAAATCACCCCCCAGGGGGGATGGTCACGCCGCAATCCCTTCTCTTCCATTCTCCTCTCGGGATCTTGGGCACGTACGCACACGCGCCCGGCGTGAGTTTTAAGCCACCGGGTCCGGGGACGCGAACCGCGGTCGACTACGTGGGAGTCCAGCAACATAGCCATTATGCTAACTGCTGGTTCCCCCAAATCATCTCTTAAAGCCTTCTGTTCTTTGTTACCTCCTCCACATTCACACTACTCCAAGTTGCCTTCCATTCTTGTCTGAAGTGCCTCAAGAGACTTCTTTCCATATATTCTCTGGTCTACCTCTAATACATTGTTCACACAACAACTAGTAATCTTCGTAAATCTGATCAGATTGTTCTCCTGTTTATAACCCTTTGTCTCCTATGGTTCTTAGAATAAAGATCAAAATGAGACTTACAAATATATCAGGCTCATTCTTAACCTCATCCAGGCTGGATCAAGAACATAAATAGAATTTCACATACTAAATTTCTAAGTAATTCAAGGTTATAAAACAAGTTGAGGGGACCAGCAGGTGGCATGGTGGTTAAGGCACTGGACACTCCCACATGGCCAACCATGGTTTGAGTCCCAGACCTGGTGGCTTGCTTTCTCACTTTCTCTCTCTCTTTCTCTCTGTCGCTCTCTGGCCAAATTAAAATAAACAAATGAATAAATAAAAATAAATAATTAAAAACCAAGTTGATAAACAAAAAATATGTGATACACTCTTTAAAATTTTTTTAAAGAACTATTCATTTAATTTTACTTATAATTATTATTATTCAATTTGACCAGGGAGAGAGAGAGAGAAAACAAATCATCAGGTCTGGGACTGAACGGCAGTCCACCGTGTGGGAGTCCCGTGCCTTAACCACCACACCACCTGCCAGTCCCGAACATGTGATATACTCTTAATGACAAATATATTTTCCATGACTACCTAGAAGGCTAGGTTTGCATTTTAAGTTCACAAACAAGAAGTTTCTGTACTTCTCGTGTTTCAGCTGAGCTGAGAACTTAGCCCCAGCCTTCACTATTTCTTCTCATCCCAGGTTCTATCCAGCAGTGCAGGGACCTTGCATGCACATATGTGTTCAAATCTATCTGCATGTTTCACATTTCTGATGAATGGCTGCCCTTTGGATAAATTCTGAACCCAGGAATATGTACACCAGTAGTTAGGTTCACATTCACATTCAACCCTGAAAGAGGGTTGCACAGGTCTTGAAACAAGCTCAGGGATAATTGGACAAGGAACTCCAGGGTACCCAGAGGATGTTTCTAGAAAGGAGGGTGGTGTGGGTCCAGTGAGTGGCATGATGGTTAAGGCAGCTGGATCCCAGATGGGCCTAACTGCACAGTTTAAGTTCTGGACCTGGCAACTGGAAACATACGCATGGGTATGTGTGCCCCAATCTCAGAAGAGAATGGAGAAGGGATTACAGCATGACTTTCCCCCTCAGGGTGATTTCTCCCCTGTACCTCTCCACCCTCATCTTTCTCTGGAGAGTGCACGTGCCCTATAGCAAATTAGGAAGAGAAAAAAAAAGAAAAAAGAAAGGAGGGTGGTACAGGCTCCAGGTGTGCATGTTCCCTTGACTCTGATTTCCTCACCCAAGAAAGGGTGTGGCTTGGGAAGCACCACGGTGGACCAGGATTATTCTGTGCATTCTCCTGTGCCTTCTGCCTTCTATCCATATTCACCTGTTTTTGGTTCCTTAAATGTTCTATGTTCCTTTCTGATATAGGGCCTCTGTACATGTGGTCCCCTCCTCCAGGCTACTCATCTTCTTCAGGTCTCTGCTGAAGCAGAATTTTGTTTCTTTCCTTCTTTCTTTCTTTGCTTCCTCCCTTTTTTCCTTCCTTCCTTCCCTCCCTCCTTCCTTCCCTCCCTCCCTCTTTCCTTCCTTCCTTTCTTCCTTTCTTTTCTCTCTCTTTCTCTCTCTTTCTGGACAGGGTCCCTTTGGAACTACAGGTAGACACCAACTGGATTGGCTCTTTTTTAGACAGGGTCTCAGTATGTTGCCTGAGCAAGACTTGAATTTGTAACCCTCCTGTCACAGCCTTCTGAGTCACTGGGATTACAAGCACATGCATCTGTGCCTGGCCTTTAGCTTGGACCAGAAAACTAGGGCTTCCCATGTAGTTCCAGCCTGTGCAGCAGAGAGTCTTAGCAAGTGTCATCACAGATAGGCCAGCAGAGTTTCTCTGAAGATGCTTTTTTGATAATCCTTGTACCAGTCAGGTGCCGCTATGATGAAGCTTCATAGAGTCCTATACTTCTTCAAAGCATTTATAACAATTTTAATAGAATAGTTCGTATAGGGGCCAGATGATGGAGTTATGGTTAAGGTAGCTGGATCTCACATACCTACAGTGCCCTTTGAGTCCCAGACCTGATGGTCCAAAATCCCAAAAGGAAAAATAGAAGAGATTACAATGTGACTAACCCCCAATGGGGAACTTTTTTACTTTCCCTCTCTCTCAGTCTCTCTCTGGGTAGGCACATGCAAGCTCTAGAAAAATTAGAGAGAGAAAATTGTTATTATATACCTAGTATTTATATACACCTTTATTATATAACTATTGATAGCTATTTAATACTTTTGTCTCCTGCTAGAATATAAATCTCTGAAAAGGCAGGGACTCTGTCTTGTTCATCATTGTCTTCCCAACACCCATCATGGTCCTTTATATGTAATAGTCATATACAACGTTCGTTAAATGAATTAAAGTGTTATGTATGTCAGTTATTCCATTCCCAGATTCTTCCTGCCTTACATCAGACAGGAAATTCATTTTAGAAATCACAATATACCTTGGTCTTAGCCTCTTGTAGGCACCTGTAGATTCCTTGAGTCTCACTCATTCTAATGAGAGTTCTCATGGACTTTAGTCTCATGGTTCCTTTCCAGTTTTAGATATCTGCTTATGGCACTTATGCATAACAATTATTTATTTAAAAGGATTATACATTTAGCCCTAAGTTAAAAGAATCTTTGAGAAGTAAATATCAGATGCAATTACTTTAATAGCTCTTTAATTATTTATATATCAAGATCAGTGTTTTAATGCCATCTTTTATGGTATTTGTAATAAATTAATGCAGTTATTTTTAGCCTCAAAGGTAAAATCCAAAATGATATTTGTAATTCTATTTATTTATTTATTTATTTATTTAGGGAGAGGTTTTTGCTATAGGGTGTGTGCACTCGCCAGAAAGACAGAGAGAGACAGAGAGACAGAAAGCGAAAAGTCACTCCTTAGGGCAGATGGCCACACAGCAATCCTTTCTCCTCTATTCTCCTCCTGGGATCTTTGGCATGCATGCACACATGCCCGGTGTGAGTTTAAGCCACTGGGTCCGTGACTCGAACCGGTCGACTACATGAGAGTCCAGTGACATAGTCATTATGCTAACTGCTGATCTCAGTATTTTGTTTTAAAAACATTTTAAATTTTTTCTCTGATTGTGATGCAACCAAGTCATAAGGAACTATACTTGGTCTCAAAAATCTATCTTAATAGATTAGAAAGATCAGTCTTTAACTTCTAACTTTCACTTTCTCACGCTGATACTGAGTCTTACAGAACCTAACCTTTACCTCCCTCATGATAAATTGAGCCTAATGTTTAACTATATAGTTAAATTAACGGTAACCTTACTGAGTGTTCACAGATGTTGGGCTATAGAGACAGGGAGGAGAAAGACACCACTAACCACCATCCATATGACTGGCTGAGAAGACTTTATCACCTCAAAATATGCGAAGTCATACCTAGGCCCTCACTGCTTCTAAGCCAGGATCTAAGAGCTGTCTTGACTGACTTCATTTTGTTCTTGCTGCCCTGCTAATCATTGTTTATCTTTAAGCCTCTGGCAGAGAACTGAAATAGGTCATTCTTTCTTGAGTGCCCAGAACAAAAACTGCCCCTTAAGCAGTGATTGTCCCCAATTCTATCAGGTCTCCTTGTGATCCTGCCCAAGGACAATGACCAGGCCTCCTTGTAATTCTGCCTCAAGGCAATGAATAATTTGGTCTTTGCTTCTGCATGTACACTCCCACTGAACCCTCCCTTTATATAATTTTCTATCTTGTTCAGTATGGCGGAGACGCTTATGAACTTTAGTTCACCCTCTTCATAGTGTTGGCCTCACTGAATAAATTCCTTATTCAACTCCTGTTTCTTTGTCAAGTGGCCAGTGGCATAAACCTGGCTTCTGGTTCTTGGAACAAGCATCTCTGCTTGTTCTGGCATCACCGCAATCCCTTCTCCTCCATTCTCCTCTCGGGATCTTGGGCACGCACGCACACGCGCCCGGCGTGAGTTTTAAATAAAACAAGTTGAGGGGACCAGCAGGTGGCATGGTGGTTAAGGCACTGGACACTCCCACATGGCCAACCATGGTTTGAGTCCCAGACCTGGTGGCTTGCTTTCTCACTTTCTCTCTCTCTTTCTCTCTGTCGCTCTCTGGCCAAATTAAAATAAACAAATGAATAAATAAAAATAAATAATTAAAAACCAAGTTGATAAACAAAAAATATGTGATACACTCTTTAAAATTTTTTTAAAGAACTATTCATTTAATTTTACTTATAATTATTATTATTCAATTTGACCAGGGAGAGAGAGAGAGAAAACAAATCATCAGGTCTGGGACTGAACGGCAGTCCACCGTGTGGGAGTCCCGTGCCTTAACCACCACACCACCTGCCAGTCCCGAACATGTGATATACTCTTAATGACAAATATATTTTCCATGACTACCTAGAAGGCTAGGTTTGCATTTTAAGTTCACAAACAAGAAGTTTCTGTACTTCTCGTGTTTCAGCTGAGCTGAGAACTTAGCCCCAGCCTTCACTATTTCTTCTCATCCCAGGTTCTATCCAGCAGTGCAGGGACCTTGCATGCACATATGTGTTCAAATCTATCTGCATGTTTCACATTTCTGATGAATGGCTGCCCTTTGGATAAATTCTGAACCCAGGAATATGTACACCAGTAGTTAGGTTCACATTCACATTCAACCCTGAAAGAGGGTTGCACAGGTCTTGAAACAAGCTCAGGGATAATTGGACAAGGAACTCCAGGGTACCCAGAGGATGTTTCTAGAAAGGAGGGTGGTGTGGGTCCAGTGAGTGGCATGATGGTTAAGGCAGCTGGATCCCAGATGGGCCTAACTGCACAGTTTAAGTTCTGGACCTGGCAACTGGAAACATACGCATGGGTATGTGTGCCCCAATCTCAGAAGAGAATGGAGAAGGGATTACAGCATGACTTTCCCCCTCAGGGTGATTTCTCCCCTGTACCTCTCCACCCTCATCTTTCTCTGGAGAGTGCACGTGCCCTATAGCAAATTAGGAAGAGAAAAAAAAAGAAAAAAGAAAGGAGGGTGGTACAGGCTCCAGGTGTGCATGTTCCCTTGACTCTGATTTCCTCACCCAAGAAAGGGTGTGGCTTGGGAAGCACCACGGTGGACCAGGATTATTCTGTGCATTCTCCTGTGCCTTCTGCCTTCTATCCATATTCACCTGTTTTTGGTTCCTTAAATGTTCTATGTTCCTTTCTGATATAGGGCCTCTGTACATGTGGTCCCCTCCTCCAGGCTACTCATCTTCTTCAGGTCTCTGCTGAAGCAGAATTTTGTTTCTTTCCTTCTTTCTTTCTTTGCTTCCTCCCTTTTTTCCTTCCTTCCTTCCCTCCCTCCTTCCTTCCCTCCCTCCCTCTTTCCTTCCTTCCTTTCTTCCTTTCTTTTCTCTCTCTTTCTCTCTCTTTCTGGACAGGGTCCCTTTGGAACTACAGGTAGACACCAACTGGATTGGCTCTTTTTTAGACAGGGTCTCAGTATGTTGCCTGAGCAAGACTTGAATTTGTAACCCTCCTGTCACAGCCTTCTGAGTCACTGGGATTACAAGCACATGCATCTGTGCCTGGCCTTTAGCTTGGACCAGAAAACTAGGGCTTCCCATGTAGTTCCAGCCTGTGCAGCAGAGAGTCTTAGCAAGTGTCATCACAGATAGGCCAGCAGAGTTTCTCTGAAGATGCTTTTTTGATAATCCTTGTACCAGTCAGGTGCCGCTATGATGAAGCTTCATAGAGTCCTATACTTCTTCAAAGCATTTATAACAATTTTAATAGAATAGTTCGTATAGGGGCCAGATGATGGAGTTATGGTTAAGGTAGCTGGATCTCACATACCTACAGTGCCCTTTGAGTCCCAGACCTGATGGTCCAAAATCCCAAAAGGAAAAATAGAAGAGATTACAATGTGACTAACCCCCAATGGGGAACTTTTTTACTTTCCCTCTCTCTCAGTCTCTCTCTGGGTAGGCACATGCAAGCTCTAGAAAAATTAGAGAGAGAAAATTGTTATTATATACCTAGTATTTATATACACCTTTATTATATAACTATTGATAGCTATTTAATACTTTTGTCTCCTGCTAGAATATAAATCTCTGAAAAGGCAGGGACTCTGTCTTGTTCATCATTGTCTTCCCAACACCCATCATGGTCCTTTATATGTAATAGTCATATACAACGTTCGTTAAATGAATTAAAGTGTTATGTATGTCAGTTATTCCATTCCCAGATTCTTCCTGCCTTACATCAGACAGGAAATTCATTTTAGAAATCACAATATACCTTGGTCTTAGCCTCTTGTAGGCACCTGTAGATTCCTTGAGTCTCACTCATTCTAATGAGAGTTCTCATGGACTTTAGTCTCATGGTTCCTTTCCAGTTTTAGATATCTGCTTATGGCACTTATGCATAACAATTATTTATTTAAAAGGATTATACATTTAGCCCTAAGTTAAAAGAATCTTTGAGAAGTAAATATCAGATGCAATTACTTTAATAGCTCTTTAATTATTTATATATCAAGATCAGTGTTTTAATGCCATCTTTATGGTATTTGTAATAAATTAATGCAGTTATTTTTAGCCTCAAAGGTAAAATCCAAAATGATATTTGTAATTCTATTTATTTATTTATTTATTTATTTAGGGAGAGGTTTTTGCTATAGGGTGTGTGCACTCGCCAGAAAGACAGAGAGAGACAGAGAGACAGAAAGCGAAAAGTCACTCCTTAGGGCAGATGGCCACACAGCAATCCTTTCTCCTCTATTCTCCTCCTGGGATCTTTGGCATGCATGCACACATGCCCGGTGTGAGTTTAAGCCACTGGGTCCGTGACTCGAACCGGTCGACTACATGAGAGTCCAGTGACATAGTCATTATGCTAACTGCTGATCTCAGTATTTTGTTTTAAAAACATTTTAAATTTTTTCTCTGATTGTGATGCAACCAAGTCATAAGGAACTATACTTGGTCTCAAAAATCTATCTTAATAGATTAGAAAGATCAGTCTTTAACTTCTAACTTTCACTTTCTCACGCTGATACTGAGTCTTACAGAACCTAACCTTTACCTCCCTCATGATAAATTGAGCCTAATGTTTAACTATATAGTTAAATTAACGGTAACCTTACTGAGTGTTCACAGATGTTGGGCTATAGAGACAGGGAGGAGAAAGACACCACTAACCACCATCCATATGACTGGCTGAGAAGACTTTATCACCTCAAAATATGCGAAGTCATACCTAGGCCCTCACTGCTTCTAAGCCAGGATCTAAGAGCTGTCTTGACTGACTTCATTTTGTTCTTGCTGCCCTGCTAATCATTGTTTATCTTTAAGCCTCTGGCAGAGAACTGAAATAGGTCATTCTTTCTTGAGTGCCCAGAACAAAAACTGCCCCTTAAGCAGTGATTGTCCCCAATTCTATCAGGTCTCCTTGTGATCCTGCCCAAGGACAATGACCAGGCCTCCTTGTAATTCTGCCTCAAGGCAATGAATAATTTGGTCTTTGCTTCTGCATGTACACTCCCACTGAACCCTCCCTTTATATAATTTTCTATCTTGTTCAGTATGGCGGAGACGCTTATGAACTTTAGTTCACCCTCTTCATAGTGTTGGCCTCACTGAATAAATTCCTTATTCAACTCCTGTTTCTTTGTCAAGTGGCCAGTGGCATAAACCTGGCTTCTGGTTCTTGGAACAAGCATCTCTGCTTGTTCTGGCATCAATAATAGTATATGTTTACTTTAAAAAATTTTTCAAACATGCACAAAAGTATGAAGAGGTAAAGATAGTGTATGATTCTAATATATATATATTTTTTTTTTTGGAGAAGTTTTTTTTTATTTTTTCTGCTATAGGGCACATGCGCTCGCCAGACAGACAGAGAGACACATAGAGACAGAAAGCGAGAAATCACCCCCCAGGGGGGATGGTCACGCCGCAATCCCTTCTCTATTCTCCTCTCGGGATCTTGGGCACGCATGCACACGCGCCCGGCGTGAGTTTTAAGCCACCGGGTCCGGGGCACGAACCGCGGTCGACTATGTGGGAGTCCAGCAACATAGCCATTACGCTAACTGCTGGTTCCCTGATTCTAATATTTTGTGAAAACTACTGTTAACTAATCTGAGTAGTTTCTTCTAGTGTTTTTGTTAGCCATAGCATGTAATTTAATTTCTTAGAAAAAATAAAATTATATACACTCACAGTTATGTATGCTGCTTGTTTTAGTGTAATTTGTGGGTATAAATTAGTACTATCTCTTTGGAGGGCAGTTGAAAATATAGATACAAATTTTAAATTAATAACAAATTAAAAAACCATTCCATATAGCAATTCCATTTATCTTCCAAATATATAAAAGTGAATGTGTAAGACTGTTTTAATAGTTAAAGATTTAAAAACAAAACACAAAATCTAAATATCTTTATAGTACACCAATATAATGAAATATTGTTCAACTGTCAAAAAGAAAGTATTTACAGATAAATAATCTTCAATCTTAGTTGTTAGGAAAAAAAGAAGGTGCAGTACAATGTTAATAGTGTGCTCTCGTCTATGTAAAAAAAAAGGGGGGGAGTACAGTAAAAGGGAGTTTATATATCTTTATGATGAGATCGGCCTAAAATATTTCTGGAATACACCTGGAAATCTATAGAAATGGTTCTTCTGGAAAGGAAGCTGGGGATCTGGGATGTGAGGAAGACTTAGTTCCTTCTGCATATATCCTTTGCAATGTAGGTTTTTTTGTTTGTTTTGTTTTTAATCATGGGCATGTATATTACTTTTTATAATTAGAAAAAAAATTAAAGTTTAAAAAGGGACAAGCTCCATAGTCTAGTTGTTAAGGGAACTGGGTCCCACATGGCCAAATGTGGTTCAAATCTCAGTCCTGGAGGCTTGAAAAACATGTCAGGTACATGTATATTTATGCCCCAAATCCTGACACATTGGTGAAATGAAGACAAGATTGTGGCATGACCATGCCCCATTAGGGGATGCTTTCTCCTTTTCTCTTTCTGTTTGTCTATCTCTTTCTGGCAAGCACATGTGCCCTCTGGCAATTAAAAAATGTTTTAAAAAGGTTCGTAATTATAATATTTCAGAAATACGCAATGTTAATATTTTGATATACTTTTGGGACTAGCAGATGGTATCATGATTATGTCATTGGACTCCCACATGGCTAACCAGGGTTTGAGTCCAGGACCCAGTGGCTTGAAACATGCTGGGCACACGTGCATGTGTGTGTGCCCAAGATCCCAGGAGGAGAATGGAGAAGATTGCAGCGTGGTCATCCCCCGAAGGTTAAGTTCTTACTTTTGCTCTCACTGTCTCTGTCTCGCTCTCTCTGGTAAGCACACACACCTCTAATCCAAAAACTTCTAAAAGAAAACAAAACTAGTTTTTATTTTCCCTGTGTGAGCGTAAGTATATATATGTGAATACATACACAGCCATGTGTATGTGTTGATAAAGAACAGTCCCCAACATAATGTCAAAATTGGTATCAAATTGTTTATACAACCTTATACATTAATGATTACCATTTATCCACTATTATATTGTGTTTTATTTTCCATGTCCATGAGTATTCTCTAAAAACAAATAATATATTGAGGGGGCTATAAAAATTAACATACAAGAGACCAGCAGATGGCGTAATGGTTACTCCCACATAATTGACTGTGGTTCGAGTCCTGGACCTGGCGGCTTAACCTCATGCTGAGCGTATGTGCATGTGTACCCAAGATCCCCCTAGAGGATGATTTCTTGCTTTCTTTCTTTCTCTGTCTTTCCAGCGAGCACATACACCCTATAGCAAAAATCTTTCTCTTAAAAAAAATTAACACACAAACACATATGTGCATGTATGTGCACAAATACACATGTGCATACGTGTGCATAATTGTCACCCTGTTCCTCTTTTCATTCTAGATTCCCCTTACTATCAGTTATTAATGTTCTCTCTCCCCAGGGGAATATGAATGATTTCTCTGACTGATGAAGTAAGAAGAATCACTTTTGAAAAGTTAAACTCTTAGGCTAGCTGGCCACATGGTGGCTAAAGCAGTTAGATTGCCACATGTCCGACTGTGCAGTCTGAGTCCTGGATCTGGTAGCTTGAAAAACATGCCCAGAGCATGTGAATGCATGCCCAAAATCCCACGAGGAGAATGGAGGAGAGTGATTTCTCACTTTCTCTCTCTCTGTTCCCCTGTACATTCAGTAAACTCATGCACCTTCTAGCAAGCCAAAAAAAAAAAGAATAGAAAGGCTAAGCCCTTTACGGGCTTTCTCTGTTTCAGTCTCTCTCTCTCTCCTGGTTTGTCTGTAGAATTCAACAAATTCTCTGTTCCTCTGTTATGAGGTTATGGGGCAGGCCTAAATCCCATGTGCAAGTCTGAGGTTATTTAATTCTGCCTATGACTGGTGATTCGTTTAGCTGTTGGTAAATGTGAGGGAATCATTAGCAAGTTCATTTGCCAACCCAAATCTCTTTCTCTAGCTGGCTGTATCCATGGTAATTTTTATAGTCTTTACTGTGAAAATTTCAAAGATGACCAAAAGAAGAGAGAATAAAAAATGAATGTACACATATTTACTACTCAGTTAAACAAATATCAGGATTTTTACTCAAGCTATTTTTTTTTTTTTCTTTACAGAACAGTTTGACAATTTCCTAAAACATAGCTGCAGGTTTATGGTTCATCACACTGTAAAGAATATGAAAGGATACTTTACTGAAGTAAATTTTGGGTCATTGGAAAGGTTAGGATGCATTTTTTTTTCCTTTTTTTGGCGTGTTTTTTTTTTTTTTTTTTTGCTATAGGGTGCGTGCACTCGCCAGACAGACAGAGAGACAGAGAGATAGAAAGCGAGATATCACCCCCAGGGGGAATGGCCACACCGCAATCCCTTCTCCTCCATTCTCCTCTGGGGATCTTGGGCACACACGCACACGGCGTGAGTTTAAGCCACCAGGTCTGGGACTCGAACCGTGGTCGACTACGTGGGAGTCCAGCGACATAGCCATTACACTAACTGCTGGTCCCAAGTTAGGATGCATTTTTGCAAAGAAAAATACATTATGACTTTCTTGATAACTAACTCAATAACACAAAATATCGATAAACACTGAAAATAATTTATTTTAATGAAATAAATGCCTCAATGTTTTCCCTATTCTCATTCTTTTAATGTATTTTTTTAAGCCTACTAAGGCTTCTTTTTTAAAAGAAAAATATTTATTTTTATTGACATACAGTAATTGTATATCTTTGTGGGATCCATGTTATTTTTGTATATGAGAACACAATGCATAACGATCTCATGTGGATAATTAGCATCCATCATTTCAACCATTGTCATTACTTGGAGAACATTCACAATCCTTTTAGCTACTCTGAGATATAAGATAAAATTATTGTTAACTATAGTTATCCTGCTCTTTAGTGCACTAGAACTTGTTCCTCTTAATTATCTCTAATTCTGTGACCGTTAACAAATATCTTTCTATCTCTACTTCTCACCACACTCCCCAGCTTCTTGTAATCACTCTTCTCTACTTCTAAGAGGTCATCTTTTTTAGTTCCCACATGAGCGAGATCATGTGATATTTCTTTCTGTGCTTGGCTGGTTTCATTTAACACGATATCCTCCAACCTTGCCAATGTCTCAAATGACAAGATTTCATTTTTTTAAAATGTCTGAATAATATTTCATTGTGTGTGTGTATGCAAAAATGCATTATGACTTTTCAGACAACCCAATGTATGTATATCACATTTTCTTTAATCATTTATCTATTAATGGACAATTAGGTTAATTCCATACTTGGCTATTGTGAATAGTGCTGCTAGTGAGGGGCAGATATCTTTAGGACATAATGATTTTCTTTCCTTTGGATATATGCCCGTAGGATTACATGATTATATGGCTGTTCTAATTTTAGTTAAGGAACCTAAAAATTGCTACCCATAACATCTATACTAATTTATATTCCCACCAACAGTGTAAAGAGTTCCCCTTTCTCCCCATCCTTGCCAATATTATTCTTTGTCTTTTTGATAATAGCCATTCCTACTGGGCTGAGACGTTATCTCATTGTGGTTTAACTTGCATCTTGCATTTCTCTGATGATTAGTGATGTTGAGCATGTTTTCATATGCTTGTTGGCTGTTCATATGTCTACTTTTGAGAGCTGCCTATTCGGATTGTTTGCACCTGTGTGTGTCTACACACACATTTTGTTTCTTTGTTTAATTTGCCATAGGGTGCATTGTGCTTGGTAGAAAGAGACACAGAGATAGAAAGTGAGAAAGCCCAGGGAGGATGGCTGTGCCGCAATTCCTTTTCTTCCATTCTCTCTTCAAAAAAGCAAATGGAGGGAGCCAGCAGTTAGCGTAATGGCTATGTCGCTGGACTCCCACGTACTCGACCGCAGTTCGAGTCCCGGAACCGGTGGGTTAAAACTCACACCAGGAGCGTCTGCGTGCGTGCCCAAGATCCCGAGAGGAGAATGGAGGAGAAGGGATTGCGGCGTGACCATCCCCCTTGGGGGGTGATTTCTCGCTTTCTGTCTCTCTGTCTCTCTCTCTGCCTGGCGAGCGCACGTGCCCTACAGCAAAAACCTCTCCAAAGGAAAAAAAAAAAAAGGAAATGGACAAACTGTAGTATAATCATATAATAAACACTATAGCAGTACTAAAAAAGGAATGATTAATACACACAACAAATGAGTGAATCTCAAAATAGCTGAGTAAAGAAAAGACAGGGCCAGCTGGCAGCACACTGGTTAAGGTGGCTGGATCCTATATGACTGCATGGTTTGAGTCTCAGAGGCTTGAAAAACATGCTGGCATGAGTGTGGTATGTACCCAAAAATCCTGAGGAGAATGGAGGAAAGGAATTGCGGTATGGCCATTCTTCTGGGGGATATTTTGTCACTCTCTCTTTCTCTGGTGTGTGCACATGCCCTCCCACAAATTTTTTAAAAAAGAGGAAGGACAAAAAAAAAAGTAATGCATCATTTCATTTATATAAAATTATAAAAAATGCAATTAACCTAAAGTGGCTAAAAGCAGATAGTAGACCAAAAGTAGATTACTGTGATTAGCAGACTGAATTGCTTGGGGATGGGATAAATAAAATACTGGGGAAGAGGAAGATAGTTTACAAAGGGGGATGATTTAACTTTTGGAGATGACAGATATATTCAGTACCTAGATTATGGTGATGGTTCTATGGGTGTACAGTTCATGGGAGCACAGTTTATCAAACTATGTTTTAAATCTGTGGTGTATTATGTTACTAAGGCTGTACTAAACAATGAAATACCAAGTGTCTTCTACATGTAGTAATAGGGACACTCAATGCGTGTCTACCTAGGTGTTATTTATTTATTTATTTTATTTTTTATTTTTTGGAGAGATTTTCACTGTAGGGCGCGTGCGCTCGCCAGACAGACAGAGAGAGACATAGAGACAGAAAGCGAGAAATCACCCCCCAGGGGGGATGGTCACGCCGCAATCCGTTCTCCTCCATTCTCCTCTCGGGATCTTGGGCATGCACGCACACGCGCCCGGCGTGAGTTTTAAGCCACCGGGTCCGGGACACGAACCGCGGTCGACTACGTGGGAGTCCAGCGACATAGCCATTACGCTAACTGCTGGTTCCCTACCTAGGTGTTATTGACAGAAGATATTTATGTTCATTTTTTCATTGATTACTTACATTGACTTAGAAAGAAAAAAAATGTACAATTCTGATGACTTGTCATTAAATTTTCATCCCTAGAAATGTCAAAACACTACTATTAACTAGAAAGTCTATAAGCTTCTAAAAATGGGTAATAGTGGCTGCCTTTAGGGAAACTAAGATGAAAGGGGAAAAGAATAGGCCAATTGGGGGGCTGGCAGGTGACATGGTGGTTAAGGGCACCAGACTCCCCATGGCTGATTATGGTTTGACTAGCGTTTTGACTAGTGGCTTGATTTCTCACTACCCCCACCTCCAGTTTGTCTCTCTTTGGTCAAATTAAAAAAAATAAATAATAAAATAAAAATTAAATCTTTAAGAAAAAAGAATAGGTCAATAACTTATTACTGTTTTAATTGGTCACATGAACATAATATTTAAATAGTTCTTTTAAGAAATAACATGACTATAAAATATATGCAACAAAAGATCTTAGGACATGATTTGAATATGTTTCCATAAAATAATTTGATCCAGAGGTGAGCTACAAGTAATAAAGAAAATTAAAATAAGTACAACATGAAGTTTTTGTGTGTGGTGTGATTTGTTACGATTTGTTTCCTTTAGCATTTCTTTGACCGCAAATGAAGTTTCTGATGGTGGTGATAGGATTAAAGAACTAATCATCTACTGAAAAAAAAAATACACTTCCATCTAATTTATCAATATTAAGGGCAACTAGAATATACTTAACAATGCCTTGAGAGTTCTGAGGGGAAGTAAATTCAAACTCTGTTAAAATGATTTAGAAAAAGGGACATGGTTTAAAATTTCCCAAAACTGAAATTTTATCTTCCATTCTTTCATAAGTAGCTGCTAAGGATGTTCTCTAGCAAAACAGTAAAATAAATAAAGAAAAACATAGATTCTAAAAGAGTAGCTCCAATCTTGAAGCATAGTAACGGGAAATCCTCCATTGTATGGGCAGAGTTAAAGAACAATTAGGTGAAAGAGAGGCAGAGAGGGTCAGAGGTTCATTAGGGACAGGTACCAGGGAGCAAAAGAGTATCTGTAAAATAATAGAAAAAATGGAGAAACTTGATATGATAAATTAGGTAAAATATGAAGAGGGGGAAAGTATTCCAGGAAAAATAAAGCTATACAAGTTTGTGACCTGAATATGAAACACAAATATTTAGGCAATTGATAGTAAGGGAAGAGAATCCATTTGATCCTGATGTTCTGCACATTTCCCTTCAAGTGACTTTCTAATAGTTTTGACAATAATACTGTAGAGAACAAGATGTAACCCTAACATACTTAGCCTATTTAAAGTTGTTTCATTTTACATTGTATTGTTTAAAGTCACAAAGAAAATCAACTAAAGGACTAAAATGAATATAGTTATTAAATATTGGACCAACGAGTGTTAGTGTAGTCTTTGTCTTTCATAGCAGGGAGTCAGATATTGTCAAGTTGATATGAGCATATTTAGAAAGGTTGGATCTCAAACAAACAAAAACATCTAAAAGAAGTTGTCCCTGGGGTGTGGTTCTGGAGGTGGAAAGAATTAGGATGAGTTTCTTGCTTTTCATCCTATGTTTTTGTGTGGTGCATTTGTTATGATTTGTTTCCTTTAGCATTTCTTTGACTCCAAAACTAGAGGCTGAATTTTCTATCTATATGAAAATGTTTTAGATACCTATTCTCTCAAGAATAATTTCCAAAGTAGCCCCTCATTAGACCTCTTGAAATAAGCAATGAGGTAGAAATTCTCAAGACACCAAGAAAGTTGGAGCAAGAAAATGGCTGTTCCATTCATACACTCTCTACCCTAAGTAATATGTAAGAATCCTCAACTCCTACCACACTAGTTTCAGCCTTCAGCCTGTGATTCTCCTCCTCTTCTCCTCCTTATCTGAGCAGTTCTGATCCTCTAGACTGGGGATAGTTTTGCTTGCGACCAGTTTAGATTATGGAAGGGAAGTTATTCTGGGTCTGTCTTAATATTGGAGCAAAACTGCTCATTTTTAGAAGGAACTGCACTTTTAATGTTAAAAAAAAAGAATGGAAAATCGTAGTTTAATCCCATAGGGAGGACACTATGGCACATTACTGCCACCAATGGGCAGCACACCTTAATTGCAAGAGTAGAAAGAAGGGAAAATTTTTGTTTTCTGCAAAGGACTAACAATATAAATAGCAAAAGTCTTGTAACCAAGTGAAAAATGTGAAGGAAGAATACTTGATCTGGGAAAGATTAAGATGAGATAGTGTTCATGAAAAAAGGTTTGTGGAGATGGTAAAAGTGAAGAGAAAGACCTCTCTTTGGTCTAAGTATCTAGTAACTGCACCTAGAATTCTATAAAAGGGAAGGGAAAGGAAATAATAATGAATCAAATGTTATTCAAAAAGACTTTCTGTGAGAGCTGGCTCAATGGCTTGGTGGTTAAGGCAGCTGGATACCACATGGCCAAACACATGCTTCGAGTCCTAGACCTGGTGGCTTGAGAAACAAGTCAGGTGTGTGTGAATGAGTTCTCAAAAATCTTGAAAGGAGGGAGAGATGGAGAAAGAATTGCAGACTGTGCCATGTCCATGCCTCAAGAGGAGTACTTTCTCATTCTCTCTGTCTTTCTGGTAAGCACCTAAGCCCGCTGGCAAAATTAAAGAAAATAAAAAAAAAGAGCCTATGAAAGAAAAATCATCAAAAGAAAAATTGATAGAATGTCTCTTACTTTAACTAAAACCATAAGATCAGTGGAACAACTGAAACCTTTTACATGTTAAAGTTATCTGTAGAGGTAAGAAGACTTTTTATTTTATTTTATTTTTTAAGGTTTTGGCCACAGGGCACATGTGCTCATCAGAGAGGGAAAGTGAGAAATTTCCCCCAGGGGGATGGCCATAGCAATCCCTTTTTCCTCCATTCTCTTGGGATTTTGGAGGCACCAGAAGATTTTTCAAGCTGACTTGTCCTGGAATTGAACAGTAGTTGGCCAGGTAGGAGTTCAGTGCCTTAACTACCAAGCCACTTCCTGGCCCAAGTCAAATTTTTAAAGAAATTGTGCTATCTGGGACCAACAGATGGCATAATGGTTACATCACTGGACTGTCATGTGGTGGATAGCAGTTCAGGTCCCAGACCTGGTGGCTTAAAATTCATGCAGGGTGGATGTGCTTGTATGTCCAAAATCCTTAGAAGAGAATGGAGAAAAAGGGACTACAGTGGGGCCATCCCACTGGGGCTTGATTTCTTGTTTTCTGTCTCTGACTCTCTGGTAAGTGCATGTACCCTATAGAAAAAAATCTCTCTTAAAAAAAGAAAAGAAATTTTTCTACCTACACAGTCACAAACTAGCTCTTTGCATTATAAGGCAAAGTTCTTCATGTTATTGTTTAATAAATATTAATTGTAGATAACATATTTCCATACCCATTATGATTTGGTACATATATGAGGAAAACAAGAAATGCAATAAAAAACTCTAGACAAAACATTATATAAAGTTAAAAAAGATAAACTACAGGAACTCCTGTTCAATGTTCACACATTTCATAGACTGTGGAATACATTTTTTTTATTTATAATATTAAATATCTACTTTTTGACAAGGTTTGCTGAGATTGAGTTCAAATAAAAGTTTAATGGGCATGGGTCTTCTTTTTGATATTTCTTTTTTATAAAGAATTGTTTTATTGAACTTTATATTTATTTATTTATTTAAATCTGACCAGAGAGGGTGAGAGAGCGAGAGAGAGAGAGACAAAGAGAGAGAGAGAGAGAGGAAGCTGCCAGGTCTGGGACTTGAACTGCAGTTGGCCACGTGGGAGTCCAGCGCCCTTAAACATCACGCCACCTGCTGGCCCCTCTTTTTGATATTTCAATCATATTAAAGCTATTAATGAACATTGTGATACTTAAAAATCTTGATGAAGAATTTCATAAAGGCAGAAGTTTCTGGGAAATGTGTAATTCTGTAACAAAGTCAAAATGTGAGATTTCTAAAAGAAGGTGAAGGACTGTTTAGAAGGCTATTATAATTGTTCTGGTGGAAGACAAAAGGAGATAAGAAGGGTGAGGCTTTGATAGCAGAAATAAAAGAAAAAGCAAAGGATGTGACTGGAGATAGGGGACTTGTTGAGAAAGAAATCAAGTCCGGCCCTAGAATTCAGAGCCTAGGGGACTATGTAATTACTACTAATATTAAATGTGAGATCAAAGTAAAGAAAAACTTACATTTCTATAAACTCAGAATTTATTAATTTTTAATTTGCTAGAAGGTACATGCATTAGTTGTACAGAGATATGAGAGGGAAAAAGAGGTATAGTGAGAAAGTACCTCCATGGGGGATGGTCACATTGCAATCCCTTTCCTTCCATCTCTCCTTTTGGGATTTTGGGCATGTACACACATGTCCCTAGTGTTTTTTAAGCCACTGGGTCTGGGACTCAAACCATGTAGCAGGTCATGTGGGATTAATCATCTTAATCATACCACTGGCTGAGAGATAAATTACTTTAAATGTTAAATGTTAAGTTTTGAGCTGAAGTTTATCGGCAAGAAGCTGAAGAGGAAGAGCCGTTTAAAAAAAATCAGGGAGAGACAGTAATTTGGGGAGATTTCCTAAAGTATGAAGAACTAGGGGTTGAAGTATGGGATAGGAGAAAGAGATGCTAGCAAAATAATCCAAAGACCAGAAAGCCAAGTAGGTATAGATCTAGGGAAGTGTCTCGAAGGGACAGGGAAAAGGAAAAGATGGGGACTAGCAAAGGCCATGACTACTTCTTTTGATAAATGTGACAGTGAAAGGAAGGTTGTTGGATAGCGACTTGAGGGAGTATTAATACTGAATTTTTTTTTTTTATTTTATTTCCTAGAGGGTGCATGTACTTGCCAGAGGGAGAAGGAGAAAACAATCTCTCCACACATGTGGCAAGGTCATGTTGTAATCCTTTTCTCCTCCATTTCTCCATTCTGTCAGAATCTTGGGTACATATGTACAGGGCAGCATGTTTTTCAAGGTGCTGGCAATATTTCAAACTGTGTTGTCTACATTGTGGGATCTTGTTCCCTTAACCACCAGGCCATGAGGCTGCCCATTTTTTCTTTTTTTTAAAAAGGATTTTGCTAAAGGGCACATAGAATTGCTGGAGAGAGACAGAGAGGGAAAGTGAGAAATCATGCCCTGGGGTAATGGCCATGCTGTGATCCCATCATCTCCACTCTCCTCTGGAGATCTTGGGCATGCACAAACACTTGCCTGATTTTCAAGCTGTTAGGTCAGGGATTTGAACCATGTTGGAGGGCCGCCCCAATTTTTGAAGAGAATGGAAACTTGAAAACCAGGAAAAAGTCTGAGGCTAAAATTCTGAAGATACAAAACCTTATGAAAGAAGTGATGGAGGAAGCGGGGAGTGATAGCTTATGTAGTAACGGATCAGTTTTAGAGAGAAAGCAGATGGTAAGGATTTTTCAGATCTTGTACAGGAGGTAGTTACTAATAATTCATAGACGGAGAGATCTTCAAACCAGATTTGGAAGCTCACAGCTTTGAACCTAGGAAATCAGGTGAAGTTACCTATTAGTATGGATTGGGACTGGCACCATTCGTAACAAGCAGAGCTGTAACAGAAGCAGTCTTTGCGACCTGGATGGTTGTGACTTCTTCCAACGAAAAGCCATACACCTTGCACCTCCTGGGAGAGAAACAGAAATCGGGGTAAAACCTACTGGAGATTGGCCCTGAAGACTACAAACAAATCACGTGATTCTAAGGTGGTACTGAACCAGAGCTGGCTATAGTGATAATTCAGTCATCAAAGGGGGTGATTATTCAGGAGAGTAAAGATTCACTTTCGCAGTGGAAAGTTGTTACGCAGGTGAAAGGTGGGAGCCCCGGCCCCAGAGGCAGGTGGCGAGTAGGAAGAGACTAGGTTCAACAGCACAGTAATAGTAATGACCTGTTGGGGACTGTTTCCCTTTTGGCACCTAGAAGGCTAGGATTCTCGCGTCCATTTCAAAGCCGCGGAGAGCAGTCCTCGACTGAGCGGAGACACCCAGCTCCGAAGTCGAGCCCCATCTCCCATCCGAGCGGCACTGCCCGCTCACTCACTAGCCGATGCTGCCGCCGGCGCCACGAGCGGCCGCCGCTTCACTCCCGAGGACGCCGCCAGTCGGCCTGGGGCCGGCAGTGTTCCGTCCAGGTCCTCTGCGGCTAAGGGGGTCCCCAACAGTTCTCGAAACCTTTCCCCCTCGCGGCGAAAGCGCCTCGTCAACTACAATCGCTAACAACCCTCAGCTCTGACGCCCCGCTAGCCCGGCCGCCGCCGCCGCTCCCGCAGCGCGCCGCGCGGGCGGTGGGTGTGGGCGGCAGGAGCCGGGAGGGGCCGGAGGGAAACGCCAGCGCCGCGACCCGGGGAGGGGCCTCGGCGAAGACACCGGGGGCGGGATCCTTCCCAGGTCTGAGAAGCTCCAAAAATGGCGGGCGACAACCGCGAGCAGGACGCGCAGGCGCCGCCGAGGCCGGC
>NW_006209676.1:1019431-1028623 GCF_000334495.1 Tupaia belangeri chinensis
GCGTGGCCGCGGGCCCAGGCCCCTTGTCGGCGGGTTGGGGCGCGGGCCGGCGACTGGGGAGACGGGGCGTCGAAGCCCGCTTTCCCGCTATCCGCCTTCCCCGCCCGGACCGGGGCCTCCTTGTGAAACGTGTCCAGGCCCGAGCGCTGCCCGCTAGTTTGCCAATCCCTCGGGAGACGAGGCCAATAAAAGTTGTTTTCCCTCCTTTCTCGGGGTGGGGGCGGGGTGGAGAGCTGGGAAACGGCTGTGCCTGAAGTTGGACCCGCGCCTCGTCTGGCCGGTCCGAGCTGGGTGCTGCCTGAGTGGTAGAACATTTCAGGGTGAGGTGGTCACGTCACCCCGACTACCCACGTTCGGAACGTTAGCCGTTCTCGCCTCGTAGGGAATCGCGCCCTGGTCTCAGACGTCATGGGATGGGTTTGGAAGCTTAAAAGTGCTGTTTGTGATACGGAGTTATTTGCTGTTAAAGTTGGTGCGAAGCTGATGGTTATGGTTTGTGCTTTCTCGCTGTCGTGACTAGAACGGTATTTTGCATCTTAGCAAAAATAGTGTTTTTGTGAAAGTATCTGAATTGGCACAAACTTGTGTGATTTGTAACTTACGTAGAATTTGTACTTTCTTTAGTTTTCTGTTGATGTGTTTTAAAAGGCAAATTCTGTTGATGAAGCATTTGTGTAAATATGACTGAAAATAAAACCGACTTGTTTATTGTGGTATATTGTGCCCTTTTTTGTATTAATGTCGAACAAATTTAGACTAAAAAAATTGGACCAAGAAGGGAACTGTTGAAAGAATCAGAATGTTATTTTCCTGCTTTTGAATTTTGAGCATACTTTTAACACAAATTGTTCCTAAATAAAATTCTAGAAAACCTACAGGTGTTTTGCTGCAACATTTTTTTCTTTCCATTTTCAAAATGTACTTTGAGTAAATTTCTTTTAGTGTCCTACCAGTGGTCATTGTTTCAGTCAGATTACTTCTGAGAAAATTTTTCTGTATTCACTTAGTTTTATTGTCCTGATAAAATTATGTGAAATGTGGAAAACTCGTGTTACTAAAATTGCCTACTTTGAACAGAGTAATATAGTTACTGTCTCATGATTGGCTTTTAAAGAAAGTTTATTTCTTTTATAAGCGAGAAAGGCAAGCACTCGCAACAGGGTCTCATAGAGGACCTTCTCCCAAGCCTTTCCTAGCCATTCCAAATCAGTGACTTGCCAGGAAATTGAACCCCCATGTTCTAGGTGTGGATTGGCTCTTTTAAAGTCTTAAGGAAGCTGTGGTATAGGGGAGGGGGTATCCAGAACTGAAGATACTTTGAACATACCCTAGGTTTGTGATCTTTGAGATCTTTTGAGCCCTACTTCCCTCGTCTCAAAAATGAGGGTAATGGGTCTTTAAAATGGGGGGTAACATGGAGGTTGTATAACGTGTGTGTGAAATAGTGTTCTCATTGCTAAAACAAGATTTATATAATCTTACACAGTTTCAGTCTTTCTCCCTTGATTATGGATATATATAGTTCCATAATCAGTATTGTTACTCCTCAGTGTCCTGATATAATGTATTCCGGGAAACTACATGACTCCTCCCCACTCTTTTTTTTTTCCCCTGGTTTGTTTTTTATCTTTACTGAAGGGGGTATGTTTTCTTTGGAGGCATGACAAATTACTACACATTTAATAATTTTAATACCTATTGTGTCTAATTTTAAAAAATTTGCTATGGAGGGGACTGGCGGGTGGCATGGGGGTTGAGGTCTGGACTCCTACTTAGCGGACCAAGGTTCGAATCCTAGATCTGGTAGCTTTCTCACTTTCCCTAATTTTTTTCCCCTGGTCAAATTTAAAAAAAGGGGCGGGGCGGTAGGTGGTGTGGTGGTTAAGGCAGTTGAACACCCACATGATGATAGCAGTTGAGTCCTGGACCTGGCATCTTGGTTTCTCTCTCTCTCCTCTCTCTCGGGTCTCTTTCTGTTCAACTTCCAAAGAAAAAATAATGATGACAGTGAATAAAACAAAAATAATTCTTAACAAGAAAAATAAAAACAATAAATAGTTCTTTAAAAGTTTTTGCTATAGAGTGCTTATTGCCGGAGACAGAGAACACACCCCAAGTGGGAGGATGGGAATTAGCCATACTACGATCCTTTCCTCTCAGGATTTTGGGCTCACACACACAGGCACCCAGTGTGTTTTTCGAACTGCTGGGTCCAGGCTCCAGCTATGCAGTTGGTTATGTGGGATTCAACCAACCTTAACCACTGTGCCACCAGCTGCCTTTATTTCTACATAGCAGAAGTGTGGGTGTGGTGTAGTTGGACTCTGTTCAGCTTTTTACAAGCTGAAATTAATGTGTCAGCTGTGACTGCGATTCTTACCTATGGCTGCAGTTCATTCTGTGTCTAAGAGTCCTAAAGTCCCTTTTTGCAAACAATTCTGTCAGGCACTGTTCTGTTTCCTGCTATGTATCCAAACCTAGACACTTCATAGGATTGTTGTTTGCTGTTGTCTAGACAAACAAGAACTGCTCTGACTTTCTTTGCCTCTGACCTCTAGATTCCCCATTAAGACTCTTCTTAGGGACCAGCAGATGGCATGGCGGTTGAGGCGCTGGACACTCCCACATGGCCAACCACGGTTCAGGCCCTGGACCTAGTGGCTTGCTTTCCCACTTTCTCTCTGTCTTTCTCTCGGTCTCTCTCTGGTCAAATTGAAATAAATGAATGAATAAATAAAAATTTTAAAGTTTTAAAAAAAAAACCCAAAAAACAAAAGACTCTTCTTAAAAGCTCACCTGAGCCAGGTGTGATGGCCCTCAGCTATAATCTCAGCTGCTTGTTAAGGCAGAGGTAGGAGGATTTTGAGTTTGAGGCCAATTTGAGTAACATGGTGAGATCCTGTCTATTAAAAAATATACAGAAAAACACAACTCACCCAATTAAGGTCAGAACTATTCAGTTTCCTTTTCGGTGAACATAACTGAATAGGGAACTTAATTACATGTGTAAAAATCTCTTTTGCCACATTACATAATCACAGAAGTGATAACTCATATCTACAGGCATTTCCTACAGAGAGGGGATTATATACAAGGGTGTGGGCCACTAGATGTTAAGAATTTCTCCTGCTATGGGAAAAGAAGTAACTTCACATTTACCTGCTTGGAATCTGGACATACAGGGGGAGGATATAGGTAGAACAGTAGCTCAACCTTATCAGTCTGCTGTTAAATTATTTCATGTTTTTATCACAAACTGCCCTTCACTACCCCACCCCCCGTATTTCCTGGTACTTCAGTTCAAGTGCTTTCCTCTGTAAAAACATTTTATTGCATTGAGTGAAAATTAAAAATAAAAAAATTTTAAGTAAAATGGAAGGCAATGAGAGAAAGATTATGCAATTCTCACTATTGTTTTTTACCTGTTGTAGATAAATGATATTGAAATTCAGAGAAAAAATGCCTTCAATACACTTTTAGGTTGATTCATAAACTCCTCCCATCAGACAGTTGCTGAGGTTTGATTAGTCCAGCAGCTTGTGAGGAGGGATTAAAAAAATTTTTTTATAGCCTTGTTTTGGTTTATTGAACAGTATGAATGCCCAATAATTACAGATGTAATCAGAGAGAATTATAAGATGACAGCATAAAACATTTAAAAATTAATCTAACATAATTTTAAAAATAAAAATAAATTTTGTATTGGGTGCATACACTTGCCAGGACAGGAGTGAGGCTGGAGAGAGAGAGCTCAAGAAAGAAAAAAGTATCCTCCTTGGGGGCGATGACTGTTCTGCAATCCCTTCTCTTTTCTTGTCTTGGGATTTTGGGCATGCACACATATGGGCCCAGTGTGTTTATCAAGCCACTGGGTCCAGGACTTGAATGTGTACAGTGAGCCATATGGGATCCAGCTGCCCTAACTACCATACCATGGAATGGCCCCATCTAAAGCAGTGGTAATGAAAATCAATTCATGTATGTTAATACAGTATTTTTAAACCAATATCCATGATGGTTCATCTCATAAAAACTCTGGGTTCAAGAAGAGATAAGTCTGAGGAAATATCAAAATATTTGGGAAAAATATTTCTGTTTCTAGTTATGATCTTCCTTTCCTACGTGGTCAGTAGTAGATCATTTTTCAAAAGATACCTTATGTGTCATAGCTCTAACATTTGCCTAAGAGCAAATGTAGAAGGGCTCAAAATGTGAGGAAATGGTGTGTCATACCCACATACTCTTTTTTTTTTTTTTTTTGAGAGTTTTTTGCTATAGGGCGCGTGCGCTCGCCAGACAGAGAGAGACAGAGAGACATAAAGTGAGAAATCACCCCCCGGGGGGATGGCCACGCCGCAGTCCCTTCTCCCCCTTTCTCCTCCGTTCTCCTCTCGGGATCTTGGGCACGCATGCACATGCGCCCGGCATGAGTTTTAAGCCACCGAGTTCGGGACACAAACCATGGTCGACTACATGGGAGTCCAGTGACATAGCCATTATGCTAACTTCTGGTCCCATACCCACATACTCTTGATAATAGGAGCTTCTCGCACTCTTGATTTGTGGAACTGATCTCCAAGCAAAACTATCTATCAAGAAAGCTTTGCAACTCATTAGTGGAGGCTTTGTTTTCATTGCAAACTGTACCTATATCCCAAGGTATTATAGTTCTCAGATTATTGACTTCATAAGACACTCTAAGCTTTTCTTGTGCCATGGAGGCTACCTCTTGGATCACATAAACCTGAGTGCTTCAGGCCAGCAGTTCCCAACCTTTCTGGCATCAGGGACTGGTTTCATGGAAGACAATTTTTCCGCAAACTGGGGTGGTGGGGCATGGGTGGGATGGTTTCGTGATGATTCAAGTGCATTACATTTATTGTGCACTTTATTGTTATTACACTGTAAAATATAATGAAGTAATTATACAGTTCACCATAATGCAGTACTTGCAGCTTCTCCCCAGCACTAGCATCGTATCTCAGCTCCACCTTAGATCATCAAGCATTAGATTCTCACAAAAAGCACACAATGTAGATCCCTCATGTGCGCAGTTCCCAATAAGGTTCGAGGTCCTATGAGAGTCTAACGCTGCTGCTGATCTGACAGGAGGCACAGCTCAGGTGGTAATTAGAGCAATAGGAAGCAGCTGTAAATACAAATGAAGCTTTGCTCCTGCCTGCTGCTCACCTCCTGTAGCTCACCTCCAGTGTAGTCCATGGCTTGGGGGTTGGGGACATCTGCCTCAGGCTACAAGAGTAACATTACTCTCTTCCTGTATGACTTCAGCTTGGGACAGTGGGGTGTTATACAGTTCTATAGGAACCTGTTCCACATATTTGTCTTGCAAGTTAACAGTGCATCTAAAGATTACACTGGAGGCAGTATCTTCACCAAATATTACTGCAGCAGGATCGTTAGCCAGTGAGTTATCCAAGATGTGTGATACCTGATACAAACTGAAAAGATTCATTATCTGAGTTTGCCTGTACTTTTGGGGCTCCAGTTCAAACTGGAAAGTGAAGTAAGCCACCTTCCACCTCTGGGCCTCCCCAGCCAAGGCATGTTGCAGGAACCCCTGTGCCAGCCCTGTGGTACACAGCCAATGGCCATGCTCCTCTGCTGTGGCTGCACAGAGCTGCAACAGTTGGTGTGCAGTTGCCCCTACAGCTGCCATCCCCACTTTCCTCCCAGGATTGCTGGCAATGTAAGGAGTGAATTTTTATCAAGATTAGTTTTTTGGAAGTATCAGAGTAAAGGTGAAATTATTTTAATTTTCTAGAGAGTATATGAGCTTGCCAGAGAGAGAGAGACAAAAAGAGAAGTGGGAAGGCACCTCGTATGGGGGATGGCTATGCTGCAATCCCTTCTCCACTTCTCCTTTCAGGATTTTGGGCATGTAAGCACATGTGCCCAGTGTTCTTTTGAGGCTGCTGGGTCTGGGACTTGAACCATGTAATTGGCCATGTGGAGTCCCAACTGCTTAGCTACCATGCCATTGGCTAGCCCAGTAAGGAGTTTTTTCCTTTTTCCTTTTTTTTTTAAACAGGCAACCACAATAGGATATTTTATTATATTACCATTATTATTATTATTATTATTATTTATACATTCAATCATTATGCATCATTTGGCTTGCAAAGAGAATTTACCCAACATGAAATACACCTCAGACCAGTCTAGGTGAGAATACTGTACACATTATCACCAACAGGTAATAAACCATTACCACCACAGGGTCTTAGTGCTGTGATCCACCCCAGCCTCAACCAGCCCTAGACCATAGGCACATACATATGCCAGGAGTACTCAGGGAGGTCTCTGAACTTTTCCATGTGGGTCAGCCTTACAGGGTGCCATGTTCTACCACTGCAACACTGTCTGCACCCCCCCCCCCCCCCCCCATTAAACATGAAAATCTCAACCTGCAAGTTCTTGCGTTTCAAAACTTCAGTGTATTAAGTCCAGTCCTCTCCCTCTTATTATTCTTCATGACTTCGGGACAGCAGGGAGCAGTGGGTAGATGATCAGCGCATGCAGGTGAGGTTTGCCATACACCATCAGCACAATTCTGCTAAAAGTGGGGACTAGACATGAAGCATCAGGACTCCTACCCAAAGTTCTCACCAGCAACATAGGTGCCGAATCTCTTTCCAAAATCCTTCATTACAAGGGCCTTCCTTTGAAGTTCTACATCTGTCCTGACTGGTACCTTGAACTCCAACTTGACCACAAACTGGGTCATAAAGAAAAGGCACGATTGAGGTGTGCAAAGACAGCAGCATGAGCATTCTAACAGGAGCAGGAGACGGACAAGGAAATATAACTGAAATGTTAATACCTGCATTTTGAAATGAGGTAAACGTGGAACCCTTCAATTTTATGCCATGTGTCAATACAAAGACTCTTCCATAATCTACAAAGCACACTTAGGGTTTGGGACGAGAAACATGTTGTAACCCATGACCTCTGTCATGTCAGCATGATGGAGGCTGGAGCAAGCAAAGTGCTTTACTGAGTTCTAAATTCTAATTTCCCTCCAGAGAACAAGTCGTGTTTTACCCTTTGGCTTCTTCACGTTGTGAGTCTATTTGGGGGCAAATAATTAGAAAACAGAGAAAGAGAAAGTCAAGGGAAAGAAAAGGCAACAAAAATAGAAATTTCTCATTCAAGTGTGGGCTCACACTTTACCTCCATGATGTTCTTCCCAAAATCCATAGCACCAGTCTAATCATAAGAAAATACATTTATCGAACACAAATGGAAGCACATTTCTATAAAATGCTTAACCAGTACTCCTCAAAACCATCAAGTGCATTAGAAACAAGAGAAGCCTGAGGGACTACTACAGATGAAAAAAGACTAAAGAAATGGACAACTGAATATGAGGAAGGGGACATTAGCAGAAAACTGGTGGAATCCAAATAAAGTCTATAATGTAGTTGTGGTGTGTAATGTTAATTTCCTAGTTTTGACAAATGTATCATGATAATTTTTTTTCTTTTATTTAAAACATTTTTTTCATTTCATTTTCTTCCATTCAATCGCATTAGTATTTGTCTTACAAAATGGATATTTCAACAGGTGAACATTTCCTTTTTTTTTTTTTAAGAGATTTTTGATAGAGGGTGTGTGCATTTGCTAGACAGACAGAAGTGAGAAATCACCTCCGCCCCTCCTGAGGGGTGACCATGCCACAGTCCCTTCTGCATTATCCTTTTGGGACTTAGGGCACACATGCACACATGCCCGGAGTGAATCTCAAGTCGCCAGGTCTGGGATTTGAAATGTGGTTAGCCAATGTGGGAGCCTGCACCTTAACCACTATGCCACCTGCTGGTTCCCAGTCAGGACTTTTTTTTTTTTTTTTTTAGATAAAAAAGCTACAGAATGCATGTGCTTGCCAGAAAGACAGAGAGAGAAACAGAGAGATAGAAAGCGAGAAATCACACCCCCTCCAGGGGGGCGGCCATCCTGCAATCCCTTTTCCTCCGTTTTTCTCTCATGTGCCCGGCCTGAGTTTAAGCCATCGGGTCCGGAACTCATCTGTGGCCGGCTACATGGGAGTTCAGCGACATAGCCATTATGCTAACTGCTGGCCCCCCCAGTCAGGACTTTTTAATGAAGGAGGTAGGAGAAGTTTCATTGGGATATGTGGTTTAAAAGTCTAAGGCAAAATATTTTCTTTTTAAAGAATTATCTGTTCAATTTTACTATTATTTTTAATTTGGTCAGAGAGAGAGAGCAGGAAAATGAGAAAGCAAGCCACCAGATTAGGGACTGGAATCTTGGTTGGCCATGTATGAGTCCAGTACCTCAACTGCCATGCCACCTGCTGGCCCTACTAAGTTTTTTTTTTTTCTGCTAAGTATTTTTGAAAAGATGCATTCGGGACAATTTTAGCTAAGGATATGAAACTTTATTTTTTAATTTTTAAAAAAGAATTATTTTAACTTTATTTGTTTTTTAAAGAATTATTTGTATTTAATTTTATTTATTCATTTATTTTAATTTGACCAGAGAGAGACACAGAGAGAGTGAGAAAACAAGCTGCCAGGTCTGGGGCTCAAACTGTGGTCAGCCATGTGGTAGTGTCCAGCACCTTAACCACCACACCACCTGCCGGTCCCTAGTCTAACATTTTCTATGTGCTAATCACTGTACTGAAATAATATTATAATTAATCTCCTTTATTCTCAAAAATAACCTTGTGAGGGAAGAAGAACGTTATTGACACCTGTTACAAGAATTGCAAAATAACCTTAATCCAGGGCTGCAGCACAGCCAGCCCATGACTTGGTGGTTAAGGTGGCTGGATCTCACACAGCCGACTGTGGTCCTAATGCTAGATCTGATGGCTTTGGAAAACACACCAAGCTTGTGTGCATGCATCCCAAAAATCCCAAGATGAGAATGGAGGGGAGGGGATTGGGACATTCCCATCCCCTGTTGGAGGTGCTTTCTCACTTTCCCTCTCTCCCTCTGTCTCTAGTGAACACACACACCCTATAGCAGAAATTAAAAAGGAAATTATTAGAGAGATATAATTTTTTTCTTTTTTTTTGGAGTGTTTTTTTTGCTACAGGGTGCGTGCGCTTACCAGAAAGACAGAGAGAGAGAGACAGAAAGCAAGAAATCACCCCCCAGGGGGGATGGCCACACCGCAATCCCTTCTCCTCCATTTTCCTCTCA
>NW_006209676.1:1030769-1031093 GCF_000334495.1 Tupaia belangeri chinensis
AGTATTTGTCTTACAAAATGGATATTTCAACAGGTGAACATTTCCTTTTTTTTTTTTTAAGAGATTTTTGATAGAGGGTGTGTGCATTTGCTAGACAGACAGAAGTGAGAAATCACCTCCGCCCCTCCTGAGGGGTGACCATGCCACAGTCCCTTCTGCATTATCCTTTTGGGACTTAGGGCACACATGCACACATGCCCGGAGTGCATCTCAAGTCGCCAGGTCTGGGATTTGAAATGTGGTTAGCCAATGTGGGAGCCTGCACCTTAACCACTATGCCACCTGCTGGTTCCCAGTCAGGACTTTTTTTTTTTTTTTTTTAGA
>NW_006209676.1:1031251-1044799 GCF_000334495.1 Tupaia belangeri chinensis
CGGGTCCGCACCTCATCTGTGGCCGGCTACATGGGAGTTCAGCGACATAGCCATTATGCTAACTGCTGGCCCCCCCAGTCAGGACTTTTTAATGAAGGAGGTAGGAGAAGTTTCATTGGGATATGTGGTTTAAAAGTCTAAGGCAAAATATTTTCTTTTTAAAGAATTATCTGTTCAATTTTACTATTATTTTTAATTTGGTCAGAGAGAGAGAGCAGGAAAATGAGAAAGCAAGCCACCAGATTAGGGACTGGAATCTTGGTTGGCCATGTATGAGTCCAGTACCTCAACTGCCATGCCACCTGCTGGCCCTACTAAGTTTTTTTTTTTTCTGCTAAGTATTTTTGAAAAGATGCATTCGGGACAATTTTAGCTAAGGATATGAAACTTTATTTTTTAATTTTTAAAAAAGAATTATTTTAACTTTATTTGTTTTTTAAAGAATTATTTGTATTTAATTTTATTTATTCATTTATTTTAATTTGACCAGAGAGAGACACAGAGAGAGTGAGAAAACAAGCTGCCAGGTCTGGGGCTCAAACTGTGGTCAGCCATGTGGTAGTGTCCAGCACCTTAACCACCACACCACCTGCCGGTCCCCTTATTAATTTATTTTTAATTTGACCAGAGAGAGACAGAGAGGAGAAGGCGAGAAAGCAAGCAACCAGGTCTGGGACTTGAATTGTGGTTGGCCATGTGGGAGTCTCCAGTGCCTTAACCACCTCGCCACCCACTGGTCCCTGGATGTGAAACTTCAAAGACTAAAAGCAGGAGTTAAAATTGTTAAGGACAGCCAGCCCATGACTTGGTGGTTAAGGTGGCTGGATCTCACACAGCCGACTGTGGTCCTAATGCTAGATCTGATGGCTTTGGAAAACACACCAAGCTTGTGTGCATGCATCCCAAAAATCCCAAGATGAGAATGGAGGGGAGGGGATTGGGACATTCCCATCCCCTGTTGGAGGTGCTTTCTCACTTTCCCTCTCTCCCTCTGTCTCTAGTGAACACACACACCCTATAGCAGAAATTAAAAAGGAAATTATTAGAGAGATATAATTTTTTTCTTTTTTTTTGGAGTGTTTTTTTTGCTACAGGGTGCGTGCGCTTACCAGAAAGACAGAGAGAGAGAGACAGAAAGCAAGAAATCACCCCCCAGGGGGGATGGCCACACCGCAATCCCTTCTCCTCCATTTTCCTCTCACGCACATGTGCCCGACGTGAGTTTAAGTCACTGGGTCCGGGACTCGAACCATGGTAGGCTACATGGGAGTCTAGCAGCATAGCTATTACGCTAACTGCTAGTCCCGAGAGATATAATTTCTTAATATAGAGATGATTTAGTAGGAGCTCGGTAAATTCTTTGTTGGCTGAATAAAAATCTTCAGGCCCAGCTATGTTGACATAGTCAGAGACAAACTGAATTGAGAGTTAGAAGTCACATGGCCAACTATGGGTTCAGATCCTTGACCTGGCCTGAAAACATGCCAGGTGTGTGTGCAATGTTCCCAGAATCCTGATAACCTGGAGAGCTGGGGGAAGAGGATTGTGGCATGAAAGAGACTTTGTCAAGGGTGGTTCTCTCGATCTCCCTCTCTCCCTTTCTTTTCCTCCTTTTCTCTCCCTCTCTCCATCTTTCTCTCTCTTGTGCTTGCAAATGTGCTATTATGAATTAAAAAATGTATATAAAGGTTAGGATTTAGGTGACTTGCTACTGTGGTATGCTGTATAGAGAATAGAAGTAGAAAGCAGAGACCAAAGATGTTCTTGCATAAGCCACATAATGAAATGACTCTTGGGAGTAAGAAAGAACTAGAGTTGTGTCTACAGAGGAGGAGTGTTAGTTTCCTGTCATTTTAGTGGTTAAGAGGACAGAATCTCAGCTTCCTACTTTTTAGTGCTGAAACCTTGTCTTATCGAGAAATGTGTGATCCCTTTAAAATTAATATCAAGTAGTCATAGTTAGACTCCCCAGTTTATAGAATCCTTTGTCCATACAGCACACCCTTTATTGTTTCTCTTAGGTTTTTCTCTTCTAAAATTGTTCTTGCCAGTTAGTACTTGAAAGATATGCCAAGCTCTGCCCTCTTTATAAAATACATTTCTTTGTATTATGGACTTAAATGATGAACCACTTAGTTCCTCAGGTGTCTTTATGGAGTTTCTCTATAATTAAACAGGGTAACAATGGCTTTTATAGCAACTAACGATTACAGACATGTTTCACATTTTGACCCCACTGCAGACACACACACACACACACACACACACACACACACACAGTGGATGTAAGAGCCTCATGAAATAATATTTAACTTTTATGTATTGCACTCTTATTTTCTAATTTTTTTTAAAAATAAGAATGCTGGTTGGAACTCACTTGATACATGACTCACAGCAGCCTACATTTGGAAAAACTCCCAATTACAATCTCCTTGGTAATCAGGAAAGTGCAACGTAGAACTGTAGGAAGAAGCCATTTTACTTCCATCAGATTGGCAAGCATTAAAAAGTGTGATAATAGCAAGTGTTGATGAGACTGTGGAGAAATTACATTCCGACTTTTGACAGGAGTATAAATTGACTCGGTTATTTTGTGAAAACTTAAAAAAATTTTTTTCTTCTTTATTCATGATAGTGCACACTCATGAGACAGGGAGAAAGAGAGGTATTCTCCACAGGGTCTGGTCATTCCTTGATCCTCTTCCTCTGTTCCTCCTGCCCATTGGATCATGGATATTGGCTGATGATGGTAGAGACTCAAACTGTGATTGCCATGTGGGACCTGGCTTTTCTTGAGTGTATTTTATTACTGTGCCACAGAGCCAGCCTTCTTTTTCTTATTTAGTGAAATGAGGATACATATGTGGTTTTTGTTTGTTTGTTTTGCAGTAGGGCACATGTGCTCGCCAAAGAGAGACAGATACAGTGAGAAGGAAAGTGAGAAATCACACCCTGGGGGATGGCCATGCCACAGTCCCTTCTCCTGAGATCTTGGGCACATACATCTGACATGAGTCTTAAGATGCTAAACCAGGGAACCAGCAGTTAGCGTAATGGCTATGTCGCTGGCCTCCCACGTGGTCGACCGCGGTTCGTGTCCCGGACCCGGTGGCTTAAAAAACTCACGCCGGGCGCGTGTGCGTGCGTGCCCAAGATCCCGAGAGGAGAAGGGAGGAGAAGGGATTGTGGCGTGACCATCCCCCCTGGGGGGTGATTTCTCGCTTTCTGTCTCTATGTCTCTCTCTGTCTGTCTGGCGAGCGCACGCGCCCTACAGTGAAAATCTCTCAAAAAAAAAAAAAAAAAAAGATGCTAAACCAGAACTCAAACAGCAATCGACCATGTAGGAGTCCAGCACCTTAGCTACTACACTGCCTTCTGGCCCTGATATGTATGTATTTTAAACCTAGCAGTTATACTTCTGCCTTTATATTCCTTTTTTTTTTAAAATTCTTCTTTGTATTTATTCAAATTGGAAATGATATTTCACATTCACAGTCTTTTATAAAGTCAAAACACTTAGCAACCTTTGGCAGATCTGGTTAAGTTGCTTACAACTCTGTGAAACTACAGATCATCGTGATTAGGCACAGTTGGAAAAAAAATAAAGGCATATATTTGAGCTTTGTTAACTGGCACCTAGAATAATGATCTTACCCTAATGACAATATTACTAATAGTTAACTTTTTAAAAATTATTTTCTTAACATTCTATTGCTATACATCATTTGGCTTGTAAAGAGAATTTACCAGGACCAGCAGTTAGCGTAATGGCTATGTTGCTTGAGTCCCATGTAGTCTACCGCGGTTCGTGTCCCGGACCCGGTGCTTAAAACTCACGCCGGGCACGTGTGCATGCGTGCCCAAGATCCCGAGAGGAGAATGGAGGAGAAGGGATTGTGGCGTGGCCAAGCCCCCTGGGGGGTGATTTCTCTCTTTCTGTCTCTTTGTTTCTGTCTGTCTGGCGAGCGCACGCACCCTATAGCAAAAAAAACTCTCAAAAAAAAAAAATAAAAGAGAGAATTTACCCAACATGAACTATACTTCAGACCAGTCCAGTTGAGAATACTATACACGTTAACAACAGGTAATAAACGATTTCTGTGTCCCACAAATGTCTTGCCTCTCTATTTTGCCCTCTAATCTTTTAGTCTCTACCATAGAGTGCAGACAGTTGGTATATATAAAGTGGAGACATAGAAATTCTTTCATAGCCTGACTTGCTTCACTTAGCAATAAATCTCCCATATTTGACCACTTTATATCAGATAGTATTCCATGGAGTATATGTGCCACAGTTTTTCAATACATTTATCTGTTTGTGAACATTTGGGTTGGTTCCGTGTCTTAGCAATTATAAATAATGCCACAGTAAACATTGACGTGCAAGCACTTTTCTGACTGAGTATTCTCCTGTCCTTTAGGTCGATACCCAGGAGTGGGATTGCTGGATCATATGGTAGTTCTATTTGTATGTCTTTTGAGGAACCTCCATTTTGTTTTCCACAGTGGCTAGACCAATATTCCCATGAACAATGTAGGGGAGTTCCCCTTTCACCACAACCCTGCCAGCACTTACCATTTTTTGTATTTTTAATCTTTGCCATTTGGACAGGGGTTAGGTGGTATCTCATTGTGGTTTTGATCAGCATCTCCCTTATGATGAGGGTTCTTGAGCATTTCCTCTTATGCTTTTTGGCTGTTTGTATGGCTCATTTTCCCATCTTTTAATTGAGTTAATCATTTTTTTGTGGGGAGTAAGCTGCTTGAGTTCCCTGTGTATTCTGGTTATCAGTCTCTTATCTGAAGCATAGTTTATAAAAATACTCTCCCATTCTGAAGGTTGTGGATTCACACCAATTACTACTGTGCTCTTTACTATGCAGAAATTTCTTCATCTGATATAATCCCACTTGTCTATTTTGGGGATTATTGCCTGAGCTTTGGGAGTCTTATTTAAGAAGTCTTTGCTTACCCCAGTGTCTCCCAGAATTTCCCCCCAGTGTTTTCCACCAGTAGTATAATAGTTTGAGGACTTAGGTTCAGATCTTTGATCTATTTTGAGTTGATTTTTGTTAATTGCGAAAGATGGAGATCCAGTTTCATCTTTGTGCAGGTGGATACCCAGTTATTCCAGCACCATTTGCTAAAGAGGTTTTCCTTTTCCCACTGGATCAACTAGCATCTTTTGTCAAAAATGAGTTAACTGTATGTTTTGGGATTTATTTCTGGGTCTGTATTCTATTCAATAAGTCCACCTGTCTGTTTTTGTTCCAATACTATGTTGTTTTGATTGTCACAGCTTTATAGTATATTTCTGCCTTTATATTCCTTTTTTTAAGGTAATTCTTTTTTCTTTAACTTTATTTTAATTTCATCAGAGAGAGAAAGTGAGAAAGCAAGCTGCCAGATCTGGGACTTGAACTGTTGTTGGCCATGTCGGAGTCTAGTGCTTTTTAACACCATGCCACCTGCTGGTCCCCCTTTATATTTTTAACCAGAGAAATTCTCATACTTATATATCTGGATATGTGAACAAAGCGTTTATCATACTCTTATTTGCAGTAGCTAAGAATTATATGGAAATAAAGTTTCTTAAGAGGTAGAATGGATAAATAAATGGTGATTTTTCAAAAGTTACAATAATCTTGGTTCCTGGGAAAACCTAACTTTGATCACAGTGTATCATTTTTTTTCTACATTTACTAATATTTTGTTAGAAATTTCTTTACGACAGATACTGCTTTGTAGTTTTTTGTAGTTTGGTCAGGTTTTGATACCAAAATACTGATGCCTTCTGATTACTCTTGCTTACTGAAGAGTTTGCGAAGTACTGATAATTCTTCCTTGAATGTTTGTTAGGATTTACATTTACCATTGGTAATAGCTATACCTGGAATTTTCTGTGTGTGAAAAGATTTTTGATAGTAAATTCAAATTCAGTTTCTGTAGTAAATACAGGACTATTCTGATTTTTTGTTTCATATTGTGTCAGTTTTAATAGATTTCTTTAAAGAAATTTGATCATTTTACCTAATTTTTTGATACGTGTTTTTTAATAAGATAATTCACTTAATATCCTTTAATGTCTGCAAAATGTGCACCTCTTTAATTTTGGGTTTTAAAAAATTATTTATTTTATTTATTACTTTAAGTTTACTCTAGGGCATGTGTGCTCACCAGAGAGAAAAAGAGAGAGAGAAAGGAAGAAAGCAAGCCACGAGGCCTGGGACTTGAACTGTGGTCAGCCATGTGGGAATCCTTTACCTAAACCACCACACCACCTGTTGGCCCTATTGTTCTAGAATTGTTAATATGTTCTTTTTATCTGTGACAATCTAACTAATGGTTCATTTATTTTTTAAGTTTACTCTAGGGCATGTGTGCTCACCAGAGAGAAAAAGAGAGAGAGAAAGGAAGAAAGCAAGCCACGAGGCCTGGGACTTGAACTGTGGTCAGCCATGTGGGAATCCTTTACCTAAACCACCACACCACCTGTTGGCCCTATTGTTCTAGAATTGTTAATATGTTCTTTTTATCTGTGACAATCTAACTAATGGTTCATTTATTTTGTCATCTTTTCAAGTAATGTCATGTGTGATTTAACAGTGGAGATATGTTCTTAGAAATGTGTCGTTAGGTAAGTTTACCATTGCATGACGCTATAGAGTATACTTACGCAAATTTAGATAGTGTAGCCTACTATACTTAAGCTGTGTGGTATAGCCTATAATAATTGTATGGAACTACTGTCATATATGCAGTCTCCATCATTGACCCAACTGTTAAAATTGTGTGTGACTATGATCAACAAACATATTCTCTAGTTGTCCTTTCTATCTCATTGGCTCTTATTCTTTATAATTTTCTTTTTAGCACTATTTCATTCATTTTTTTACGCTTCCTAATATAAAACCTTAGGCATAGATTTGAGTCATTTCTTATTTTCTTAATTTTTTTTTAAGAGAAATTTTTGCTATAGGGTGTGTGTGCACTCTGGAGAGACAGAGAGACAGAAAGCCAGAAGTCACCCCTCCCCCCAGGGGGGACGGCTGTGCCGCAGTCCCTCCTCCTTCATTTTCCTCTTGGGATCTTGGGCACGCATGCACACACGCCCAGTGTGAGTCCCAAGCCGTAGGGTTCAGGACTCGAACCGTGGTCAACTATGTGGGAGTCCAGCAATGTAACCATTTTACCATCTGCTTGGTGCAAGTCCTTTCCTATTTTCTAATAAGAAAATAACATAAGCATTTACATGTAAGCATTTAAATATAAGCATTTAAATCTAGATTTTCATCTAAGCTCTGCAGGATTCCATAGATTTTGTTATAATTTAGTATTAAATAGTTTCCAGTTTACTTTGATTTTTTTTCTTTTACACATAGATTACTTTAAAGTATATCGTTTAATATTTGTGGTTATTCTAGGTATCTTATTTAAAAGCTTACTTATTGAGAGAAAGGGAGAGGAAGGAATAGATACAAGTACCTTCAAAAGGATCAGATGCCATGATTCTCCCTCTCGTCCTCTCTACCTCCTAAAATCATGGGGATACACACATATACCTGGTATATACAAGTCAACCCAGAAGAACCAAACACTTATCTCTCATATGGCTTCCAGCATTGCAGAATGTTGAACTACTGCTGTGCCACCCTACTACTGCTGTGCCACTATGGCTTGGTCTAAATAGCTTATTCTTACTGAACTCTAATTTAATTCCACTTTGAGGTCAGAGACTGTTTTATTTTATGCCCTCTCACTTCCCTATTCATGACAGAGTGCATGTGTTTGCATGTGAGAGTGGGGATCTCTACAAGATCCAGTCATGCTGTGATCCTCTTGCTCCAGTTGTCTATAGCCCGTTGGATCTTGAGCACTTGCATCCATGTATGGCGTGTGTCAAGCTAACTGGGCTGCAAATTCAAGCTGCAGTCACTGTGTGGGATCCAGCTTCCCTCAAAGAGTGCATTACTGCTATGCCACACTGTTGGCCCTTTGTATGGTTTCAATCCTTGAATTTTGTTTTATGGGCTAATGTATGGTCTATCTTGCTTAATAGTTTTTTTACACTCAGAGAATATCTCTTCTGTGGTTGTTGGGTGTCATAGTCTGCTAATAGCAATTAAAGTATATTGGTAGCATTTTCAAATAATTTATGTCTTCATAAATTTTTTTTCTGTGTATAAGGGGATCCTTGTTCTTTTTTTTTTTTTTTTTTTTGGGGGGTTTTTTTTTATTGTCGCCGAAGAGATAGAAAGTGAGAAATCAGCCCCCAGCAGGGATGGCCACTCTGCAGTCCCTTCTCCATTCTCCTCACGGGATTTTGGGCACGCACGCACATGCGCCCAGTGTGAGTTTAAGCCACCGGGTCTGGGACTCGAACCGTGGTCGACTATGTGGGAGTCCAGCGACATAGTCATTATGCCAGCTGCTGGTCGGTTGTGTGTGTGTGCATGTGTGTGGTGTGGTGTCCTTGTTCTATCAGTTGCCAAAAGGTATGTTAAACTATCCAGTTACGACCGTGGAGTTGTCTATTTCTTTTAATTATGTTTTTGCCTCATAGTATTTTGAAGCTCATATATTTAGACACATAATTTATAATTATGTCATTTTGGTAAATTGACCTTTTTATCATTATGAAATGTTCCTCTGATAATATTTCTCTTGAAATCTGTTTTTTCTGAAACCAGCCACTCCAGTCTTAAGATTATTTTTCCATGCATATCTAGTTCCATTTACTTACTTAAAACTGTTGTTTTTCATTATATTTAAAGTGTACTTGATAGTAGTATGTAGTTGAGTATTGTTTCTTAAACATTTAAAAATTTTTATTTTTCTTTATGAAAGAGAGAGAGAGAGAGAAGGTGAAAGAAGGAATGGGAGAAAGAGATATTTTGATAGAGTCTTACCAGTGTTGTGATTCTCTTGCCTAAGACTCTCAGTTAGGTAGGTTTATAGGTGAGTGCAACTGCAACTGGCATATTTAGGTTGATTCATGAACCAAACTTGGGCCTCCAGTGAATATTCCAGCCTACTAAGGGGTGGTGCTCTCTGTGAGTCATTGCAGCTGGGCCTGACTTTTTTTTTTTTTTTAAAGTTCATTTTGACAATGTAGAAGTGGAATCTTTCAGTTATTAAAAAAAAACTGGTTTTGAGCCTTTCAAGAACTGTGAAAGGTTTGAGTTTTACCCTACTTGCATGCTAACACATTGACCTGCCAAGTAGAAGCTGGCATGAGATTCCTTGGTCAGAAAGGGAAGAACAGTGCACTTCAGCAGTACTGGTAGATAGAAATCAATATTTACATCAGATCACTGAGCTCCAGTTTACAAAGGGCAGTAGGAAAAGGTCCAGGTGATTGCCTGTCCAGGTAGTGGGTTGCATTGCAAGAGAGGAATCATTTAGGAAAGTGCAGATCTTTTATAACAGGATGTAAACTTTGCTCTAAGGGAGACCCTGTCTTTCTACAAAGCTGCTCATTATATAAACATTGCTGAGGGACCTGGATGGTGGTGCAGTGGTAAAACACTATGCTCTATGAAGCTCAGCTACATGAGAAAATTCCAAGTTTGCATCCAGAGACTTCCCTGAACACAGCAGGCACATATATGCCCATAATCTGGTGCTGGCTGGGGTGGATTGTGGAATTGAGACCTTGTTAGGGATGTTGTTTCTATCTGTCTTGGTCTTTTTCACTCACGGAAGAAATTAATTAAAAAAAAAAAAAATTCTTGAGGGCCAGCTCATGACCTGGTAGTTAAGATATCTGGATCTCACATGGCAAAATGCATAGTTCACATCCCAGACCTGGCAACTTGAGAAATACACTTGGTGTGCACATGTGTATGTGCCTAAAACCCTGAAAGGAGGGAGAGGTGGCGGAGAAGAGATTGTGGCATGATAAGCCCCACCAGGAGTGAAGGAGTGCTTTATTGCTTTCTTTCTTTCTGTGTCTTTCCAGTGAGTACATGTACCCTCTGGCATATTAAAATAAAAGAATTCTTCGAAGATTGGAACAAAAGCAGTCTATGCCTCTGTTCTCAAGGCATATAGAAAATTAAGAGATCCATAGAGAATTGCATCTTAAAACTACTGGATAAAATTTTCTCAATCCCCCCGTTATTTACTTAAATTTTGCTTTTCTTTCTTTCATATATGGCTGCATGGTAGTTTTCCAGTTTTATCTAAACACTGTACTTTATGGTATTATGCTCTCACCACATAGGATTATGTATTTGTATCCTTTCACCCTTAATATTTTTGTTTTGATGTATGTATGTGTGTAACAAAACACTCATTGATGGAATCAGCAGGTGGTGTGGTAGTTAGGGTGCCGGATTCCACATGGGTGACTACACAGTTGACCTGGCAGCTTCACATCACGCAAGGTGTGTGTATGCCCAAAATCCAGAGAGGAGACTGGAGGAGAGGGGAATGAGCCATGCGGCTGTACCCCCTGGGGCCTGATATATCTTTGCTCCTTACCCAGTGGCTTAAACTCACACTGGGCGCATGTGCGTGCGTGCCCAAGATCCCGAGAGAAGAATGGAGGAGAAGGGATTGTGGCATGGCCATTGCCTCTGGGAGGTGATTTCTCGCTTTCTATCTCTCTGTCTCTCTCTGTCTTTCTGGTGAGCACACGAGCCCTATAGCAAAAACCTCTCCAAAAAGAAAAAAAAAAAAAGTAAAAACTTAAATAGAGAAACATACTCATAGAATATTTGCTGTATACTACTAAACATTTTTTAGTAACTCTGTGAGGTAGTTATTGTAATGTGGATATTATTTATTCCTGTTTTATTGGTGAGGAATTGAGGCTTAAACTTCCCAAATTTGTAATTAAAGGAGACACACTGTGGAAATTTTGTAGTATGTATGTATGTATGTATGTATGTATTTATTTATTTATTTATTTATTTTGGAGAGGTTTTTGCTATAGGGCGCGTGTGCTTGCCAGAAAGACAGAGAGACAGACAGAAAGCAAGAAATCACCCCCCAGGGGGATGGGTACGCTGCAATCCCTTCTCCTCCATTCTCCTCTCAGGATCTTGGGCACGCACGCACACGCGCCTGGCGTGAGTTTAAGCCACTGGGTCCAGGACTTGAACTCTGGTTGACTGCATGGGAGTTGTGACATAGCCATTAGGCCAACTACTGGTCCCATTATTCTGTAAAGTATCTTAACTAGAAACTATAATATATAGGATGTTTGCTTTAAAATTATTTAAGCTGTTATGCAGATTTTTACATATTATACTATATAAATGATATAGCTCATAGAGAAAGGAAAAACAAATAGTAAACTGTAGTATCAATCTGTATAAAACTCTTTTGTGGTAACTTCAGCTGACATTTTTCACCCTCTGTATGATTCACCTATTGGATTTGTTTTTTGTTATTTTGAGAGAATTTTGCTATAGGGCGCGTGTGCTCATCAGAGGCAGAAAGTGAGAAATCATCCTTCCCCCCAGGGGTGTGGTGGCCACTACACAATCCCTTCTCCACTCTCCTCTTTGAATTTTGGGCATGTACACACATGGGCGTGGTATAAGTTTTAAGCTGCTGGGATCAGGACTCAAACTGTGGTCAGCCACTTGGGAGTCCAGCGATGTAACCATTACATCATTTGCTGATCTCAGAACCCAGATTATAAATTGCTTAAAAGATAATTTTTCCTCTCAGCCTCATTTCTGTGTGTTGAAATCTTTTATAGTTCATTTCAAGTTTGTTTTATGGTTCGTTTTTGTCCCTATTGTACTTTATACTAGTTGTGTTATCTTGGGTAGGACATCTTATTTCTGGAGGCCTCTGTCACATCAACTCTATGATAGGCATATAGCTGTGGTTCTTTCTTTTTTGTTCTATTTTAAAACTTTTTCCTTTTTAGTCAACAATCATATATATATATATATGAGGGGTTCTTCAAAAAGTTCATGGAAAATGTGTATTATGAAGAAAGTATGCATAGATAACTTCTTTTGCACTAAACCTTATTCATTTTTCCACGAACTTTCTTCATACTTACGGTATATAACGTGTTTTGATATATGTAGATATCATGTGGTATTTGTCTTTCTGTGCCTGACTTATTTCACTCAACAATGTTTTCCAGGTTTATCTGTCACAACTGACAGGATTTTCTTCAGTTCAGATTCTTTCAACAAAAAAAACTTGTTCTGAATGAATGAGGGAGAGTAAAAGAGGTATATTTTTGACAGGGTCTTGCCATTGTGATCCTTCGCCCCAGTCTCCCAGTTAACATGGCATGACAGTCATGTGCCAGTTTGCCTGTCCTGTTCAGGTTAGTTTGCCTGTCCTGTCCAGGTTGGTCCTAGAATTGAAATTGGCCTTACATGTGGCTCCAGCCTTATTTAGCAGTGCCCTACTACTGTGCCACTGTTGCTAGGCCTCAGCAAATATTTTTATATATAAAATATGTTTTACCCACATGTGATAAGTGGGTATATGAAGTTGATAAATATGTGGTTTCTGCTCTTAAAAAGTTTCCGTTGGGGACCAACAGGTGGCATGGTGGTTAAGGCACTGGACACTCCCACATGGCTAAACACGGTTTGAGTCCCGGACCTGGCAGCTTGCTTTCTCACTTTACCTCTTTCTCTCTCTGTGTCTCTCCCTGGTCAAATTATAATAAATGAATATATAAAATTAAATTAATTAAAAGTTTCTGTTGAGAGAGATGAAAAACAAAATAAATGAAAGCACAAAGCAACAAAAAGAGACAATTTATGAAATTTGGTTGGGGGAGATAGTTTCAGAATACTTACCTAAAGTACAGAGCTAAGATAAAGATAAGAGTAGATCTCCCCTTCTGCCATCCCCTGCTCCCAATAGCAGTAGATTATTATTGTGTTAGGAAGTGACAAATGCCAGTTGGCATTTTTCAGCAGAGTCCTTTTAGTTCCTGATCAAGATAAAATTAATACTTAAGTATTACCTGTGCTGGTATTTGACTCTGGCAAGATTTCTCTTCATGATTGTTGAATTGATTTAAAGGTCAAAGTGGTAGTTTGTGATACTACCGTCTAGCTTTTCGATCTTAGTGAAGCATGAAAAAATATTTTATGTATAACTAAGCATGAACATGATCCAGTTTCTTTTGAGGTAGCCAACTCCCTCGTATCCTAAAGCTCAGTTGACCCTGATTGACCTTGATGATATCAGGTTGCAATTTTTCCTATCTCATTTGGGAACTGAGAGGTAGGCTTCCTCTCTTCTATTGGTGGAGATAGTATAACAAGTATCAGAAATTCTTATCACCTAGTGCAATATATAAAAGTTAAAGAACATCTTAGGCTATGTTCTGCTTTGTTGTTATTGCATAATTGTGAAGAATTAATTTTTTGGAAGAAGTGCTTTCTGTGTACCGTGCATTGGTAGGTATAGTTGAAAAGCCCATATTCATATGCTCATGGACAAAGGTAGCACTGTCCAGTGTTAAATGCCAAAGAAAGCATGGCATCGTCAGTTGTCCAAAAGATTTTTTGACACTTTAGTCATACTTTTCTGTGACAAATTGTAACTCTTTC
>NW_006209676.1:1044875-1057755 GCF_000334495.1 Tupaia belangeri chinensis
TTTAGCTATATACACTTGGAAAAATTCTTGAACTTCTCTAAACCTCAACTCTGATCTGTAAAGTGAAAATAATAAGAGCATTCCTTTTATGGGCTGCTATAGGTTAAAAAGTTAGTTTTTGGGCTGGCTCCATGGCCTGGTGTTATTAAGGCAGCTAGATACCACATGGCAGACTGTGTTGCTTGAGTCCTGGACCACGGCTTGAGTGATACACTATGTGGTGCAAGCCCAAAATCCTGAAAGGAGAAAGAAGCAGAGAAGAGATTGCAGCATGACCATTCACCATGGAAATCCTTTTTCCTCTTCTTAGGTCTCTCATACTGACAAGTGTATGTATGTCATCTACCAAAAGAAGACAGTAAAAGGAAAAATAAAGTTAGTGGGGCCAGCAGGTAGCATGATGGTTAAGGCGTTGGACTCCCAAATGGCAGATTGTGAGGTTCAAATCCTGGACTTGGCGGTTTTCTTTCTCACTTTCCCTCCCTCTCTCGCTCGCTCACTTGCTCTCTTTCGCTCTCTCGCTTGCTCTCTGGTGAGCACACATGGGGCATAGCAAATTAAAAGAATATATCTTTAAAAAAATAAAGTCGACGGGACCAGCAGTTAGTGTAATGGCTATGTTGCTGGACTCCCATGTAGTTGACCGCGGTTCGAGTCCCAGACCCGGTGGCTTAAACCCACGGGGCACATTTGCGTGAGTGCCCAAGATCCCGAGAGGAGAATGGAGGAGAAGCGATTGCTGCGTGGCCATCCCCGTAGGGGGTGATTTCTCGCCTTCTGTCTCCCTGTGTCTCTGTCATTCTGGCGAGCACACACACCCTATATAAACCTTAACTGTTTATTCAATTTTACCTATCACTTTTAAAATTTGCTACAGGGCATGCGTGCTCACCAGGCAGAGACGAGGATAGAGAGAGAGAATGAGGTGTTTTTTGTATTTTTTTTTTTGAGAGGTTTTCACTATAGGGCGTGTGCACTCACCAGACAGAGAGAGACATAGAGACAGAAAGCGAGAAATCATCCCCCAGGGGGGATGGTCACGCCACAATCCCTTCTCCTCCATTCTCCTCTCAGGATCTTGGGCACGCACGCACACGCGTCCGGCGTGAGTTTTAAGCCACCGGGTCTGGGACGCGAACTGCGGTCGACTACGTGGGAGTCCAGCGACATAGCCATTACGCTAACTGCTGGTTCCCGAGAGAGAGAATGAGGGAAAGTGAGTAAAGCAAGCCACTGAATCTGGGACTTGAATCGCAGTTGGCCACATGAGAGTCCGGTACCTCAACCACCATGGTACCTGCTGGCCCCAGCCTTTTTTTTCTTTTCTGGAGAGATATTTTTGCTATAGGGCACAGGTGCTCACCATAGAAGATGACCATACCTCAGTCTTTTCTCCTCCATTCTCCTCTCAGGATTTTGGGCACGCATGCACATGTGCTCAGTGTGAATTTCAAACTGCTGGGTCTGGGACTTGAACTGTAGTTGGCCATGTGAGAGTCCAGTAATGCAACCACTATGCCATCTGCTAGTCTCAATAAAGTGACTTTTAATAATAGATTTTATTACGTTGTGTATAGATCCAAAGAACATGAATCTTAAAAGGTGAATAGAATGATAATCTAGGTAAATGAGGTTATCTTCTAGAAGCAAATAAATTTAATTATTTGGTTCTCATCAGCAAGTTGAGCTTGTAGTAGATTAAAATTTTAATGGTGCTGGCAGGTGATATGGTGGTTAAGGGTGCTGGACTCCCACATGGCCAATCGCGGTTCAAGTTCCACTTGGACGACCATGGTTTGAGTCCTGGAACTGGCGGCTTGGATTCTCACTTTTCTTCTCTCTCTCTCTCTCACTCTCATTCTGTCCCTCTGTGGTCAAATAAAAATAAATAAAGTTAAATAATAAAAGCAATTATGAAAAAAACTTTATTAATGAGAATGGTTAGAAGATGAAGTACTCTGATTAATTTAGGGATATAAATTGTAACCACTGTCTTCTAGTTATTGTTAAACGTATTTCAAAGATTATCCTGTTTTTCTTTTGAAAAGTACTGCATCCTGGAAAGAGAATGTGATGATTGTTTGGTAATTGATACATTTTACCATTTTATTGGGATTCTTTATGAATATTTGCTTTGACTGTTTATTGCTAATTAACTGTGTGTCTTTGAGGTATCACTTCTCTAGTCTTTAGTTTCCTCATTTCTAAAGTTAGTGTCTTAGACCAGATAGGTAGTTTCCAGGATTCCTGTACATATTTTAGTCCATGTTGAAATATCATATCAACTTGTAGTCAGATGATGCATTTTTTTTACAACACAAATACATTTTTATTCATTTATATTTCATTATTTTAAAATCCTTGAGGGGTACAGCATCACACGGATTCTGTGTCCAATGGCCTTAGTAGGAAGGTTGCTTCGGAATTTGGCTCGAACCATGCCACTGTTTCCATGGGCGTGGGTAACCTTTCCCCAGATTACTCTGGTTTTATTTGGTTTGCCACCAGGAGTCACTGTATTGTTTTTTGCTTTGTAAACATAAGCACACCTCTTGCCTAAATAGAACTCCATTTCATCTCATGCATAAACACCTTCAATTTTAAGAAAAGCTGTGTGCTCCTTTTGGTTCCTGAGACCCCTCTTATAACCAGCACAAATGGCCTTGGACCACTGCCTTCCAGACATAGTTGCCTTTTAGAAGTCCTATTCCCAGCAGGCCTTCACAGGCTCCAAGATGGCGGAAAGAGATAATATATATTTTGATGTGAAAGTTTTTAGTTTTAGAAGTGTGTTATTTTGCATCTATACTTCCTTACTGTTTAGTTATGCTTTCCCCTAGCTGATGAGAGTGTAGACCAAATACAATGTTGAAATTGACTGAAATCCAGATTTTTAGTCTGTTTGATAAACTGTTTGCTTTTTCCATCTTTTTCTAATTTACTTGCCCCGAGAAGGACACGTTTCCCAGTTTTTAACAAAATGACCTGTGTATGTCAGCAGATACTTACTCTGTGCATTAATGTACCATTAAGAACATTGCACAGTGTTTTTTTTGTAGCAGAGTTTTATAGTAGATAATGAATACCTTTAGGCAGATTGTTGCAGTGAGCAAATAAATGCTTCTTTATTTTTAAATTTTTTGGAGAGATTTTTGCTATAGGGTGTGTGCGCTCCTCAGAAAGAGAGAGACAGACAGCGAGAAATCACCCCCCAGGGGGATGGCCACACCACAACTCCTTCTCCTCTATTCTCTCAGGATCTTGGGCATGCATGCACACGCGCCTGGTGTGAGTTAAAGCCACTGGGTCCGGGGCTTGAACCTTGGTCGACTACATGGGAGTCCAGCAATGTAGCCATTATGCCATCTGCTGGTCCTGAGCAAAAGCTTCTTAACAAAAGTGATTTCTTTGTATGTTTTAAAAGAGAAGTGAAAGTTGGCCATACAAATATAGGATGATGGAGATGGGAATGGTATTCCAGATAGAGAATAGTTTATGTAGAGGGACAAAGCAGTGATCTCGAATAGTCCAGTGACTCTCAAAGTGTGGTTCTTGCACCTGTGGTGTCAGCATTACCTGGAAACTTGTAAGATGTATACATTGACCCCACCTAGGCCTGCCAACTCAAATTCTGGGAGTGGAGACCAATACTGTTTGTTTTAATAGGTCATTCAGATAATTCTGATGCTGGCTGAAGTTTGAGAACCACCACTACAGCCTACCTCTTCTAGAAGTATTACTTTAGTGTTTGGAGCATGGGATGCCTGTAGAGCAGTGATTAAAATACAGATCTGTAAGCAGGACAAGAGTGGTTAGTGGTGTCAAACTAGAGTTTGTACTTCATCCTTACACCAGTACAGTAGAATCAACTGAGAGGTTTAAAACTATACCAACATTTGCGATCCACCCCATACTAACTGAAGCAAATCTCTGAGTATTGTGAATTATATAATTGATAGGACTTGGTTATTGATTATAATAGTGTATATATTTATTGAGAATATGTCAAATACTGTGTCAAGTAGCATACATACACAGTAACAGATAACATAGCAATCTTATGTAGGTAGTAGTCCCATTTCACAGTGAATAGAGAGGTTAAGTACCTTTTTTCCAAGGTGTTTAACTAGAACCTTACATAGCTAGAAAATGATGAATTTGAGTCCAAGTACCTTACATAGCTAGGAAGTGATGAGTTTGAGACCAAGTTTTTGCGACTCCAAAGTCCAATCTTTTTGTTTGTTTGTTTGTTTTGTTTGTTTTTAAAACAAGCTCTGGCAAGTTTTACTAAAAAAAAATAAAATGTTGCATGATTTACTTTTCTCCAGTCTGTTTGGGCATACTTCTGATGATATCGGAATCACCTATATCAATGATAGGTAGTGTGCATGTTCTGTAGTATTTTCCACCTGCTGTGCCCAATTCAATATTTCCACTGTAGTGAGGGACACCAGTTTTGGCCAACATGGCATAGTACTCTATTTCAGATTTCCTCAAAGCTGGGCAGTTGTTGATGAGGATGACCAACTTTGCTTTGCCCAGTCTGACCATCTTAAGAGTCTGCTTGTATCCCAGGACGTACTTACCACTTTTCAGAACAAATTGGAGCTGAGAGTTGATTGACTCCAGTGACTTTTTTGTCTTTTTTGCGGCCACCATCTTCCTGCCATAGGTGCGGGACAGCCTCCAACTGAGAGCATCTGCCAAGATGGCCAGGGAGCAAGAAAGGTAAAGTCCAGTCTTGTGAACAATTAAACAAAACAAAACAAAAACCTGGGATTGATGTGTTTGGATTGGAAAACAGTTTCTTTATTTTTTTTAAACTTCTAACTGACATTTAGAATTTCTTTCAGTTTTAAATATAGACAACAATCACAGTTTTATTAACAATATCTGATTTGCCACCAACAGAAATCAAAAATATTTTAATACTATTTTGTAGATGTTGTAGATATCTCAAAATATTATTCTTTTTAATCAGTATTTCAAAATTAGGCTAATTTTAGATCCTCTCCTAGATCTTTTTACTATAGTAAAAGAAACATTACAGTATCAAAAGTTGACTTTTTAAAGAGAGATTTCTGCTATAGAGTGTGTGTGCTCGCCAGAGAGAGAGACAGAGAGCAAGAAATCACCCCCCAGGAGGGATGGTCATGCTACAATCCCTTCTCCTCCATTCTCTTGGGATTTTGGACACATAGACACATGTGTGCCCCATGTGAGTTTTAATCTGCTAGGCTTGGGACTTGAACTATAGTCGACTATGTGGGAGTTTAGTGACATAACCATTATGTCATTTGCTTGTCCCCTTCACAAATTTACTTTTAAAATATATCAATAACTGTATTTGAGTATAATTTTCTTGTAAGCCTGGTGCCATTTACTGAGTTGAGTGGCTAGCTTGATGTATGGTATGGTAGACAGAAATTTAAAAAACCTATATGTTTGGTAATTCCTCACAATAGAAATTGTTACAGAAAAGATAGTTTCTCTTGCTTTCCTACTCTTTTATTTGGCTTGTTAAATAGAGGTATAATCTAAGTTCTTTGTTACGTGTCATAGTTACCAGATTAAAAAAATACTTTAGATTTATCATGCTTTTTTCCTAAGTGCTTCCTGAAAAAATCAGGGAAGAAGATAATGTGTTATCTCATGAGGCATTTCGTCCTTTAGTCGGATAATAGTGCTGCTGTCCAGTAGAACTTTCTTCATTGATGGAAATGTTTTATATATGTGCTGTATAACATCATAACTATTAACCACAATGATGCAAAGAAATAAAATAATGTAGTCAGCAGCAATGTGATGTTACATAAGGGGTTTTAAAATTGTTTACAGAAAGTATGTATTATGAAAAATATTATGCATGAGTTTCAGAATTTTTGCACCAAAATAAACTTGTACTTAATTCCATTTTTCCACAATTTTTTTAAAATTTTGTTTTGTTTTTAATTTGCCTGAGTGCACATACACTCACCAGAAGGACAGAAAGAGGGAGAGGAAGAAGCACTCCCCCAATTGGGGAAGGGGTAGTCATGCTGCAATTTCTTATCCTCCATTTCTCCATCCTATTGGGAATTTGGGCACACATACACATGCACCTGGAGTGTTTTTCAAGCTATTGGGGCTGGAGTTTGAACTGTGGCTGACCATGTGGGATCTGGCTCCTTTAACCACTATGCTATGGGATTGATCCCTTCTACAAACTTCAGAAGTCATCTTGTAACGTTAACAGTACTACTTTTGTGCCAAGTACTATTCTAAATGATACATACACACACGTGTGTGTGTGTGTGTGTGTGTATGCATATATATATAGCTATATAGGCATACAATTGTTTTAATTGTTATAGTAATTCTGTGTGGTGGTTACTACTGGTAAGAGTCATTTTACAAATAAGGAAACAGGCACAGAGCAGTTAAGTGACTTTCCAAAGGTCATATAACTAGTTATTAGCAGCTCTGGGATTCTGTCCTGGCAGTTTGGCTTCTTTTGGACTCCCTCTAGTAATATATTACTTTGTCATTTTTCTCAGACCCTCAATTGTATATATGGACTGTTCTTAGAAACTGGATACTAAAAAGAATTTAAGATAATTTTGTTCTAATTATTATGTAAAAAGTACAGTATTTTATAGTACGTTTTGTTGTATGATTCTAATTACGGACTCAGTTTGCTGTTGGTTGACTCTCTTGAACAGCGTGGGTTTGAACCATGTAGGTCCACTTATACATGGATTTTTGTTTTAACTTATCACCAAAATATGGTCACTTTTTAAAAAATTAGAGATTTTCCCCTCAAAGCAAAGAAATAAACAAACCTAGTACCTGTGCTTTCTCAAACTGCAATCTTGATTCTAGGATTCGTTCTGTCTCTGAATTAGCTTTCTGGAAATCCAATGGTTGTGAATGGGTTGAGGTTCCTTACTGCCTCTCCTGAGTTTTAGGGATGGATTTTGTAGGCTTTTATGCTGTTCCAGAGGTGCCCAGCCTTGATGCTATGCCTCTGATCCTGAGTGAGCTTGGCTTGTTGATTCTTGTGCTCTTGGTAGCTCCCTCAGGCTCCTTTCCTTGTTGTTTGCCCTGGATGATGGTCAATCATTACTTAGAGCTCTTTGATTGTAGGGGTGGTCCTTGCCATCCTCCATTGCTGTGGAGACATTGTGAACTTGAGTAGTTATGGGTCTGATCTTCATCTATCTCTGGGGATATCTGGTCACTAATTGTGAGGATGGCAGGGGTGGGGTGGCTCCTCCAAATCTGCTCTTCCACCTGGGAGTCAAGGCGCAGCTCCAGCAGCAGGGCCATAAACTGGAACTTGATTTCTTCATTGCTGGAGAGGTGACCTGTGGGCTGGAGCAGACATACTCTCTCTTCTCTCCTTTGTCCTGGCTGGAATAGGTTATTAATAGTGAAATATCTTGGGAGTCAAAAATTATTCGTGAGGCCCAGCCATGGTGACACATACTGCTAAGACTGCTCCACAGACTGGGACCACATGAAAGTCAGGTCAGATTCCTAGACCAACCTAAAGACTGGCTACTGTGGCACATGCCTGTAGTCCCAGCTGCTTAGGAGACTGAGTCAGGAGGATTGTATCACAGGGAGAGCCTATCTAAAAAAAAAAAAAAAAAAGCTGTAAGTGTATTTTTGACCACTTGGTACCCTGACCCCATCATTGTTAAAGGGTCAGCTGTATCTTAATTCCTGTAAGTAAACTCAGATGTAATAGGTATTTTTTTTTCTTTTTTTTGGAGAGATTTTTGCTGTAGGGTGCGTGCTCTCGCCAGACAGACAGAGAGGGACAGAGAGACAGAGAGACAGAAAGTGAGAAATCATCCCCCAGGGGAGATGGTCACGCCACAATCCTTTCTCCTCTATTCTCCTCTTGGGATCTTGGGCATGCACGCGCACGTGCCCGGCGTGAGTTTAAGCCACTGGGTCCGGGACTCGAACCACGGTCTCCTCCGTGGGAGTCCAGTGACATAGCCATTATACTAACTGCTGGTCCCAGTAATAGGTATTTTTTAAAGTAACACTGATAGTATTAAATAATGTCAAACTTCCTCCCAAATTTAAATTTAGGTTCTGAAATTGAATAATAGTATAATTATTTTGCTTTTTAAAATAAATTAAAAGGAATTCCAAGGTCATTTTGTGAAGAGTTGGCTTTGGTTCCTGGATTTAGGCTTTCTGTCATCAACATAATTGAATAACCAATTTTGCTACATCTAGTTTAGTGTGTTTCTGGAGGCCCAGAAGGGGAAAAGCATATCTTAGATACAGAGTTCTATTCTTAACCATATTCAAGGCAGGCTGGTGGTGGTAGAACGAGATTAAAAAGGACAAGAGAACTGTCATTCTTGAATATCTGTTATTGGCATAGTGCTTGGTGCTTTAAATACATAGCCGTCATTTCTTGAATATGAGCAGTTTATTAAACCCTTCAAGTACTTTAGACTCATTACATATGTCATTTAATTTGCACAGCGCCTTCTCGACAACATAGTGATGCCAGAGATATTTTATAGATAAAGGCTTTGGTAGACTTCATTTTCCCTTCCCTTCCTGTTTAAATAAAGAGTAAATGATCGTAAATATAGGTGGGGAATCAGATGGGGGAGGTGTTGTGTTTATCACTCATGCCAGCTCACCTATTATGCTTTTCAAAGTTTGTCCTCATGTGAGAGAGTCAGTAATCTTATAAACAAATTATCCTACTATGATAAGTGTTAAAAAGAGAAAAAAATGAGGTATTATGATAGATAATAACGAAGTACATACATTATATAGGGAGAATCAGGAAAGACATCTCCAAGTATGTGAACATTTTTTTTTACATTTATAATTTCTTAAATACATTAAGTTGTAATACATCTTTGTGGGATACAATATAGTTTTTCTTTTTTTTTCTTTTTTTTCATTTTTTTTTAAGAATTATTTTATTTAACTTTATTTACTATTATCATTATTATTTTCCAGTTTGATCAGAGAGAGACAGAGAGAGAGAGAGGAAGTGAAAAAGCAAGCCACCAGGTCTGAGACTTGAACTGTGGTAGGCTATGTGGGTGTCCAGTGCCTTTAACCACCATGCCACTTGCCAGCCCCACAATATCGTTTTTCAAAGCAGGCACGCAGCGTATTATAGTCCAATCAAGGATATCACCATATTAGCCAACTTTAAGAAAGAACATTATATTGTGCACATTGGGTTTTTTTTTTTTTTTAAGAGGTTTTCACTATAGGGCACGTGCACTTGCCAGACAGAGAGAGATATAGAGACAGAAAGCGAGAAATCACCCCCTAGAGGGGATGGTCACGCCGCAATCCCTTCTCCTCCATTCTCCTCTTGGGATCTTGGGCACGTACGCACACGCGCCCGGCGTGAATTTTAAGCCACCGGGTCTAGGACGCGAACCACGGTCGACTACGTGGGAGTCCACCAACATAGCCATTACACTAACTGCTGGTTCCCGTTTTTTTTTTTTTCTATAGGGCGTGTGTTCACCGGACACACACACACACACACACACACACACACACACAGGCACACAGGCACACACGAGGTTGGGGGAGGGGTGCAAGAAATTACCACAATAGCGGGATAGATAGCCACACCACAGTCCCTTCTCCACTCTCTTCTTGGGATTTATGGTGTGTATACGCATGTGTCTGATGTGGTTTTCAAACGGTTGGCTCTAGGACTTGAACTGTGAAGCCACCCATGTGGGATCCAGCTGCCTATTTTACAATACCATACCTCTGGCTGGCCCTCTGTCAGCCAGCTAGCTTGCTTTCCTTTCTTCCTTCCTTCCTTCCTTCCTTCCTTCTTTCATTCTTTCATATATATGTATATGATCGTCAACACTCCCCCTTTTTACTGTTGTGGTATACTGTTCCATAATGTATTTACTTTTTTATATGCATTCTTGTGTCTGTTAATCATTTTTTTCCTGACCTCCACCCCCTACCTCCCACCCTCTGTATAGTCTTTGGTATTTGTATTGCCTTATCTACGTCTATGCCTTCAAATCTTTCAATTTCTGTAGTAGAGCACAGACATTTGGTAAAAATTATATGGGGACATACAGTGTTTGTCTTTCATAGCCTAGGTTATTTCATTTAGTATTAAGTTTTCTAGATTTGTCCACTTTGTCCCCAGTGACAGTATCTCATTGTTCTTTATGGCTGCATAGTATTCTGTTGTATGTTTATCATACATTTTCTTAATCCAACTATCAGTTGTTAGGCACTTAGGATGATTTTATGTCTTAGGTATTGTGAATAATGCTATAATAAACACGAATGTAATAAACATGAACATACGTCTTCATCATAGTGATTTCCTGTCTTTAGGTAAATACCCAAGAATGGGATTACTAGGTTATATGGTAGTTCTGCTTTTAAATTTTGAGGATGGCATTGCCATTTATTTACATGTTGTTTTCCACAATGACTACTGATTTACGTTCCCAGCAACAGTACATGATGAGAGTTCCCTTTTTCTTACTACATCACCAACATTTTTTTTTAATCATATCTATTTTGTTGAGGGATAGGTGATACCTCATTGTGGTTTTGATTTGCACCTCATTGTGGTTTTGATTTGCATTTCCCTTATGATAAAAGATGTTGAGCATTTTTTCATATACTTTTTAGCCATTTATATATATTCTTTTGATAGTTGTCTGTGGAGGTGGATTACCCATTTTCTAATTGGATTTTTGTTTTGTTTTGTGAGTAAGCTGAGTTCTCTATACATTCTGGTTTATCAATTTCTTATCTGAAGTTTAGTTTGCAGATATATTCTTGCATTCTGTGAGTTGTCTATTTGTTTTCTTTGTTGTGCAGGATGTGCAATTTAAGCCAAGACATGCACAGAATCTAGGCAAGAATTGTTTAGGTGCAGAGAAAAACAATGGCAAAATCTGTAGCAGAACTGGCTGTGGAACTGAGAAAGGCCATTGTAACTGGAGGGAGTATAATACTGAAGTAGTATAGTGATATAACATGAGGTTGGAGAGGTAAGCAGCATTTGGATTATGTAGGGTACATTTGGGATAATTAGGACACTTAGGAGTGCAGATTTTATTGTAAGCAAAATTCTCTTGGAGAGTTTTAAGCAGAAGAATGTTTAAAAAACATCCTTCTAGGTCAGTGATTCTCAGCTGGGGGTTATTTTGCTTCCCGGGGGACTTTTGGCAATGTCTGCAGATAGTTCTGGTTGTCAGAACTTGAAGTGATGGTGTGTGTTACTTGGCAGTATGGATAGAGACCAGGAATGCTTCTAAACATTCTGTAATATAATGGAGAGCTCCCTACAACAAAAGGCCATGAGCCCCACATGTCACTAGTGCCAGTGTTGAGAATCTCTGCTTAGCTGCTGTGTGAATTTTGAATTGGGGGAGGAGGGTTGAGAAGGAAGAGGGAGGGTGGTGGTTAGGTTTGTTACAACATCTAGGTTATGTATACTTCTGTGGAGCATGGTTCTGATTCTGTGTGTGTCTTGGAGATAGGGCAAAAAAGTGAGGACAGAAATAAGACAGGGATGGTTTTCAGGTTTCTGACCAATAATTGGATAAATGGCAATGCCATTCCTAAAATGGGGAAGAGCAGGAAAAAAAAGTTTTTTTTTTAATAGATGTTTTTGTCTTAGGACACATGTGCTCACCAGAGCGAGAGATGGAGACACTCAAAGGGAAAGTGAGAATCACCCCCTGGAGGAGACTACCACATTACAATCTCTTCTCCTCCATCTTCCTCCCAGGATCTTGGGCATGCAAACACATACAGCCGCACGTGATTTTGAAGCCACTGGGTCTGGGACTCAAACCATGGTCAGCCATGTGGAAGTCTAGTGATGTAACTGCTATGTCATCTACTGGCCCCAAGGATTCCGATTTCTTTCTTTCTTTTTTTCCTGAGGAATTTTTGCTATAGGGCTCATGTGCTCGCTGGAAACAGAGAGAAAAAGTAGGATGGCTATGCTGAATCCCAGCTCCTCTCGTACCCAGTGTGAATTTCAACCCACCAGGTCTGGGACTTAAACCATGTTGGGCCATGTGGGAATCCAGTGCTTCAACCACTATGCCACCTATTGGCCTCATGTCCATGTTTTTCATGCCACTGGATGTAAGACTCGAACTATGCAGTTGACCATGTGGGACCTAGCACCTTTACTTCTACACTGTCTGCTCGCCCCTTTTTCATGATATGTTTGTTGTTGAACTTATTAATGGTTTCTTTCTTTTTTGATTGCCCGAGGCCCTGTTCTCTCATTGTGTGGATGGGAGCAGAGAGGAACCCTGATGTAATGCACATGCACACCACAAGCCTTTTTCCTCCACTTTTCCATCCCATCAGAATTTTGGGCACTCATACCTACATGCCTAGTATGGTTTTGGAAACATTGGTGTCAGAATTTGAACCATGGTTGGCCATGCGGGAACCAGCTCCTTATGCACAGAGCTTAACTACTGTTCATGGGGCCTGTCTAGTCACTTTTGGACATCGACAGTCGTTTTTAACCTTATAGAACCCTCTAGTGTTTTGACACCTCTTTTGTCCCAGTGTATCAACCCCCCCCTGACTTAAAAGTTTATCTAGCTTAAAACATGTTTACCTCTTGAAAAATGTTCATGTGTCTCCCTTGGCATCTCTCTTAATTTTTAGTGTCTTCATTGCATCTGTCTAACCAAAACCCAACCAAAAATCAGTTCATTTTTCTAACTTCTCCATACCTGGCTACTGAGCCAGTAGGAGAAAATAATAATCTTAGATTGGAACTACCAAATATTTATGCTGTCCATTTTTTTGGGGGGGGGGGCGTGGCCAGAGTGTGTGCACTTGCTTGAGAGAGAGGACCCCCCCCCCCCCCCCC
>NW_006209676.1:1059148-1086321 GCF_000334495.1 Tupaia belangeri chinensis
AGGAGGAATTGGGATTCTAATTTTTTTTTTTAATAGAGGTTTTTGTCTTAGGACACATGTGCTCACCAGAGCGAGAGATGGAGACACTCAAAGGGAAAGTGAGAATCACCCCCTGGAGGAGACTACCACATTACAATCTCTTCTCCTCCATCTTCCTCCCAGGATCTTGGGCATGCAAACACATACAGCCGCACGTGATTTTGAAGCCACTGGGTCTGGGACTCAAACCATGGTCAGCCATGTGGAAGTCTAGTGATGTAACTGCTATGTCATCTACTGGCCCCAAGGATTCCGATTTCTTTCTTTCTTTTTTTCCTGAGGAATTTTTGCTATAGGGCTCATGTGCTCGCTGGAAACAGAGAGAAAAAGTAGGATGGCTATGCTGAATCCCAGCTCCTCTCGTACCCAGTGTGAATTTCAACCCACCAGGTCTGGGACTTAAACCATGTTGGGCCATGTGGGAATCCAGTGCTTCAACCACTATGCCACCTATTGGCCTCATGTCCATGTTTTTCATGCCACTGGATGTAAGACTCGAACTATGCAGTTGACCATGTGGGACCTAGCACCTTTACTTCTACACTGTCTGCTCGCCCCTTTTTCATGATATGTTTGTTGTTGAACTTATTAATGGTTTCTTTCTTTTTTGATTGCCCGAGGCCCTGTTCTCTCATTGTGTGGATGGGAGCAGAGAGGAACCCTGATGTAATGCACATGCACACCACAAGCCTTTTTCCTCCACTTTTCCATCCCATCAGAATTTTGGGCACTCATACCTACATGCCTAGTATGGTTTTGGAAACATTGGTGTCAGAATTTGAACCATGGTTGGCCATGCGGGAACCAGCTCCTTATGAACAGAGCTTAACTACTGTTCATGGGGCCTGTCTAGTCACTTTTGGACATCGACAGTCGTTTTTAACCTTATAGAACCCTCTAGTGTTTTGACACCTCTTTTGTCCCAGTGTATCAACCCCCCCCTGACTTAAAAGTTTATCTAGCTTAAAACATGTTTACCTCTTGAAAAATGTTCATGTGTCTCCCTTGGCATCTCTCTTAATTTTTAGTGTCTTCATTGCATCTGTCTAACCAAAACCCAACCAAAACTCAGTTCATTTTTCTAACTTCTCCATACCTGGCTAATGAGCCATGCTTGAGAGAGAGGACCCCCCCCCTCCTCGCCCCATGGGGCATGGTCATGCTGCAGTCCCTTCTCCATTTCTCCACCCTGTCCAGATTTTGGGCACATATGTACACATTCTGGCATGTTTTTCAGGCTGCTGGATCTGGCATCAGAACTGCATGTTGGCCATATGGCACCCACTTCTGTAACCACTAGGCTGCAGGACCCGCACCATACCTTCCACTCTTAAATTGCACTGTCAGCCTTACCCAGTAATCCTATTTTGTTCCTAGTTTTCTCTTATTTCCCATAGCAGTTATTTAAAATTTATATTCTTCTGTAGGCTCCTTACCTCACCATATCCTCTTTCTTTGTAGTTAATCTCACTGAGACTATGTGTTTACACCAAGAAACTTGGATTTAATTATTTTATTTCTGGAAGATGTCAAAAGAAATTGAAATTCAAGCAGATAGTGACATTTGCTAATAAGCCCATTTCTTGGAAGCATACAGCATACTAAGGTGTAAATTTTAGAACAAGATTATTTGAAAGATGTATTTATGTAACAGTTTTCATTGAATCTATTGTGGGCTATTATTAATGTATTGGGTGGTTGGGAAAGTCATGACACATTTTGCATAGAAAAACATAGGAAAATACATCATGACTTCTCTGATGACCTAACAAAATACTTTTTCAAATTGTAGTTAAGTTCTTGAAGTAGCTTCATGCCTTAAAAATTTAAATTACTGAAGTTCTTAAATGTTGTGTAAAAGGCACCAAATTATTATGTCAACTTTTCAGTTGTAGTATTACATATTAATATATTAGGTAAAATGTACTACTTATAAGTTTGATAAATTCTTCTCTACATAACTACTTCCCAGATCAAGATGTACAACATTTCTAGCACCCCATGAAGTTCTGTGTTGTGTTTCTATCCTCCCTTCCCCATTCTAGCTTTTCTAGTAGTCAGCTCATTTTGTACTTTACTGTTTGGATTCTTTTGCTCAGTATGATGGCTATGAGATTCTTCAATATTGTGACATAGATCAGCATCTTTTTCATTGTTTTATAGCATTCCACTGTATAAATAGACTGAAATGTGTGAATCCCTTTTTTTATGGATGTTTGGATTATTTTCAATTTTTGACTGTTATGATAGAGTGTGAACATTCTTATACAAGTCTTTTGAAGAGAACGTAATGTCATTTCTTTGCATTCGTGTACATAGAGTGGACTTCCTGCATCATAATGTAGATCTTAAAATCACTTTTATAATGGAACCAAATTTATTCATTTCATTCCCATCTATAAGCAGTTTCATTCCTTTTGATAAAGAATATACAAAGAATATTAGATTTTCTAACAAGATTCTAAGGAAAACACTTTGTTTTCATTAACATATAAAATTAAACTTAGATTCAAATCAAACCTTTTGGTCTGTTAGTAGTTCATTTACTATTGCTTATAGATTTTATTTCCTTCATTTATCCAAGTTATTGACATTTTTTGTTGCTGCCTATCCGGGTCTCTCACCTATAAGGCTATTTTTTTAAAAGGTTTTCATTTTTAGCTTATACATAGTGATCTGTATTTATGGAGTACAGTGATATTTTGATACATGTATACAGTGTATAATGATCAAACTGATAATTAGCATATCTACTACCTCAATAAAAAAGATAATATAAACTTATCTTTTTTGTTGTTGTTAATGCCAGAGTGCACATGAGGGTGCCATAGAGAGAGAATGCTCTCAATTTAGCCTGGCCATGCCACAATCTTTTTTCCACTTTTACCCTATCCTGTCAGGGATTATGTGTTTTTTGAGTTCTAGGGACAGGATTTCGTGTCAGACATGGGAGATTCAGCTACCCATGCACAGGGCTTAACTACTGTGTTAGAGCACCAGACCAAGATTCTTATCTTTTTTACTAGATGGCTTTTGTCTGTCTGCTTTTAAATCACTGGTTTTTCCTGGCAGAAACCTAAGCTTTCTTGGTTTTATTAGGCTGAACTTTTAGACATCTGTAGTATCTAAAGAAGGAATTGGATTTGGAAACTGAAGACCTGAATTCTCATCCAGATTAGTCTGTTTATTAGCAGTATGTCTTTTTGTAAATTACTTTTACCTCATTACCATACTTGTGTTGGAAATAAGTATATATGTCATCTCAGAGGACATTCTCCAGTAAGTGAGCTAACAGTGTTCTGTAAATATGAAATAAGTGGTTGACTTTTGGAGGGAGCATGTTGTGCATTTGCAGATTGGCAGCATTCCTCCATTTGTAAGACAAAACATAAGCTACAGTTTTTTAGAGACATAACAGTTGTACAGAAGTGTCTATAGGAAAGGCTAACTGCCTGATGAGTCAGTTCTTTAGTGTGGCAGGGACTGGGGTTCCACCCTCTTGGTTCTAAGAACTGATATAATTAGAAATAGAACTGGTGTTCCACCATTTTGGTTCTAAGAACTGATATAATTAGAAATAAAATATATTATTTCCACTAAAAATTATATGGGTTTCAAGTGACTTGAATCTTGAAGTATAAACCAATTCTTCAGATTATTGATACACATTGAGAAATCAATTCTCAGATGAAATGGACTGCTTCCTTTTCCAGGAAGACCTATATTAAACACTGATTATAATATAAAGATTGACTGGTAAACTGGAATGAACTCAAAGCAAGTTATATTATCTTTTTGTTAGTATTTTTATTTCTTTAAAAAAAATCACTAATTTTTCGTAATGTGCATATGCATGCATGTGAGAGAGAGAGAGAGAGAGATGAGCATCCTTCACAACAAGGTTGTATCGTACCATGATCCCTGTCCTCCAGCCCTTCTTATCTTGGATACTTGTGCATGTGCTAGATGTGTTTTAGGCTGACTGGGCTCAGTATTTGAATAGTATGTTACCCTGTGGGAGCTGGCTTGAACAATTCATTCCCACTATGCCATAGAACTGGGCTGTAGCGTTATTGAACTTTGATAGTCTGATAAATCTATCTACACTATAGCAGATCTGGGTCAGGAGACTCTCCAGGGACAGCTGTGTTGGATACAAACTGCCAAATTTAATTTGTTTTAACATTCCTCACCATTCAGTTATTAATAATTTTATTTCAGTTTCATATCGTCATGGATAATATCTAGGTCTGCTTTCCATGCTGTCATTTTTGAATTTTATATATTTACTTTCTTCACTCTACTGATATTTTATCTTCTTACATTTAATTCTTCTTAATTGAATTTTCAGTATAACTTAATTTTTAAAAGATCCTTTTTTTCTTTAAAGAGAGAGTTTTGCTATAGGGCCCATGTGCTTGTTGGAGAGACCGAGAGAGACAGACAGAAAGTGAGAAATAACCCTCCAGGGAGATGGCCACTCTGCAGTTCCTTCTCCTCCATTCTCCTCTTGGGATTTTTAGGGCATTCCCAGTGTGAGTTTTAAGCCTCCATCCAGGTCTGGGACTTGAACCATGGTTGACTATAGTAGGAGTCCAGCAGCATAACCATTATGCCATCTGCTGATCCCAAAAGACCCTTTTCTGGGTGTCTCATGCACTGCTTTACTTGTGGATTTGGTTTATCCTTGAAAGTTGACCAAGATATATATTGTTTCTCATGCTTCCATTGCATCCTTGCTTCTGGATGAAGGAAGAATATGGATTTTATAGTCAAGCCTAGATTTCAGTATCAGCTCTGTCATTTATTTATCTGAGACTTTGGGCCAAGTTGCTTCTTTGAGATCAATTCATCCATTCATCTATCATCCTAGAGGCACTATAGTCCTGTTCCTCCCTTCCTCCTTTTGCTTTTCTTTCACAGATACATTGAGATATACTTGAAGTTACCAAAAGCTCTTTTCAAGTGTACAATTAAGTGGTTTTCAATTTATTTGGAAAAATGTAATCATCATTGCAATCTAATATTAGAGTATTTGCGTCACTCCAAAAAAGATCATTTGTAGTAACTTCTCATAACCAATTCTTATCCCAAGCAGCTAAATAATCTACTTTCTGTCTATACATATTTACCTTTTCCAGATACTTCATATATTGGAATTGTACAGTGTATGGTTTTTTTGTTTTGCTTTTTCATTTAACTGTTTTTTAAGGGTGATCTATGCGATAGCATATTTCAGTACTTTATTTTTTAATTGCAAAAAGTATTCTCTTTTGTTAACCCATTCATCATTTGATGGACATTTGGGTTTCTAATTTTTGGCTATTGTGAATATGAACATTTTTGTGCAAATCTTGGTGTAGATGTATGTTTTTATATGTTTTTATTTCTCTTTGGTAATACCTACAAGTAGAATTGCTGGATTAAATGTTACATTGTATTTATATATTAAAATTATGTTTAAAATGTAAAGAAACTGCCAGACTGTTGTACCATTTTGTATTTCTGTCATCAGTGTGTAAGGGTTTCAATTTGCCTCTTTATTATCCTCCCTACCTCCTACCCATCTTCCCCTCCCTTCTACAACTTGCAAGAGGGGGTTTGCATTTGATGGAGAGAGAAAGAGGGAAGAGAAAAGCTTCCCTCTGTCATACCACAATCCCTTCTCCATTTCTCCTTTTGGGATTTTGGGCACAAATGCACATGTGCCTGGTGTACTTTTCAAGCTGTTGGACTTGCACAACAGTCAGCCATGTGGGATCCAGCAGCCTCACCCACTGTACCATTATTTATTTATTTTAAATAATTATTTTATTTGACTTTATTTATTTATTTATATTTGACCAGAGAGGGACAAAGTGAGTGAGTGAGAGAGAGAGAGAGAGAGAAAAAGCCACCAGGTCGGGGACTCGAACTGCAGTTGGCTCTGTGGGAGTCCAGTGCCCTTAACCAGTACACCACCTGCTGGCCCCTTAATCTGAATATTTTGGAAGTACATTTGATTAGATTTTAATATCACACCTAACATTAGAGATGAGGGGAGGGGTAGTATGAAAGAGAAAACATTGTCAACAAGGTCATGTTACTATGAGATCCCCTTTCACCAGCCCTCTGGCTCCTCAGGATCTTGGACATCAGTACATGTGTTTGGTGTGTTTTCAGGCTGCCCTGGGAATCTGAACCTATCAAGAGTTTGCTATATGGGCACTATCACTACAGTACAGTATATTAAGAACTAAGTACCATATAGACCCACCCAGAATTTACTACTTTTTGAGGAATGAAATACAGGAAGAAAAATTTAAACATATCTTTACCTTTATTTAAAAATAAAAACATTTAAAAATAGGTTGTCATTCTGAGGAATTGGAATGTTTTTATGTAAATAAGTCAGTGTGTTTTTTTTTGAATATAAGAAATGGTTCCCTTTTTAGGGATTTTATTTAGGTTCAGACTGCCTTTTTTTCCTCCGTTCTGAAAAAAAATCATAACAAAAATTTGAGGGTGTGGAGACTGGGGTTGTGTTTTCCTTTGGATCATTTACATGAGAATAAGTATCCTAGTAGGGTGTGATTAGAAGGTTTTGCATCTGAATTCATTTTATTGCTGCTTTAGGGAAATTCTTTTTTGTTATTTGCATAAAAAGTTCAATTGCTTCTTAATTTTTACTTTCTATACATTATTCTTGATTTAGGTCATGGATCTCACTGGATATTCTCAGATCCATGGTGTTTTTTGTTTTCTGAAGACATTATAAATTTTCTTTTCCTAGTATGAAGACTTTGTTTCCCTGGACCAACAGTTAGTGTAATGGCTATGTCGCTGGACTCCCATGTAGTCGACCACTGTTCAAGTCCTGAACCCGGAGGCTTAAACTCACGCTGGGCATGTGTGCGTGCATGCCCAAGACCCCAAGAGGAGAATAGAGGAGAAGGGATTGCGGTGTGGCCATCCTCCCGGGGGAGGGGAGTGTGTGTATGTGTGTGATTTCTCGCTTTCTGTCTCTCTCTCTCCCTGTCTTTCTGGCCAGCACACGCGCCCTGTAGCAAAAACCTCTCCAAAAAAAGAAGAAAAAAAGAAAAAACTTTATTTCTCATCGACAATAAAATACTTGCAGCACCAAAGTCAGTGGTAACTATTTGTAGAAAACCTGGGCATTTATTTTATAGTTCTATGACTGGTCTGTATAGCCTACTCTGCTTTTTTGAGCCTCAGTAGACATAGAAAATGGGCATATAATATCTGTTCATTATTCACTTATATTTGTCCAAAGGGTAAAATGAAAAGATAAGGTAAGTGCATTTGAATTCTTTCTTTTCTTTGGTAGAGGTTTTTGCTATAGGGCGCGTACACTCGCCCGACAGAGACAGAGACAGAGAGACAGAAAGCAAGAAATCGCCTCCCCCAGGGGGGATGGCCATGCCACAATCCCTTCTCCTCCATTCTCCTCTCGGGATCTTGGGCAGGCACGCACATGCGCCCGGCGTGAGTTTAAGCCACCAGGTCCGGGACTTGAACCGTGGTCGACTACATGGGAGTCCAGTGACACAGCCATTATGCTAACTGCTGGTCCCTGGATTTTTTATTTTTTGAGGGGGTGTTGGGGCAGGGTTAAAAATATTATGTGACTTTATGCTCCATGCATTTACAAAGAAGATCAAAGAGGAATTGAGAAACATGGCAACTGTTTATTAAGTGTCTATCATGTACAATTTGTTGTGATAAGCTATTTATATAAATTTTCATTTGTCCTTACAAAAATGCTGTATCTATTGTTAGCCTCATTCCAAACCGAGGCTTGGAAACATGAAATAATTTTCAGAAGGTATCTATTTCTTATCCTTAACATGTGAGGAGACTGAAGGTTTGAAAAGTATAGTAATTTACACAAAGCCTTACAGCTAGTTAGTGCAGCTTAAATTTGAAAGTTTGTGGTTCATTCTTTTGGGGGCAGTTATGTACGAGAGAGAATTCACAGATGTATTTTCCTTTATTTATTTTTTTGGAGAGGTTTTTGCTATAGGGCACGTGCGCTTGCCAGAAAGACAGAGAGACAGAAAGCGAGAAATCACCCCCCAGGGGGTATGGCTACACCGCAGTCCCATCTCCTCCATTCTCTTCTCAGGATCTTGGGCACATACGCACACATGCCCAGCGTGAGTTTAAGCCACTGGGTCTGGGACTCAAACCACGGTCAACTACATGGGAGTCTAGCAACATAGCCATTACGCCAACTGCTGGTTCCATTGTTCTTGTTTTTAAGAGATATTTTTGCTGTAGGGCATGTGTACTCACCAGAGAGACAGACAGAATGCGAGAAATCACCCCCCCCCCCCGGGGGGGAGCCATGCCGCCAACCCTTCTCCCCCCACCCCCCCCCCCGGGGGGATAGCCATGCCGCAATCCCTTCTCTCCTCCATTCTTCTCTTGGAATTTCGGGCATGCATGCACACATGCCCTGTGTGAGTTTTGAGCTGCTGGGTCTGGGACTTGAACTGCATTTGACTACGTGGGAGTCCAGTGATATAACCATTACGCCATCTGCTGGTCCCTATATATGTTCTTTTTAAGCTACAATAATTCGCAAAAATGCTTAATAGTGCTTTCCTACTTATTTGCCTTTTATAAAGAGCTTTTATTTTTTAATTGACAGAGGGCATGTGTGCTCATGTGTTCATGGATGAGGTGGGAAGTGTGGAGAGCATGCCCTAGTGGGGTGTAGTCATGTTGCAGCTCTGTCTTGTCTGTTTCTCCATCCTGTAGGGATTTTTGGGTGGCATGCTAGTTTGAGTGTTTTTCAAGTTGTTAGGGCTAGAATTTGAATGGTGGTCCACATGCATTTTGCCAGAGAGAGAAAGGAAGCGAGCTGCCAGGTCTGAGACTCAAACTGTGGCCGGCCATGTGGAAATTCCAGCGCCTTAACCACCACACCACCTGCTGGCCCCGATTGCTCATTTCATTAATCTACTGTCAAAGGGTGCTTGTGCTCTCTATAGAAAGCACCCCCATCTTGTCTCCATTTCTCCATCTCATCAAGATTTTGAATGTGTGTGTATGTGCACGTGTACGCCACACACTTGAAATGTTTCTCAAGCCTCTGAGCTTGAATCATGTTTGGCTATGTAAGATCTGGCTCTTGATGAACAGATTAACCACTGCACTGCCGAGCCAGCCCCATTGCTCATTTTAAAATTGGGTTATGTGTCTTTTTGTTGTTGAATCATGAGAGTTCTTTTTATTTGTTTTTATCATTTTTTGAAAGAATTATTTAACTTTATTCATTTTTAAAATTTGGTCAGAGAGGGACAGAGTGAGAGAGAAAGAGAAGAAAAAAAAAAAGCAAACCACAAGTCTGGGACTCAAACCATGGTCCGCCATGTGGGAGTCCAGCGCGCCTAACCGCTGTGCCACCTGCCAGCCCCATAAGAGTTCTTTTTAAAACCTGGGGCCGATGTACTTGCAAGAGAGAACAAGCATGTGTGCAGCACCTCCCAGTGGGGTGAGATCATGCCACAGTCCTTTTTATTCCATTTTTCCATCTGGTGAGGATTTTTTGGTATGTGCACACATACACACATGTATTTGGCATGTTTTTCAAGCTACCACACTAGGATTTGAATTACTCTTAGCCACATGTGTGTGGGGAACTAGCTCCTTCCACACAACCCTTAATTGATATGCTTCTGGGCCCAGAAGTTCTTCATATATTCTGGATACTTGACTCTTACCAGATACATGATTTACAAATGTTTTTTCCCATTCTGTGAATTGTATTTAAACTTTTTAAAAATTTTTTTAGATTTTACTGTTTTGCCTTAGGGTACATATGCTCACCAGAGAAAAAGAAAGAGGAAAAGAGAAACCGCTCCTCCCCAACTCTCCCTGGGAGATGGCTGTTCCTCAGTTCCTTCTCTTTTATTCTCCTCTTGGGATTTTGGGCACGCACAAATATATGCCTGGGGTGCTTTTCAAGCTGCTGGGTCCAGGATTAGAACCTTGGGGTTAGCCATGGAGCATTATTTGTAGACTCTCAATTCCGCTCCAGTGATATTATGTCTCTTCTTACGCCAGTGCTTTACTATTGCTTACTTTATCTTTGTAACTGGATTTGTTTTCGGAAGGTATGAGTCCTCCAACTTTGTGTTGCCTTCAGTGTTTTGACTCTTTTTTTTTTTTTTTTTTTTTGGAGAGGTTTTCGCTATAGGGCGCGTGCGCTCGCCAGACAGACAGAGAGAGACATAGAGACAGAAAGCGAGAAATCACCCCCCGTGGGGGATGGTCACGCCGCAATCCCTTCTCCTTCGTTCTCCTCTCGGGATCTTGTGCATGCACGCACACGCGCCTGGCGTGAGTTTTAAGCCACTGGGTCCGGGACGCGAACCGCGGTTGACCACGTGGGAGTCCAGTGACATAGCCATTATGCTAACTGCTGGTTCCCCAGTGTTTTGACTCTTAAGAGCTCCTAGCAATTCCAGTTGAATTTGAGGGTTGTTTTTTTTCCAGTTTTGTGAAAAGGCCATTGAAATTTTGGTAGAAATTGCATTGTATTTGTAGATCACTTTTTGCTTCTAAGTCTTTCACCTTTTTGGTTAAATATATTCTTAAAATTTTAAATTTTTGGACAGTATTTTAAGTGAAATTGTTTTAATAATCTCCATTTTGGATCATTCATAGAAACACAACTGATTTTGGTATGTTGATTTTGTATCCTGTAACTTTAAACAGTGTATTAGCTTAGTCTGTTTATTGTGGATTTTTGCGATATTCTATATAGAAGATCAGTTCTGTGCAAGTAGAGATAGTTGTATTTCTTCCTTTACCATATGAATGCCTTTTAATCTTTTTTTGATTAACAGTCCAGAGTAAGACTTTAAATATGATATTGAATATGTTAATAGCAGAATTGAAAGAGGCTATATGGTTCTGTGTCAGATCTTACAAGGAAAGGTTTTTAGTCATTTACCAGCAAGTATAGTGAACTGTGGGCTTTTCATAAGTTTTTTTCTTTAAAGTATTTTTTTGTTGTAGGACACATGCACTTGTGGGATAGAGAGACAGTAAGAGGGAAAATGAGAAATCATTCCCCCAGGGGGATGGCCACCCCTCAGTATTCTTCTCCTGAGATTTTGGGAACAAATGCACATGCAACTGGTGTGAATTTCAGGCCTCTGGGTCTGGGACTTGAACTATGGTCAGCCATGTGGCAGTCCAAGGCCGTAACCAATATGCCATCTGCTGGCCCCCATAACTTTTTTTTTTTTAATTTATTATGTTAAGGAAATTCTGTGATATTTCTAGTTTTCTTGTTTTAATTTTTTTGCATTATGGGATGTTGAACTTTAACCACTTTTTTTTTTGGGTGTGTGCATGTCTATTGAGATGATCATGTGACATTTTCCCTTCATTCTGTCAATATGCATTACCTTAATATTCTTTTTTCTTTTCTTTTTTCTTTTTGAGAGATTTTTGTTATAGGGCATGTGCACTCGCCGGAGTGACAGAAAGTAAGAGAGACAGAAAGGAAGAAATCACCCCTCAGGGGGATGGCCATACCACATCCATTCTCCTCTTGGGATTTTGGGCATGCATGCACCCATACTCAGTGTGAGTTTTAAGCCACTGGGTCTAGAACTGAAACCATAGTTGATTACTTGGGAGTCCAGCTACGTAATCCTTATGCCATCTGCTGGTCCCACGTTGATAATCTTATGACGAACTACCTTTGTATTTCTGGGAGGAACCACACTTTCACACTTCATCACGAAATATAATCTTTGTAATATGCTGTTGTGTTTGATTTACTAATATTTTGTTGAGAGTTTTTACTTCTGTATTTATAAAGGATATTGGCATATAATTGTCCTTACATGGTGTTTCTATATCTCTTCTTGGTATTAGTGTAATGTCATCATCGAATGTTTTAGGAAGTATTAATTCTTTTTTTAATGTTTGGAAGAGTTTGAGGAGTACTGATGTTAATTCTTCTTTAAATGTTTGGTAAAATTTACTAGTGAAGCTGTTTACCCTGCACTTTTTTTGGGGGAGATTTTTGTTTATCGATTTATTTTCTTATAAATCTGTTGAAGTTTTTTCTTCTTGAGTTAGTTTTGGTAATTTGTATGTTTCCAGGAGGTTTTTACTTTTCATATGGATGATCTAATTTGTTAGCATGTTCATGGTATTCTTTCATAATTTTTTTTTTGTAAAATTTATAATATCTCAACATTCATTTCTGATCTTAGTTATTTGTGTCTTTTCCAGTTTTTTTCTTAGTCTAGTTAAATGTTTGCTGAATTTATTGATCATTCAAAACATCAACTTTGGTTGACTTTTTCTCTTTTGTTTTTCTATTCTCTATTCATTTGTATCTGTGTTGGTCTCTTTAATTTCCTTGTTTTGCTGGTTTTGGGTTTAGTTCTTTGTCTAGTTCCCTAAGATGATTTGAGGTATATCTTCTTTAATAATGTAGGTGTTTTCATGTATAAACACCTGAGCACTGTTTCTGCCACAACCCAGGGATTAGTGACTTTTTTTGTTTTTAAATTTTCATTATCCTCAAATTATTTTCTAATGTCTCTTGTTTATTTTTTTATTCATAGGCTTGTTTAAAGCTGATTAGATTGTGAAGTTTTTGGTTTTCCTTTGTTCTTGATTTCTAATTTTATTTCATTGTAGTAAGAGAAAATATGTTTTACATTCCATATTTGTATTTGTGGAGAGGCTAGCCCTGTAGTTCAGTGATTAGGGAAGCCGGATGCCATGTGGCCAACTGTGGTTTAAATTCTGGCTCTGGCAGCTTTAAAAGCATTGCTATGTGTGTGTGTGTGTCAGTGAGCTCTATGGAAAAATGGAGGAGAAAGAATTACGGCATGACTTTGCTTCATTGGGGGTGGTGGTGGTGGTTTCCCTTTCTTCCTGGCAAATACATATACTCTGTGGCAATTAAAGAATTAAAAAAAAATATGGAGAATTGTTGTGTTGCCTAATGTATGTTTTATCCTGGACAATATTTCATGTGTACTTGAGAAGACTTTTCTACTGTTAGTGTTCTGGATTGTCTATTATGTCTAGTTGGTTTATAATGTTGTTTAGGTTCTCTTTTTTCCTTACTAATTGATCTGTGTAGAAGTTCTAAACATTGTTTGTTTTTTATTGCCAGAGAGTGTGCTTGCTAGAGAGAGAGAGCTCCAATCTTTTTCCTTCCATTCTGTTAGGATTTTGGGCACACATGCACATCTGCCTGGTGTTTTTTTAAAGCTACTAGGGCTGGAATTTCCACCATGGTTGGCCTTGTGGGATCTGGCTCCCTTAATTGCTGAACTTCTTGGCTGACCAAAGCCTTTCTCTTCCTCTTCCTCTTCCACTTCCTCCTCTCCTCTCCGCTCCGCTCCTCTTTTCTCTTCTTTCTTTCTTTCTTTCTTCTTTTTTTTTTTTTTAATGTACTATAGAGAACTCAGACAAATAGGAAAGGGAGAGAAGGAGAGAAAGATAGCAACAGTGACAGAGAGACAGAGAACACCTAACAGGCCTCATGCTGTGATTGCACTTTACCCAGTTCTCAGCTCCTCAGGATCTTTGGCACCTGTGTGTGAGCCTGGAGTGTTTTCAGGCTGACCTGGGGATTAGAACCTGCACTGGGGGCCATATGGCTTTCAGCACTGTAGTCTAGTATGCTCTATACTGTACTACCTAGGCTTATTTGTAATTCTGAAAGCTTCAAAAGCTATTGTTGAATTCTGTTTCTTTTTGGAGTTCTCTCAGTGTTTGCATTTATATTTTGGGGCTATCTTGTTTGGTGTACAATTGCGTATAATCCTGTCTTCTTGAGAAATTAACCCTTTTATCAATATATGTTGTCCTTAGTCTTTTGAAACAACTTTTACTTAAATTTTGTTTGCTGTTAATGTTACTTCTCCACTCTCTTCATTAATTGTTTGCATAATATATCTTCTTTTCAAGCTATTTGTGTCTTTGAGTCTATAATAAATCTCCCATAACATAGTTGGATATTTAAAAAAGATAAATCTTGTCAATTTATGCTTTTTAATTGGTCAGTTTAAGGTTTCTACACTTAAAAGTGTAATCACTGAAGTCTCTGTCCTGCTATCTTGGTGGTTAGCCAGTGACCTCTCAGGTCCTTTATTAGACAGGGGAAAAAGCATCCTGTGTCTAAAAATTCTTTGGTAGATGTTGTCCAAGAAACAACTTTAGCCCAGTAAGGGTGAAACAATTGGCAGCCTCTGTGTAGATCCCTCAGTGATCTACCAGCCAGATCAGAACTCACAGTCTTGAATTTAAAAGATAATTTTGTTTTATTTTTAATTTAATTTTTTAGATGAAGAGGGGAAGGGGAAAGAAAACTATTTTTTGATAGGGTCTAGCCATGTTAGAATCCTGTCCCATCCTCCTAGTTGGCTAGGATTACAGGTGGATGCTGTTGCACCCAGCCTGTTTAGGTTGGTCTGGCAATTGAACCAGGGCCTCCCATGAGGCCCCAGCCTCACAAAGCAGTGCTCTACGTGTGTGCTACCACAGATGATCCCTGATTTTTTTTTTTTTTTTTCCAAAGTACTTATGGACCACCCTATCACCATCAAGCTGTATCAGGAACTTGGGTTGTTATCCAGATGGATGCTGCTGCCTCCTCCTAGCTGATAAGTGGGAGTGGTAGCTGCTACGCAAAACAGAAGTTCATCAGAGTTAACAGTGTCTTTCTTCATCAAGTCCTCTTGTGGACACTGCCAGTGTTTGGCTAGATTCCAGTGTTCTGGAATAGTTGATTTGAATAGTTCTTGCCAGCTCAATGATTATTTCAGTGGAGTGAGTTTTCTTGAAGCTTCCTACTCTGTCATCTTCCATGATGTCATTCTAGCTTTTATATCTGTATGTTGACATCTTACTCAATTTTGTAACCTAAAATCTATGAATGAACTGAATAACTGAGGTAAGTTTTAAGTTAAATTATAAGTGCATTAATAACTGGATTTACAAGTTACTATATATTTGTGGATTTAACTTAGTAACTTAATATTGACCAATATTTATTGGAAATGATTGTATTAAGTAGTGATTTTTTTTTTTTTACTTTAAAAGCATAAATGTAAAATAATAGTTTAGATTTGACTCAGTAGTTAAAATTTAGTTTAACTGGTAATGTGGTTAGGGTGGCCAGATCGCACATAGTTGACTACATAGTTCAAGTCTTGGGCCTGGTGGATAGGAAGACACACCAGAGGGGTATGTGTGTGTGCATGTGTGTGCCCAAATCCTGAAAGGAGGGAGAAACGGAGAAGGGATTGCCACATGACTATCCCTGGGGGGGGATGTTTTTCTCTCTCTAATGAGCACACAAACCCTCCAGCAAATTAAAAGAAAAATCTAATTTAACTTGTACAATAAAACTCTAGGAGCAAAGACATAGCTCCTCATGATTTTATGATGTTAATTAATAGAATTTCTTTAAAGTTTTAGTGACTGTAAAGAAAAGTGTTGTAAAATAATTCTCTCAGAAGTAATAGCTACCTCTTACTGAGTGATTATATTCAAAGGTCATTGAAAGATGCCCTAGATGATCTATTTCAATATTAACAAAGAGAATTCTTGTAAGATATGTGTTACCTTTATGTTTTCAGTTGAAAACACTGATGTTTGGAGAGATTAAGTGCATTTCCATTCAGGGAGTATACTAGCTGTTAAGTGACAGAGGGGAGAAGCAAGTTTAGGTACTTCTGGCTCTTTACTCTGTTTATATTGTAGGACACAGTGACTTTTAGGTCTCACATTAAAAGGTAGGGTAAGTAATAGTATTCTGCAGAGACCATTTTCTCCGTGATAGGTTATTGGGTACCAAGGTTTTCATTAAAGCAAAACTTCTTTTTTAAATAAGATATATCTTTTTAATATATGAGGAATATTCAAAAAGTCTATGGAAAATAGACAGTAAGAACAAAACTGCATTGATTTCCGTTTTTTTGAACCAAGATAAACTTGTACTTTAATTCCATGTTTTTCCATGAACTTTTTGAAGTCTCCATCTATGTATCTACACATACATTTTGGATAGAAAGGTGGTGACAAGGTGTCATCTCAAGGTTACTTTTTTTTTTTTCCTCCTGTTTGAGAGATTTTTGCTATAGGGCGCATGTGCTCACTGGAGAGACAGAAAGTGAGAAATCACCCTGCAAGGGTAGATGGCCATGCCACAATCCCTTCTCCTCCATTCTCATTTTGGGCACACAGTCTCAGCATGAGCTTTAAGCTAGTAGGTCTGGGACTTGAACTGTGGTCAGTCACCGGGGAGTCCAGCTATGTAACCATTATGCCATCTGTTAGTTCTTTGAGATTATTTCCTTGATCTTTCTGCTCTTAAATGTAATCAGCTTTTATGAAAAGATACTTTTTAAAGACAGGATCTTGCTATTTTTCTGATTTCTCCTGCCTCAGTCTCCTGAGTAGCTGGTCCTATATGCATTTGCCATCATGTGTGACTTTTAGAGTGGGTTGGGAATCAAATCCAGGCCTTCCATGTGGCCTCAGCTTGCCAGGTAACATTATCAACCAGTGTGCACTATAGTAACTGGGCCAAAAAGAGATACTTTAATGTTTTCTAGATAAATTAGATATTTTTAAATTGAAGACAGTATTTAAAGCTTTTAGTTTTTTTTTCTTTTTTTTTTTTCGTTTTTCTTTTTCAGGGGTGGAGGAGTGTCTGCCATGTGGCAGGCTTTATTTTAGATAATCCCAGTGAACAAAGTGGACAAAGGTCACCGTCCTAGTAGAAATTATATTTCAGTTTGGACAGCAAGGCACAGTATAAACATAGTCATACATAAGCACATAAGTTAAATGATGAATGATAAATATTCTCATAAAAACAAATACAAGTATTGCAGGATAAACGGATTAAGAGTACTGAGTTTGAGAAACAGAAAGGTTCCAACACTAGAATGGTGCTGTGGTCTGAATGTCTCTGTCCCTCCAAAAATTATGTGTTGAACTCCTAACCCACAAGGTGATGGTACTGAAAGGAGAGACCTTTGGGAGGTGATGATTATGTTCATGAAGGCGAATGCTTTTCACTGGAATTAATGCATTTATAAAAGAGGCCTGAGGGAATTGCCTTGTACTTTAGTCCTTGCAGAGATAACAAAATAAGGTGCTGTTGGTGGGGAACAGGCTTTTACCACCAGACACTGAATATGTTGGTACCAATTTTTTTTTTTTTTTTGGGAAAGGTTTTTGCTATAGGGCGCCTGCGCTCACCAGACAGACAGAGACAGAGAGACAGAAAGGGAGAAATCACCCCCCGGGGGGATGGCCACACAGCAATCTCTTTTCCTCCATTCTCCTCTTGGGATCTTGGGCACGCATGCACACGCGCCCGGTGTGAGTTTTAAGCCACTGGTTCTGGGACACCAACCACGGTCGACTACGTGGGAGTTCAGTGGCATAGCCATTACACTAACTGCTGGTCCCCATACATAGATCTTTGATTTTCCAGACCCTTATAATACCCAAATTCAGTTGTTTATAAGCTACCCAGTTTATGGTATTTCGTTACAGCAGCCTGAATAGAATAGCAGATGGTAAACCTGTTGAGTACTAGAGATGTGAAGAAGTATGAGTTGCATCTTAAGAAAGTTCTTGGAAAGTAGGAATTATGAAAAGATCATGATTGTATTTCACTTTTTTTTTGCACAAAAATAAATTAGTACTCTAATTGTATTTTTCCATTAATTTTTTGAAGTCTTCTAGGTATCCGGTGAGGAAACTTAGGCTTGCAAATATGTATCCTGGAGTTATCAGTGTATGGGGTGATTTGATGTACTTACAGAGTTCAAGGAAAATTTCTGGCTAGAAATATAAAATAGAAAAATCATCACTTATACAATATTTAAAGTTGCAAGACTAGGTAAGGTTATCCATGGACTGAGTATAGATAGAGAAGAATAATGGGGTATTTTGTGCTGAGACATGTGTTTTGACCTTCAGTAGTTGGAAAGGAGAGAAGGCCCTAGCAAAGTTGGTACCAGCAAAGGGAGACAGCCAGCCAAAAGAGTAAAGCATGCGAGAAGCCAAGAAATGTTTTCAGTTTTGACTGGGCTACTGATATGTCAAGTTAAGATGAGGACTGAGGGGGCCAACAGATGGCATAGTGATTATGGCACTGGCCTTCTACATGGTGGATTGTAGTTTGAGTCCTGCACCTGGCATATTGAAAATCAAGCCAGCTGTGTGTGCATGCGTGCCCAGAATTCTGGGAGGAGAACAGAGAAGGGACTGCTGTGTTGCCACCCCCCCCCCCCCCGCCCCAATCCCTCGCAAAAGGGTGGGAGTGACTTCTTTTCCTCTCACCGTCTGTTTCTGTCTCTTTCTGGCGAGTTCATGTGTCCTATAGTGAGGACCTTAAAAAAAAAAAGATGATAATTAATAAATACCTATTGGTTTGTGACTAGGTATTCTGGTGACTTGTTGGGGAAAAAGCCTTTTAGGACTGGATTTAAAAGAAAATGAAATGAGATATATAACAAATAGCAAGCATAGATAGTTCTCTTGAATTATTTTCACTGCAAAGAGGAGCAAAGAAATAGCATACAATTTTGGGTGTAGAAAATAAGCTCAAAGAGAATCAGCAAATGGCATAATGGTTATGTCACTGGACTCCCACATAGTCAACCGCTGTTGGAGTCCCAGACCTGGTGGCTTAAGCCTCACACTAGGCGTATGTGCATGTGTGTCCAAAATCCTGAGAGGAGAAGGGATTGTGGCATGGCCAGCCTCCCTAGAGGGGTGATTTCTCACTTTGTCTCTGTCTCACTGGGGAGCGCATGCACCATATAGCAAAAATCTCTCTTAAAAAAAAAAAAGAAAGAAAAGAAGCTCAAGGGGCCAGCAGGTGGCATAGTGGTGGAGGTGCTGAACTTTCACATGGCTGATTGCTGTTTGAGTTCTGGACCTGGAGGCTTGAGACCCAAACTGGGCACATGCACATGCGTGCCCAAAATACTAAAAGAGGAAGGGATTGGGCAGTATGTTCCTTCCCACCCCAGCAGTGATTTCTCACTTTTTCTCTATCTCTCTGTGGAACTCACGTGCCCTACAGCAAAAAAGAAAAACAGAGAGAAAAAAAAAAAAAGGAAAAGAAAAACACCCTTCTCTTAAAAAGAAAAAAAACCCTTCTCTTAAAAACAGAAAATGAACTCTAAAGATTTTGCTTTTTTTTTTTTTTTGAGAGGTTTTTGCTATAGAGCACATACGCTCACCAGACAGAGAGAGACATAGAGACAGAAAGCGAGAAATCACCCCCCAGAGGGGATGGTCACACCGCAGTCCCTTCTCCATTCTCCTCTTGGGATCTTGGGCATGCCTGCACATGCACCCGGCGTGAGTTTTAAGCCACTGGGTCCAGGACGCAAACCGCGGTCGACTATGTGGGAGTTCAGCGATATAGCCATTACGCTAACTGCTGGTTCCTGCTTTTTTTTTTTTTTTTTTTAACTTGCCAGAGAATGCAGTGTTCTTACCAGAGAAAGATAAGAGAAAAGGGAGAAAGGGGCATGGCCATATTGCACTCCCTTCTGTTCCATTTTTCATCCAATTGGAATTTTGGGCACAGATGCATACTTGCCTAGCATGTTTTTCAAGCTGTTGGGGATTGGGATTCAAACCAGATGGTTGGCTACATGTGATCCAGCTTCCTTAACCACTAGACTGGTTTGGAGTCAGCCCTCAAAAGGTTTTTTTTTTTTTTTTTTTTAATTGAAAACGGGCAGAGTTGTGGTGTACTCCAATAAAATGTTCATGCGTTGCAGGCTAAGACCACATGGGATGCCCATGTTTGAATTCTGACCCAACCTGAAAGGCCAGGCATGAATAGTGTGCTCCTGTAATTCTAGCTACTTGGGAGACTGAGAAAAGAAGGTTGAGCTTGAGGTATTGGAGCTGACCCTGGACAACGTAGACCCTGTCAGAAAGAGCTGGATTTATATTTGGTGGTGTGCACATGTAGACCACATGTAGGTGTGTCAAGAAAGGATTTTCTGTTTAGAGTTTTTGGAGGGAGTGGAGTCCTGTTGTGCTCAAACTTGAGTTTGGGCTCTGGCATTCACAACTCTCAGATAATAATTTTCTACTTTTTTTTGGCTATACAGTGTATGCATGCGCTCACCAGAGAGACAGAAAGCGAGAAATCAGCCTTCTGTAGTATGGCGGGGAGTGGCCATACTGCAATCCCTTTTCCTCCATTCTCCTCTCGGAATTTTAGGCACACATCGAGGTCGTGAACTGTGGTAGACTACATTGTAGTCTAGTGATGTAACCATTATGAAGTCTGCTGGTCCCTAAATTTCTGTTGTTTTAAGCCACAAAGTTTGTGGTAATTTTGTTACAGAAGTCCAGGAAAGCAAATGTAGGCTCATTCTGTTCTATACTTTTTTTTTTTTGGAGAGGTTTTTGCTATAGGGCGCATGCGCTCACCAGAAAGACAGAGAGAGACAGAGAGACAAAAAGGGAGAAATCACCCCCCAGGGGGGATGGCCATGCCGCAATCCCTTCTCCTCCATTCTCCTCTTGGGATCTTGGGCACGCACGCACACATGCCTGGCGTGAGTTTAAGCCACCGGGTCCTGGACTCAACCCGTGGTTGACTACATGGAAGTCCAGCAACATAGCCATTACACTAACTGCTGGTCCCTATAATATTGTTTTATAATTTTAAAAAATTATTTAATTTAAATTTTGTTATTTTAAAATTTGCCATAGAAAATCACCATAGAGTAGAGAGAAAAAGGGGAAGTGAGAGAGCAAGCCACCAGGTCCAGGACTCAAACTAGTCAGCCATGTGGGAATCCAGTGCCCTAACCACCACACCACACCACCTGCTGGCCCTTGTTTGATAACTTTTAACGTTCATTGTGTGTATTTTACTGTGTGTACATTACTACATATGAGTGGGTTTTGTTATTTTATAATACCTGCATAATATTTTCATAGAATGTATTTACTGTGCATAGCTTATGTATGTATGATATTGAATGTGCATTTATTGCTAATTTCTTTTTTTTTTTATTTTATAACTTTATTTGAAAATCAGCAGTTAGTTTTCATCCACATTGACCGTTTGTAGATTTTTGAAAGTGGTAACAGGTACATAGATGACCAGAGTGTGGAGCTTGTTGGGTGGATCATCATCCTTGTCTTGTTTTCTGGACAACTGCACATGAATTCGATATGGGTCGTTCCTTATTCCTTTGGCACAGACAGCTTTGTTGAGCCTGGTGTCAATGTGCACATCTGGAGTCCCCATCTCTTTCATGGCAAATTTCAGGATTTCTTTGAATTCCCGAGGGGCACATTTCTTGAAGCCCACGCCATGGATGCACTTGTGAATGTTGATGGTATATTCCTGGGTCACCACCTCGCTGATGGCAGAACGACCCTTCTTTTTCTCGCCACCCTTCTTTGCGGGAGCCATTCTTTCGGGCCTAAGCTGGAAAGAAAGAACGCAGAGGATTCTTTATTGCTAATTTCTAATCTTTCAAAAAATATTATTTCTAACTCCTAATCCTTTAAAAGTTTTTGTTTTTAGGTTTTTGTGCTTAGATGTACCATATTTGTGTTAGATTCCTTAAAGAATTACTGATAGATATTTCATAATTTGCCCTTCTAAAAAATGTTTTAGGGCTAGCCAGGTGGCGAGGTGGTTAAAGAGGCTGGATCCCACATGGCTAATTATGTGGTTTGAGTTCTGGACCTGGTAGCTTGAAAAACACGGGTATGTGTGCATGATGCCCAGAATCTTGAGAGGAATGGAGACATTGCTTAACTCGCAGAAAACCGGTATTGCTGTGTGGTCATCCCCCCTTAGTGCTTGCTTTCTTTCTGTTTCTCTCTCTTTTGCGAGCACATACAAATAGGAGGGGAAAGACTCTTAATTTAATTTATTAGTTTAGTTAATAAAATAAAAAGAGCCTTGGCTACCTTTGAAAACAGAAGTCAAAGCTTGTAAATGTAAATGTAGTTGGAATCTTTGAACTTATCAAGTCATCTTGGATAAGATTAACTCGCAGAAAACTGACACTTAATTATTAGAAAACCACTTTTGTCATAAACTACAATTCTTACTCCTTAAAATCATGGGTTCTAGATTTAACTCCGTTTTTTTTTTTCCTTGGAGAGATTTTTGCTATATGGCGTGTGTGCTTGCCAGAGAGACAGAAAGCGAGAAATCACCTTCCCCCTATCCCCGGGGTGGGGGTGATGGCCACGCCGCAATCCCTTCTCCTCCATTCTCCTCTCAAGATCTTAGGCATGCACACACACGTGCCCGGTGTGAGTTTAAAACACCAGGTCCGGGACTCAAACAGCAGTCAACTACATAGAAGTCCAGAGACATAGCCATTACACCAGCTGCGGGTCCCCTAGATGTAACTTCCATGCTTAGATTTCTGATTTGTGTGTGTGTGTGCGCATGTGTGTATATTTCCAACGCGACTCTTGGATGTGCATGTAGAGACCTAAGTGCCTGAAAGATACCTTTTATTTGTTTCATTTTTAAAAATTGTTTAATTTTAGGGAAAGTGAGAAAGCAAGCTGCTAGGTCCAGAACTTGAACCACTGTCAGCACCTTAACCTCCATGTTATCTGTTGGCTCCCATTTATCTGTTTTTTACAATTTTGTTAAATTGTTTTTTTCTATTTTCTTTTGGAAGATTAGGCTTAACTTTCAGTAACAGTAGAGATGTATGAAATGATCGCAGAAATCATAATGACCTTAATTACTGAAATAAAAGATTTTTAGAGAATTTGAGATTATTTTAAGTGAAGAAAATTAATCAACTAAGACTTATTGTCCCTTTAATTGTAATTTTAACAGAAAACTTGGTTATTCAGTTGACTTGACTTTCTATCTCTACTCTGAAATTAAGCAATGAATTAACCAAGAAACTCTTATACAATATATAAACTACAACTTTCAGCACTAGAGATTTGATTCATCCTATGATATTTTTCTTTAATGTGTCATCTTCTGTTAAAAAAGGTAGATTTTTACTGATTTTCGTAGTCATGAAAGATGACCAGATTCTTTATGTACTTTCTAGAGTTACTCTCTCAGTATATTTATTTAATTTAGAATACGCTGTTAAGATTTGTGATTTTTTTTTTTTAAGAGGTTTTTGCTATAGGGTGCGTGCGCTCACCAGAGAGAGATACAGGGAGACAGAAAGCGAAAAATCACCCCCCTGGGGGATGGCCACGCCGCAGTCCCTTCTTCTCCATTCTCCTCTTGGGATCTTGGGCACACATGCACACACACCCGGCGTGAGTTTTAAGCCACCGGGTCCGGGACACAAACCACGGTCGACTACGTGGGAGTCTAGCGACATAGCCATTACGCTAATTGCTGGTCCCAAGATTTGTGAATTTCGAAAACTTTTTTCTAGACGAAAGAGGGTGAAAAAATGAGAAATGGTCATAGAGTTAGGAAAAGTAAATAATACTTTGGTGCATAGCCAGCAGCATTTAGGAATGAAAGTAAATGAATACATTAGCTTTTAAAATTCTTGTCTTGTTGAATATGAACATGGTTATGAAGGATACTGAAAAACATTGAAGAAAGTAAAGAGTGTCACACCACTACAATGAAGCAATGATTAATTTTCTTTTTTTTTTGGGAGAGGTGTTTTTTTTTTTTTGCTATAGGGCGCGTGCGCTCGCCAGACAGACAGAGAGAGACATAGAGACAGAAAGCAAGAAATCACCCCCCAGGGGGATTGTCACGCCGCAGTCCCTTCTACTCCATTCTCCCCTCGGGATCTTGGGCACGCACGCACACGCGCCCGGCGTGAGTTTTTTAAGCTACCGGGTCCAGGACGCGAACTGCGGTCGACTACGTGGGAGTCCAGCGACATTGCCATTACGCTAACTGCTGGTTCCCAAGCAATGATTAATTTTGAATGTGTGGATAAAACCATCAGACACACACAAACTTAAGTATTTGCTAAAGAAGTGAACTCAGCACAAGCATTTATCTAACTATAAAATTAAGTAGGTTAGTGAGACATTAAATGAAGACATATCTGGGGACTAGCAGGTGATGTGGTGGTTAAGGTGCTGGACACTCCCACATGGCCAACCATAGTTTGAGTCCTGGACCTGGTGGCTCAACTTCTCACTTTCTCCCTTCCTCCCTCCCTCCCTCCCTCTCTCTCTCTCTCTCTCTCTCTCTCTCTCTCTGTGTGTGTGTGTGTGTGTGTGTGTGTGTGTGTGTGTGTGTGTCTATCTGGTCAAGTTAAAATACATGAATCAATAAATAAAATTAAAATAATTTTTTATTTTTAAAGAAAAGGAAGACATTTCTTTCTTTCTTTGACTATAGGGCATATGTCCTTGCTAGAAAGCCAGAAAGAGGAAAAGTGAGTAATCACTCCTCTGGAGGATGACCATGCCACAATTTCTTCTCTCTTTTCTCCTCTCGGGATTTTGGGCATGCACGTACATGTGCCACTGTGATTCCTAAAGCTTCCGGGTCCAGGACTCAAACTGTAGTTGACCATGTGGGAGTCCAGCACCTTAATCACCATGCCACCTGCTGGTCCCTAACGAAGACATTTTTAAATAGAAAGAAATGATGGTTTGATCTCTTCAGTAAGAAAACTGGTCAGCAAGACTTTAAAGGCTATAAAAACTATAAGCGCGCCGGTACATAAACATCAAAGTATTTTCCAAGTAAGCTAGCCCAGTTCTGTTCAGATGTGAACAAAATAAGAAACAATTTCTTGATTCTTCACTATAAAGCAGGTATGGTTGAATTGTTTGATACAGAAGCTCAGCCATAATGATTTTTGCCTAAGAGTCTCCATGGGAACAGCATCTCTGCCAGAATTTGTTTTTCTCAAACCTTCTAAAATGATTCTGTACCACAGATTTTTAAAAAGAGGAACCCTAGCTTTACAGGGAACTCTACTGTCCTTGAAGCACTGGTATTATATAATTCATATAGGTTATAAAAAGAAAATAAGATGTGTTTTTCACATATTCATTTATTATTTTATGATATAAAACAGGATTCTAAGAAGAGAAAATTGTACCTTTAGGAAGTAAGAGGTCATTTTAAGAATAATTACAGGAATTGTTCCAGGAACCCATAGGCCTGAAGATAGGATGTCAGTCACTAGTTTTTAGGAATTGATTTAACAAGATAGCATCAGGAGTCAAGGTAGCCTTGGTTTTGTCACTTTTTATTCAGTTTTGGGACAAATCACATAATACCTTTTTTTTGGGGGGGGGAGAGCTTTTTTGCTATAGGGTGTGTGTGCTCACTGGAGATACACAGAGAGACAGAGAGTGAAAAATCTACCCCCCAAGTGGGGATGGGCACACTTCAGTCCCGTCTCCATTGTTCTCTTAGGATCTTGGGCATGCCATGCACGAACCCACACACATGTGCTGAGTGTGTGGGTTGCTAGATCTGAGACTCAAACTCGGGTTTGCCATGTGGGAGTCCAGCAACGTAACCATTACACCATTTGCTCTTATATAATATTTTAAACACCATTTCCTTCTCTGTATATAGATATAAAGCCAGTTATTGGATTGAGAGAATGTATCTGAAAGTGATTTGTAAACTGTCAATTGAGACTTACATTTTGTGTGTGTGTGTCTGTAAATAAGTAAGGATGTTTTGTTATATGTATTTTGCTTTTAAAGATTGTAAATGAAGCACCCGGGGAAACAGAGAGAAAGGAAAAGATATTGAAAACTGTAGTTTTTAGGACCAGCAGTTGGCGTAATGGCTGTCGCTGGAGTCCCATTTAGTTGTCTGTGGTTCAAGTCCCAGACCTGGTGGCTTAAACTCATGCTGTGTGTGTGTGTGTGCGTGCGCACACGCGCCTTAGGTCTCGAGAAGAGAATGGAGGAGAAGGGATTGCGGTGTGGCCATCCCTCCTGGGGGATGATTTCTCGTTTTCTGTCTGTCTTTCTAGTGAGCGCATATGCCTATAGCAAAAACCTCTCAAAAGAAATGTAGTTAAATATTATTAATATGTCAAAGCTTGATATTTCAAATAAAATTCTGTCTTACAGTTTTATAAATACCAAGATGAGTTATTTATAGAAAATGCTGAAAACTGGTTCAACTATTCTTTTTCTTAATATGTTTAAAAAAACCTAACTAAACAGGTAGTACTCTTTGTGAGTGGATGCTTGTTTGTTTGTTTGTTTATTTATTTATTTAGAGAGATTTTTGCTAAAGGGTGCATGCACTCACCAGAAAATTAGAGAGGGAAAGCGAGAAATCATCTCCCTCCACCTCAGGGGGATGGCCACACCGCAATCCATTCTCCTCTTGGGATCTTGGACATGCGCGCACATGCGCCCTGCTTGAGTTTAAGCCACTGGTTAAAGGACTTGAACCGCAGTTGACTATGTGGGAGTCTAGTGACATAGCCATTACACTAACTGCTGGTCCCATTATTTATTTATTTTTAAACTAGAATTCTTTAGGCCACTGACATTGGAGTCAATAGGAGTACTTGTTAAAAAAAACCCAAAAAACAGAAAACAAAACTCATGTCTGGTGCTTACCCAATCAGAATCAACCTTAGCCACATATTTGAATCATCTGGGGAATTTAAAAAATGTTGGTAATGGCCCAGCCTGATGACACAGTTGGTGATGAGATGGGCTGTATATAGTACTGAAACCATGTGGCTGACCATGGTTTAGATTCGGGGAGTGGAGGACAGTGGAAGGGTTGACTTGAAACTGTAGGAAGCACACACCCAAGATCCTGAGGAGCTGAAGTGCCTGGGCATGGGGAATTTTGGTGTACTGGGACTCTGTTGAGGGTGTCTACGTTCTCATGCATGCATATGTGCTATGTCATGAAGAATAATTTAAAAAATCAGCCACTTAGACCCCACCCCCAGATAATCCACTTTAATTGATCTGAGGTTGTGGCCAGTGGTTCTTAAGTTGTGTTAGCATTTTGGAGGTCAGAGACTGAGAGTTTATCAATCAGTTGGTGAAGGGTGAGGTCTTAAGATTTTCTTTTCTTTCTTTTTTTTTTTTTATGAGTTTTTTTTTTTTTTTTTTTTTGTAATAGGATGCGTGCCCCCCCCAGACAGAGAGACAGA
>NW_006209676.1:1086422-1112251 GCF_000334495.1 Tupaia belangeri chinensis
GCCACTGGGTCCGGGACTTGAACCGCGGTTGACTACGTGGGAGTCCAGCGACATAGCCATTACTCTAACTGCTGGTCCCAAGATTTTATTATTTTTTTCTAACAAGTTCCCAGGCTGTACTTCTAGTCCAGTGACTAGAAGATAAATAATTTTAAATGAGGAAACTATTTAAATAACATGAAATATAATGAACTTCACAGTAAAAAGCATTAAGTGTGGGAAATGTTAATTTATAAAATAGAAACAATATTATTATAGTCACTGTATTTTTAAGTCTTAAATAAACCTTTAAAGTTCATCTACAATAAAAAACCCAAACATCATAAATAATAAATAACTTACTGAAAATAATATCCTGCAATGTTAAAGACAGTAGAAGTATGCACTCGCTCTCTCTCTCTCTCTCTCTCTCTCTCTCTCATTTTTGGTGAGGTCTGTTGAGAATGATCAACTGATTAATTGATTGATTTTTTTGAGAGGTTTTTGCTATAGGGCGCGTGCGCTCGCCAGACAGAGAGAGACATAGAGACAGAAAGTGAGAAATCACCCCCCTGGGGGATGGTCATGCCACAATCGCTTCTCCTCCATTCTCCTCTCGGGATCTTGGGCACACACGTACACGCGCCCGGCGTGAGTTCTAAGCCACCGGGTCCGGCATGCAAACCACGGTCGACTATGTGGGAATCCAGCGACATAGCCATTACGCTGACTGCTGGTTCCCTGTTGAGATTTAATTTAAACATAGTAAAATTTACTTTTTAAAATAATATAGTTCCAGGGACTAGCAGTTAGTGCAATGGCTATGTCACTGGACTCCCATGTAGTTGACTGCAGTTCAAGTCCCGGACCTGATGGCTTAAACTCACACCAGGCACGTGTGCATGCATGCCCAAGATCCCGAGAGGAGAATGGAGGAAAAGGGATTATGGCGTGGCCATCCCCCTGGGGGGGTGATTTTTCGCTTCCTGTCTGTCTCTCTCTTTCTGCCTGTCTGGCGAGTGCGCACATGCCCTATAGCACAAACCTCTCCAACAAAAGAAGACATATATATATATATATATATATATATATATCCACAAGTTTTGATGAACACATCAGCTTTGCATTCATTAACAGAATCAAAACATGAGGACGATCTTCAAAAAGTTCACGAAAACTGCATTATGAAAAAACTGTGCACCAATTTCATTTTTTTTTTTGCAATAAAGTCAGCTTGTACTTTAATTCCATTTTTTTAATAAACTTCTTAAAGTCTCCTCTTATGGAAGAATTCTGACAGTTACATGGTTATCATGCCCTTATGGGCAACCCTTCCCCAACTCTATCTCCTGACAGTTACCACATTTTTTAACTGGTAGGTATGCCTTTTCTACTATGTCATGTAATTGAATCATCCACTTATGCCACCTTTGAGTCTCACTTCTTTCACCAAATATAACATATTTCAGATCATCCATGTTGTTTTGTTTATTAAGGACTCCTCCCAAGAAAAATTTTAGGTTCACAGCAGAATTGAGCAGAACTGCAGAGTTCCCATATAGTTCCTCCCCTTTCTTCTACCAGCAGAACACCCTCCCTCACTGTTAACAAAGTGGTACATTTGTTAACAGTCTGTGCACCTTCTCTGACACATCATTATCACCTGAAGTCCATGGTTATCCTAGGGATCTTTCCCAAGTAGTGTGCATTCCCAAGATTTTGTCACTTATATAGCATATGTATCCATTATTATAAGGTCTATACTGAGTAGTTTTTGCTGTCCTAGAGATTCTCTTAGGTCTACATATTTTTTCTCTCCTTCTCAAATCTTCAGTCATTTATCATTTTATTGTTTTCATAGTTTTGCCTTTTCCAGAAGGTCATATAGTAGGGATTATACAATATATATTCTTTTCAGATTGAATTTTTTCATGTAGCAATATGCATTTGAAATCTTGTGTCTTTTTATGACTTATAGCTCATTTCTTTTTAGTTCCATATAATGTTTCATTATTTTGATGTATCATAGTTTGTCTATTCACCTACTGAAGAACTAGTTCTTTATTGCTTTCCAGTTTGGGCAGTTATTTATAAGGCTGCTATAAACATCTGCATGTAGGGTTTTTATGTAGACTTAAGTTTTCAGCTTCATCAAGTAAATTATAAGTGCAATTGTCAGATCTTAGGATGAAAGTATGTTTAGTTTTGTAAGAAACTGCCAAGCTGGTGAGAAGTCTATTTGGATCTTTTGCCCATTTTTGAATTGGTTTGTTTATTTTATTTTTTTAATGGGTGGGGGGAGTAGGGGAGGTAGAGAAGTATTTTTGACATGGTCTCTTCGCGTTATGTTCCAAACCTACCCTGCCCTCACCGTTAGCTAAGATTATAGGTACACACTACTGTACTTGACCTGTATAGGTTGGTCTGATAACTGAACCCAGGCTTCCAGTGTGGCTCCACCTGTGTAGTAGTACCCTACTGTTTGCACCAGTACAATTGGGCTGGTTTGTTCATATTCTTGTTGAGGTGTTTGTTGTTTCTTTTTTTTTTTTTTTTCAGAGAGAGATTTTTGCAAAAAGAGGGTGCATATGCTCACCAGAGAGAGGAAGCGAGAAATCACTCCCCAGGGGGATGGCCACCACATAATCCCATCTCCATTCTCCTCTCAGGATTTTGGTTACTCATGCACATACGCCTGGCATGAGTTTTAAGCGGCTGGGTCTGGAACTCTGCCTGTGGTCGACTACATATGAGTCCAGTGACATAACCATTATGCCATCTGCTGGTCTCTCTTATTGAGGTTTTAAGAGTTCTTTTTTATATTTTTGACAGCAGTCTTTATCAGATATGTCATTTGCAAATATTTTCTCCCAGTCTGTAACTTGTCTTATTGTTTGGCAGTCTTTTGCAGAGAAGTTTTATAATTTTCTTACAAAGATTTTTGCTGTAGGGCACATGTGCTTGCCAGAGAGAGAGAGAGAGAGAGAGAGAAAGGGCAAGAGCAAGAAATCACTCCCTGGGGGGATGATCATGCCACAGTCCCTTCTCCACTCAGTGTGAATTTTAAGCCACCAAGTCTAGGAATTGAATCGCAATCAACTACATGAGAGTCCAGAACGTAACCATTATGCCATCTGCTGGTCTCAGAGAAGTTTTAATGAAGTCCATATCGTCAGCTATTTGTTTCATGGATTATACATTTGTTATTGTATTTAAAAAGTTATTTCCAAACCCCCCAATGTCATGTAGATTTTTTTCTTGTGTTATTACCTAAGAGTTTTGTAGATTTTGCATTTATATTTACGTCTTTCATCAATTGTAAGTCAGCTGTCAGTTCTTTGCCTAAATTAATTTTTTTTTGGTATGCGGATGTTACTTCAATATTTCTTGAAAAGACTGTATTATCTCCATGGTATTATTGCCTTTGCTTTTTTGTCAAAGTTCACTTAACTAAATTTATGTAGGTCTATTTCTGGAAACTTTTCTATTTCATTGATCCTTTTGTCTGTATTGTTTCACTAATACCATATTACCTCAATTTTCTGATTTTATTTTACTCTGCAGGAGTGTGATGGCTATTTTGAGTCTTTGACCTCTTTGTATAAACCCTAATTAGTTCGCTGATATAACTTGCTGGGGTTTTGATTGTTTTGAATCTATAGTCAAGTTGGAAAGAACTGACATCTCAGTAAAACCGAATCTTTCTATCCATGAACATGGACTGTTCAGTTTTTGACTTATTTCATCAGAGTCTTTAGTTTATGTCATATCTTTTTTTTTTTTGAGAGGTTTTTGCTATAGGGTGCACGCGCTCAATAAACAGAAAGAAAGAGAGAAAGAAAGAGAGACAGAAAGCGAGAAATCACCCCCTGGGGGGATGGCCACATCGCAATCCCTTCTCCTCCATTCTCCCCTTGGGATCTCGGGCATGCACGCACATGCGTCCAGTGTGAGTTTAAGCCATCAGGTCTAGGGCTCAAACTGTGATGAACTACATGAGAGTTTAGCAATGTAGTTGTTATGCCATCTACTGGTCCCCAGTTTGTGTCCTATCTTATACATGCTATATTAGGTTAAGTATTTCATGTTTTGGGGGTACTAATGTAAGTGACAGTTGAAATTTTTATTTTAAATTTCACTTTTTCATTGCTGATATGTAGGAAAGCAATTGACTTTTGTATGTTAACTTTGCTACAGTCACTTTATTTCAAGTAGATTTTTTTAAATTTTTTTTTTTGGAGAGTCTTTTGCTATAGGGCGCGTCCGCTCGCCAGACAGACAGAGACTGACAGAGAGACAGAAAGTGAGAAATCACCCCTGATGGGGGATGGCCACGCCACAATCCCTTCTCCTCCATTCTCCTCTTGGGATCTTGGGCACGCACGCACACGTGCCCAGCATGAGTTTTAAGCCACCAGGTCCAGGACTCGAACCGTGGTTGACTACGTGGGAGTCCAGCGACATAGCCATTACGCTAACTGCTGGTCCCTAAAGTAGATTTTTGTCAACTCTTTTGGATTTGTTTCATAGACAATCATGCTTTTTGAGAACAAAGACAGTTTGATTTCTTCCCACTCTGTATAACTTTTTATTTCCTTTTTTTTGTCTTATTTTAGCTAGGACTTCTGTTACAGTATTGAAAAAGAGTGGTCAGGGACAACATTCTTGCCTTGTTCCTAATCTTGGGAAAGTAAGAAAGCTTTTTACTTTCCACCTGTGAAGTCTAATGTTAGCTACAAATTCTTCTTTTTTGGAAGAAGTATTTTTTATTATTTTAAAATTTGTTATAGGGCACGTGTATTTACTAGGGTGGGGTTGGGGGAGTGAGAAAGCAAACCTCCAGGTCCAGGACTTGAAGCTCAATCAGACATGTGGGAGTCTAATGTCCTAATCACCACACCTGGCACAGATGTAGATTTTTAAAAAAACGTATTTATTTGTTGTGACTTTTGGACTGCTGTGTCCATAACTCGAAGGATGATTAGCCATGTGGAAGTCCAGCACCTCAACCACCAAGCCACCTCCTGGCCCCCACCTGCAGATTTTTAAAAAGTTTGTGTTAAGGAGACCAGCAGTTAGCGTAATGGCTATGTCGCTGGTTTGCGTCCCGGACCCGGTGGCTTAAAACTTACACCGGGCGTGTGTGTGTGTGTGTGTGTGTGTGTGCGGGCCCAAGATCCCGAGAGAAGAATGGGAGAGAAGGGTTCAAGATCCCGAGAGAAGAATGGAAGAGAAGGGTTTGCGGCGCGGCCATCCTTCCCCTGTGGGGTGATTTCTCGCTTTCTGTCTATCTGTCTGTCTCTGTCTGTCTGGCAAACACATGCGCCCTATAGCAAAAACTTCTTTAAAAAAAAGTTTGTGTTAAGTCAGCTGGGAAAATTTTATTATCCTAATCCTTTTTTTTTTTTTTTTTTTTTTTAAAGTTTTGCTATAGGGCATGTATGGTCACCAGAAGGAGATGGAGTGTGGGGGAGGCAAGTGAGAAATTACGCCCCCTGAGGGGGTGGGGATTGGCCACACAATAATCCCTTCTCTTGTCTCCTTTCAGGATTTTGGGCATATACACAGGCCTGGCATGATTTTCAAGCCACCAGGTCTGAAACTTGAAATGCAGTCAACCATGTGGGATTTTCACACCACCTGCTGGCCCCTATCCTAATTATTTTTTTTAATGTAAAGTTTAGTAGTGTTTAAGTACATTACATTGTGCAACCAACCTCTAGAAATCTTTAAATTTTGTAAAACCGAAACTCTACCTGTTAAACAGCTGTCCTTTTCCCCCTGGCCACACTCCTTGGTAACTACCATTTTACTTTCTGTTTCATTATTTGACTACTCTAGATGCCTCATATAATGGAATTTGTTCTTTATGTTTGGCTTATTTAAGTTAGCAAAATGTCCTCAAGGTTCATCCATGTTGTAGTATATGTGAGAATTTCCTTTTTAATGTTGAATAACATCTTATGTGTATACTGCATTATTATTCATTGGTCTGTTAGTGGACACTTGGGTTACTTGGGTGAAAATCTTTTGGTTATTGTGACTAATGTTGCTGTGAATGTGGGTATACAAAAAAATCTCTTCAGGACCATGCTTTCAGGGCCAGCAGGTGGCATGGTGGTTAAGGTGCTGGAATGCCATATGACTGAGGTTTGAGTCCCAGACCTGGTGGCTTGCTTTCTCACTTTGTCTGGTGCTCTATAGTAAATTAAAAAAATAAATAAATAAAAGAAGTGAATAAAATTAAAGGAAATAATTCTTTGGAAAAACTGCTTAAAAAAATAAAAGACCATGCTTTCAAGTTTTTTTTTTTTTTTTTTTTAAGTTTTTTGTCACAGAATGCTTGTGCTCACTGAAGAGAGACATTGAAAAGGAAAATGAGAAGTCACTCCCCAGCAGGATTGCTATGCTGCAATCCTTTCTCCATTCTCTTTCAGGGATTTTGAGTATGTTGTACAGAGACCCGGAGTAGTTTTCAGGCTACGGAGTCAAGGGCTCAAAGTCCTGTTGGCAATGTGAGTCCAGCACTTTAACCACAGCGCCACTTGCTGGGACTGCTTTCAAGTATATACCCAAAAGCATAATTGTAGAATCTTTGGTTTCTTTCACTTCTTTTGGCAATTTTTGTGTTTTTCAGTAGATAATTTTTTTTTTCCTCATTTTTGTAAGTCTCTTCTTATGGTATTGTAAATAGGATTGTTTTAGTGATTTCATATTCAAATTGGTCTTATTTAGTATATGAAAATGCAATTAATTTTTGTATGATAAACTTGTGTCCTATGTCTTTGTTAAATTAATTTATTCTGAAACTTTTGTTTGGAATCTTTAGAGTTTTCTTTATATGAGATCATGTCATCTCTAAAAAGAGTTAGTTTTACTTCCCTTTCCAATTTGGATGGCTTTTATTTTCTTGCCTAACTGTTCTGGCTAAGACTTAACAGTACTATGTTGAATAGAAATTATGAAACTTGGAATCCTTGGCTTCTTCAAGATGCTAGAGTAAGAGCTTTTAGTCTTTCACCAGTAAGTATGATATTATGCTTGTTTTCTTTTTTTAAATGTTTGCCATAGGGCATGTGCAGTGGCCACAGAGAGGCAAAGTGAGAAATCCTCTCTCTCTCCCCTATGGAAGAGGCAGCCATGCCACAAGCCCTTCTCCATTCTCCTCTCAGGATTATAGGGACACATGCACATGAGCGTGGCGTATTTTTCAAGCTGCTGGGTCTGTAACTCAAACCGTGGAGTTAGCCATTTGAGATCCAATGCTTTAATCACCATGCTTCCTGCCACCCCTTACCCACTCTAATTTTTTTTGAGAGTTTTATTTTTTTTTTATTTTATTTTTTTAACTATGGGCACATGTGCTCACCAGAAAGGCAGAAAGAGACAGAGAGACAGAAAGAGAAAAATCACTCCCTGTGGGGATGGCCACACCACAGTCCCTGTTCCTCCATTCTCCTCTTGGGATCTTGGGCATGCACGCACACGTGCCCGGCATGAGTTTAAGCCACCGGGTCCTGTACTTGAACCATGGTCAACTACATGGAAGTCCAGCAACATAGCCATTACGCCAACTGCTGGTCCCACCCAATTTAAATTTTACTAATGGGTATGGTATTTGTGAGAGAGTGCTCAGTGAGTGATCTTGAGAGAGAGAAAGCCCTCCCTGTCGGGCCTGGTCTTGCCACAATCCTTTCTCCATTTCTCCATTCTTTTGGGATTTGGGGTATATGTCCGCATGAGCCTGGCATTTGTTTTTAAGCTGCCAGGTCTGAGACTTAAACCATGTCGTCTGTCATGTGGGAGTGAGCTTCATTAACTACCAGGCCACACACTGACCCAGCTGTGGGTTTTTAATGAAACTTTCATTTTACTGAGGCAATTCTCTTCTATAATATTTCTAGTTTGCTGAAAGTTTTTATCATGCAGTGGTGTTGAATTTTGTCAAATGCTTATTCTGCATTAAGATAATCATGCCCCCCCTTCATTCTGTTAATGTCATAACACTGATCTTCATATGTTGAGCTGTCCTTGCATTCTAGAATGAATTTAACTTGATCATGGACTATATTCTTTTTAATAGTTTCATTAAGTTCAGTTCTCTAGTGTTTTGTTAAATCTTGAAACATTAAAAAAACCTGTTTTCTATTTTTTAATATAATGTCAATTTTATATGTCCAGGACTATGTTATATACTGCTTGTTTGGATTATACTTTAGTTAAGGGAGTATATATTCTCCTCCTAAGGCTGTAGACAGATCTGTAATATAATTGATGGACTTAATTTCACATATCAAAGATATTCATTTGAGTCATACAGTTATGTACTGGTTCTTGTTTGCTAGTTGTCCATTCTGGTTTAAAAGGTGCATATTCTGGGGGCCAGCAGATGGCATAATGGTTACATTTCTGAACTCCCACATAGTTGACTGCAGTTCAAATCCCGGATCCAGTGGCTTAAAACTCATATTGGTTGTGTGTGCACATGTACCCAAAATTCCGAGCGGAGTAGGGATTGAGGCATGGCCATTCCCATATGGAGAGTAATTTCTCACTTTTTGTCTGTCTTTTTCTATCTCTCTAGTAAATACACATACCTTATGGCAGAAATCTCTCTTAAAAATAATAATAAAAAAGATGCATATTCTGTAAGTACAGCATGGATAAATTGTAGTATTCTGAATTGTAATTTTGTATTTACTTTTCTTAAGAGAGATTTTTATTGTAGGGCCTGTAGGCTCACTGAAGAGACAGAGACAGAAAGTAAGAAATCACCCCCCCCCCACCTCCCTCGGGATTTTGGACATGTACACATGTACGCCTGGCATGAGTTTTAAGTTGCCAGATCTGGGACTCAACCATGGTCGACTGTGTGCTAGTCCAACATAACCATTATACCATCTGCCAGCCCTCTGAACTGTAATTCTAAGAAAATAATTTTAGTCAAAGACATAAGAAAACTTTAAATGATTATATTGTCTTTAGTGAAATGCAGTTAAAATTTCATGTGTACGAGTATGTACATGTACATGTGTCCTTTATATATTATTATTTTATTTAATTTTTATTTATTTATTTTAAATTGACCAGAGAGGGACAGAGAGAGAGGGAAAGTGAGAAAGCAAGCGACCAGGTTTGGGCTTTGAAACACAGTTGGCCATGTGGGAGTCCAGTACCCTCAACTGCCATGCTACCAGTTGGCACCTCATGTATTTATTTTAACTTGCCACTAGTTAAAAATTTTTTGGTGTTGGGAACCAGCAGTTAGCGTAATGGCTATGTCGCTGGACTCCCACATAGTCGACTGCAGTTCGTGTCCCGGACCCGGTGGCTTAAAACTCACGCCGGGCATGTGTGCGTGCGTGCCCAAGATCCCAAGAGGAGAATGGAGGAGAAGGGATTGCAGCGTGACCATCCCCTCTGGGGGGTGATTTCTCGCTTTCTTTCTCTATGTCTCTTTCTGTCTGTCTGGCGAGCGTATGCACTCTATAGTGAAAATCTCTCCAAAAAAAAAAAAGAAAACAAAACAAAATTTTTTTTGGTGTTACGATGTTCAATGAATATTTTTGTCTTGTTTGCTTAGCTGTAAAATGTAAGTTCATATCCTTTATCCTTATCTTGGACAAAACTTAGGTCTTGATATATCAGCTTAAAATTTAAAACTAATTTTGTTCATTATTTTACATGAAAATATAAATGAGATTTTATCCTTCATGCCATTCTTTTTGGCTTGGCTCTCAATATTTTTTCTCTCTGTATCAGAACTCTCGCCTACTCTTTGCTGTGTAAATAAATAGTATAATTTGCTGCTTATTTTTCTCTGGTCATATAACCATTTATGGATACTTACATAAATCATCTTTGTAAGAAAGGTGTGTTTTTTTTTTTTTTCCCCCCTGTCGAGGAGGGCTGTGTAGCCATCCTCCAATAGGGTTCCTATACTGTAATTTACTTCCACCTTCAGCCAGCCAGGCCCCATCCCTTACCATGGGCACATGTGTGCCTAGTGTGTTCAGGAAGATCTCTGGTTGTACACTCAGAACCCATCTATCCACTTAACCTAGAAAAGCATTGCATAACTGCTGTTCCATGAGATGTATAGCCTTTTTGTGTCTGTGGTGATGTTTTTTGTTTGGTATAAGGTGTATGCGTTCACTAGCACGAGAGAGAAGGAAACTGAAAAATCACCTCTTAAGGGTGATGGCCACACCATAATCTCATCTCTTCCATTCTCCTCTTGTGATTTAGGGCATGCACATACATGCACCCAGCTTGATTTTCAAATCACCAGATCTGGAACTCCAACTGTGCAGTCAGCTGTGTGTGATCCAGCCACCCTAACCTCAGTGCCACCTGTTGGCCCCTGATTTTCAAAATGGGAGTGTTAGGGGTGATTTCCTTTTCCATTTCTGTCTCTCTGGTGAGCACATGGACCCCCTGGCACATTATATAGTAAAAAAGGGATTGTTAGTCATTTCTACAACTACTTTTTTTTAACTTAAAAAAGGGGCTTGGGGCCAACCAGGTGGTATGGTGATTAAAGCAGCTAGATCCACATGGCTGATTTAGCAATTCTGGTCCTGGACTAGGCAGTTTGAGAAACTCGCCTGGCATGTGTGTGCATGCCCAAAATCCAAGAGGAGAATAGAGAAGGGATTGTGATGTGACCATTCATCTTGGGGGTTGATTTCTCCTACTTTTTCTCTATCTATGGTGAGTGCATGTGCCCTATAGCAAACCTTAAATAAAAAGAGGGTGGTGGTGCTTGCTTGTGCTTGCTGGGCGGGGGGTGGGGAGAGAGACAGACAGACAGATAAGGGCAAACAGTGTTGTCATACTATAGTTCTATCTCCTTCACTTCTCTATCCTCTTGAGATTTTTTTTTGGGGGGGGGAAGATTTTCGCTATAGGGTGCGTGCGCTCGCCAGACAGACAGAGACAGACATAGAGACACAGAGACAGACATAGAGACAGAAAGCGAGAAATCACCCCCCCAGGGGGGATGGTCACGCCGCAATCCCTTCTCCTCCATTCCTCTCTCGGGATCTTGGGCATGCACGCACAGGCGTCCGGCGTGAGTTTTAAGCCACCAGGTCCGGGACGTGAACCGCGGTTGACTACGTGGGAGTCCAGCGGCATAGCCATTACGCTGACTGCTGGTTCCCTCCTCTTGGGATTTTGAGCATGCACCCATTCTTGCCTGGCATGGTTTTTAAATTGTTGGGGCCAGGATTTGTGTGGGATCCACCTTCCTTTATCACTGGGGCCTAGAACATTTCACCAAAGAGCAAAACTGAATGTCCATCAGCATAACATGTTCAAACTCCTAGTGACTAGACCACGCATGGGGTTGGCCCTAAGATATAACTTTTAATTTTTTTTTTTTTTTTAAGTTTGCTGGAGGGCTCGCATACTTGCCAAAGAGTTGGAGAGAAAGGGATAATGAGAAAGTACCAGCACTCTTCATACCCTGGGGGGATGGCTGCATTATGATCCCTTCTGCATTCTCCTCTCAGGACCCTGGGCACAAGAACCTGGTATGCTTTTCAAGACGTGTGGTCTGGGACTCAAACTGCATAGTTGGCCACGTGAGATCTAGCCACCTTAACTACCATGCCATTGACTGTCCCACTTTAATTCATTTTTTCATGGTTCCTTAACAGTTTTATTTATTTAATTTTATTTATAATTATTATTATTTTTTAAATTTTGCTAAAGGGCATGTGAGAGAAAGAGTGAGTGAGAATGAGCCATAGGATCTGGGCTCGATCTGTGGTTGGACATGTGGGAGTTCAGCTCCTTAACCACCATACCACCTGCTAGCTCTGCCACTCCCACATTTATAGGAATTCATTCATTTTTTAGTTTCTTGTCATTTTAAACAATGCTGCATCTTTGAATGTAAGTCTTTATGTCATGATGCCTTTTCTCTTTTTAAAAAATAATTATTTTATTTATTCCATTAATTTATTTAAATTTTACCAGAGATAGGGGCGGGAGAGAGAGAGAGAGCAAGAGAGACAGAAAGTGAGAAAGGAACCCACCAGGTCCAGGACTAGAGCTATGGGGTGCGTGCGCTCGCCAGACAGACAGAGACAGACATAGAGACACAGAGACAGACATAGAGACAGAAAGCGAGAAATCACCCCCCCAGGGGGGATGGTCACGCCGCAATCCCTTCTCCTCCATTCCTCTCTCGGGATCTTGGGCATGCACGCACAGGCGTCCGGCGTGAGTTTTAAGCCACCAGGTCCGGGACGTGAACCGCGGTTGACTACGTGGGAGTCCAGCGGCATAGCCATTACGCTGACTGCTGGTTCCCTCCTCTTGGGATTTTGAGCATGCACCCATTCTTGCCTGGCATGGTTTTTAAATTGTTGGGGCCAGGATTTGTGTGGGATCCACCTTCCTTTATCACTGGGGCCTAGAACATTTCACCAAAGAGCAAAACTGAATGTCCATCAGCATAACATGTTCAAACTCCTAGTGACTAGACCACGCATGGGGTTGGCCCTAAGATATAACTTTTAATTTTTTTTTTTTTTTTAAGTTTGCTGGAGGGCTCGCATACTTGCCAAAGAGTTGGAGAGAAAGGGATAATGAGAAAGTACCAGCACTCTTCATACCCTGGGGGGATGGCTGCATTATGATCCCTTCTGCATTCTCCTCTCAGGACCCTGGGCACAAGAACCTGGTATGCTTTTCAAGACGTGTGGTCTGGGACTCAAACTGCATAGTTGGCCACGTGAGATCTAGCCACCTTAACTACCATGCCATTGACTGTCCCACTTTAATTCATTTTTTCATGGTTCCTTAACAATTTTATTTATTTAATTTTATTTATAATTATTATTATTTTTTAAATTTTGCTAAAGGGCATGTGAGAGAAAGAGTGAGTGAGAATGAGCCATAGGATCTGGGCTCGATCTGTGGTTGGACATGTGGGAGTTCAGCTCCTTAACCACCATACCACCTGCTAGCTCTGCCACTCCCACATTTATAGGAATTCATTCATTTTTTAGTTTCTTGTCATTTTAAACAATGCTGCATCTTTGAATGTAAGTCTTTATGTCATGATGCCTTTTCTCTTTTTAAAAAATAATTATTTTATTTATTCCATTAATTTATTTAAATTTTACCAGAGATAGGGGCGGGAGAGAGAGAGAGAGCAAGAGAGACAGAAAGTGAGAAAGGAACCCACCAGGTCCAGGACTAGAACTGTGGTCAGCCGTGTGGGAGTCCAGCGCCCTTAACCACCATGCCGCTTGCCGAGTCCAATGATGCTTTTTATATCTGTGGGATAGATTTCTAGGAGTAGAATTGCTGGGTTAAAGTTTTAATTTTTTTTTGATATGTCTTGCCAAATTACTTTCCACAAAATGTTTTTCACCATCAGTATGTGAGAATTCTTTCTTTAATCTCTGCCAGCAATAGGGCTGTATGTACCTTTTTAAAAGTGTGAAAGCCCAGTAGATGTACCATTATATCTCATTGTTACTTTGAATTTTGAATTTCCTTCAGTACTAGAGCTTGAACATCTTATGTTTATAGCCATTGAGTATTGTTCTTTCGTCAGTTGTTTTATCTTTAGTCCAAATACTATTTTTAAAGAATTATTTAATTTCATTTAGTTTTATTATTTTAAAAATTTGACCAGAAAGAGAGAAGGAAGTGAGAAAGTAAGCCACAAGGGACTTGAACCATGGTCACATGCCACTGGCGGGTGGTATGTGGGAGTCCAGTGCCTCAACCACCATGCCACCCGCCAGTCCTTATTAATATTCTTTTTAAAATTTGTCATAGGGCACATGGACTCATCAGAAAGGGAGGGAGAGAAGGTAAGAAAGCAAATTGTCAGGTCTGGGATTCGAACTGTAGTTAGCCATGTGAGAGTCAAGTGCCTCAACCACCATGCTCCCTGCTTGGCCCCTAGTTCAAATAATATTTGAGTTGTCTTTTTTTCAAATTTTAAGAGCTTTCTCATGGGTTTAAAACATTCTTTGTTGCAAATATTTATTCCTCATGTATAATTTTTTAAAAGATTTTCTGTTGAGTACATGTGCTTGAGAGAGAGAGAGAGAAGGAGAGAGAGTGTGCATACCCCAAGGGGAGTGGCCTTGCCGCATTCCCTATGTGTATTTCAAGCCATTGTTTCTGGGACTTGAGCAATATAATCAATTGTGTGGTATCCAGCTGCCTTAAATACTATGCCACGTGGCTGGTCCTCTCACATACAAGCTTTTAATATGACTTCTTTCTTTTTCCTCTTTTTTTTTTAAATTTCCCGGAGAGAGACAGAGGGAGAGGGACAAATCACCTCCCAATGGAGCTTGGTCCCACCAGTCCTCCATTTCTTCATCCTTTTGAATCTTGAACGTGCACACACATGTGCCTTGCTTATTTCTCAAGCCAATGGGTCTGAGACTCAAACGACGCACTTGGCCATGTGTTATCTTGCTGCTCGACTACCAAGCTTCTGGGTCGGCTCCGTTTTGAGTTTATTTTTGTGTGTTGGATAACATCAGGGTCTCCAGTTTTCCCCCATGAAGTTATTAGAACTTAAAAAAATAATTGAAATAAGCTATCCATTTCCCACTGACTTAAACGATTACTGTATTTTATTTAAAAATTTCATATTTATGGAGATATTTTAATTTGGTAAGATTAAGATTTAACAAAAAAGTTTTTTGTATTAATCCATATGAATACTGTATTTATTTATTTACTGTTAATTTGTGTTTTGCTTCCAGAAGTTGTGTGTGCTCTCCAGAGAGAAAGTGAGAAAGCACCCCCGAATGGGGCACGTTCTCACATCAGTTTTGAAATTGTTGTCTTGAAAATGGAATTTATGTTGAAAAATAAAGTTTATAATTTTCAGTTTTAATCTTTTAACTATGTTTTTTACAAACTTTTTTTTTTTTTTTAAGGTTTTTGCCCTAAATTGTATGAGCTCACTAGAGAGACAGAGACAGTGAGAGGGAAAATGAGAAATCACCCCCTAGGCGAATGGCCATGCTGCAGTTCCTTCTCTTCCATTCTCCTCTTGGAATTTTTGGTACAAATGCATGTGTACCTGGTATGAGTTTTAAGCTGCCAGGTCCAATACTTGAACCGTGGTTGGCCATGTGGAAGTCCAGCGCCTTAACCACCCTGCTACCTGCGACCCCTCCACAAACTTTTTGGAGTCTTGAAAACTGTTTAGCATCTGCCTTTTTGTGGTAACCAAATGGTTTTTTAGGATTTATGTATATTGTTGTGTATGTTAATAGTTTTTTTTCCCCAGAATTATCGATTTTATTATTGTTATTTATTTGCTGTAGGGCACGTACACTCACCAGAGAGAGACAGAGAGAGAAAGTGAGAAAGCAAATCACTAGATCTGGGATTGGAATTGCTGTCAGCCGTATGGGGGTACAGCACCTTAACCACCACACCATTTATTGGCCCAATAGTTAATTCAATTTTGATACTATATAACAGTAATATTTCTGTTATATAGATATATATTGCATTCTGTTTATTCATTCACTTCCTTTTGGACATTTGAGTTATTACTGGTTTTGGTCTATTTTCAATAACTCTCTTGAACATTTGTGTACAAGTTTTGTGTAGGGGTGTTTTCATTTCCACATACATTTAAGTCTACATTGCCTGAAAATACCATTTTCCTAAATGACTATATTACCATTGTTGTACCTTAGAAAAATAAAAATTACTTTATAATATGTAGTTCAAATTCAAGTTTAACCAATTGATTCTTTTTAAACTTTGCCAAAGGGCATATATGTTCCCAGAGAGAAAGAGATACAGAGAGGTTTGAGAAAGCATCCCCCATGGGGAATGATCATGCTGCAATTCCTTCTTTTCTATTTTTCCTTCTCTTTGTAATTTTGGTAATGCACATATTTGTTATTTTTTAAAATTTGCCAGAGGCAGAGGACCAGCACGTCATGTGGTGGTTAAAGAACTGGACACTCCCACATGGCCAACCATGATTCGAGTCCTGGACCTGGTGGCTTGCTTTCTCACCACCATCCCCTACCCCCACCTCCACCTGGTCAAATTAAAATAAATGAATAAAAAATAAATAATTATTTTTAAAAATTTGCCAGAGGGTGCATGAACTCAGCAGAGAGGGCAGAGGAAAGAAAGTGAGAAAGCACTCCCCCATGTGGATGGTCACACCACAGTTATTTCTCCATCTCTCCTCCTTTCAGGATTTTGGACACACATGCATGCATATGTGGCTGATGTACTTCTCAAGTTGTTGGGTCTGGGACTTGAACTGTGCAGCTGACCATGTGGGACATAGCTGCTTAAACCATTAAGCCACTAGCGGGGCTTCCGATAAGAAATAATAACCATAATTGTCATGCATATAGAAAGCAGAGTTGGAGATCAATAGCTTTTGTCATCTAATGGGAGGACTTTGTGATAAAACATTTACCTTTTACTCTTTAGAGATTAGTTATGATAACAGATTGAAGTAGTTAATATAGTGGCATTGTAGCTGTACGTAAGTCATATAATTTGGTGGTTGGGCCAAGTTTATTAGTTTTCCTAGCTGTATATCAAGGAGTTGTTTTGCCATGCACTCTTTATTCTGAGAGAGAATTTTTTGCTATAGGGCGCACATGTGCCCAGCATGTTTTAAGCTACTGTGCTGGGACTCAAACCATTGTTGACTACGTGGGAGTCCAGTAATGTAACCATTACACTATCTGCTGGTCCCAAGGAATTGTTTTTGATAATTAATCTTTTAAAATCTTCAGTTCCTTTTGGATCTTACAATCGTGTTTCCTACTTGTGTTATAGTTATAGTGCCATCCCCCCCCGAAATACAATAAAAACTGAAATGTCTGTTCATTGTGGGTCATTGTATACTCAGTTTTATCAAAGGATGAAGAGAGTTAAGGCACAAACTAATTCTTTTTAAAAATTCTTTAATTTTATTCATTGTCACTATTTATTTATTGATTGATTTTTTTGGAGATTTTTTTGCACGTGCCCTTGCCAGAAGCACAGAGAGAGACTGAGACAGAAAGCAAGAAATCACCCCCCAAGGGGGATGGCCACGCTGCAATCTCTTCTCCTCCATTTTCCTCTTGGGATCCTGGGCATGCACGCACGCATGTGCACCCGGCCTGAGTTTAAGCCACTGGATCTGGGACTCAAACCGTGGTCAACTACATGGGAATCCAGTGACATAGCCATTACGCCAACTGCTGGTTCCTTTTTTTTATTTATTTATTTATTTTTGAAGTTGACCAGAGAGAGAGAGAAGTAAAGTGAAAAAGCAAGCTGCTAGGTCCGGACTCGAACTGTAGTTAGCCATGTGGGAGTCCAGCTATCTTAACCACCACGCCACCTGCTGGCCTCCAAACTAATTCTAATTAAGGATTGTCAGCAAACTTGGTCATGTATACTTTATACTTTTTTTTTGGCTACAGGGTGCAAGTGCTTGCCAAAGGGAGAGAGGGAGAGAGAGGGAGGAAGATGATAAAGCGCTTGCTATAGGGGGTGGCTATCCCTTCTCCACTTTTCTCTCCTTTTGGGATTCTGGGCATGTGCATGTCTATGTTCCGGTTGTTTCTTAAAAGCCGCTGGGCGTGAGACACTAACCATGCTGTTGGCTATATGGGATCTGACAGCCTTACCCACCAGGCCATGAAACCAGCCTTATTAAATACATTTATTTAGTGCATTGCTACCTTAGTAAGTCTTGAAGCCCCTTACCCCTGGCCACACCTTTTTTTGTGTGTGCTAGAGGGGTACATGTTCTTGCTAGTTGGGGGGGAGGGGAAGAAAACACCTGTGAATGGGGCATCGTCATGCTACATCCCTGCTCCCTTTCTCTATTCTATTAGGATTTGGGTCATGCACATATTCCTGATGTGTTTTTTAAGCTGTGGGACTTGGATTTGGACCTCACAGTCAGCCATGTTCAATCTGGCTTCTTTAACAAGTAGGGCAACCCTTCTATACAGGTTTAAATGACCTAAACTGAGTGTTAATTAATGTTCCTAGAAATTTAAAAGTAAGAAGATTTGCCTTGTATCTTTCAGGTTACATTCTGTCTTGTTTGGGTATTAAATTATTTTCCTCTTAGTCTGTGGATAAGAAGGCTCTCTTCATTGGGTTTTACCATCTTTTAGGATAATGTCCGAAGTATGATGTTGGGAAAGCCACTTGCACTACAATAGTAGATAATATCTGGTCTTGATTTTGGGAATCATATCTGTCTGTCTTTTTTTTTCTTCTCCTGGGCTAGTGAGAATGTTCTTCATTAGAATGCTCTTCATACTCTGTTGCTTTTTCTTCTGTTTGAATTACTGGCCTTTTCATCAAGGACTTTACTTAACAACACTGTTGTATTTCGAAAAACGAAATTTGCCTGTTATACCAATTCCCTTTGTATCTTCTTTTGACCATCCGTATGCATATTTGTATGTTTATTAGGGTGGTATGGTTAAAAATCCAGAAATATGGTGAATCTTACCTTGTCCTAGGTATTCTAGTTGTTAATTTTTACATCCTGACAATGTTTTGTTAATTTTTTAGGGTTTGTGATACACTACTATTTTTTTGGAGAGGTTTTCACTATAGGGCGTGTGCACTCGCCAGACAGGACAGAGATGGATGGAGAGACAGAAAGCGATAAATCACCCCCCAAGGGGGATGGCCACGCCACAATCCCTTCTCTTCCATTCTCTCTGGATCTTGGGCATGCACGCACATGCGCCTGGCGTGAGTTTTAAGCCTCCGGGTCTGGGACTCAAACCACGGTCAACTACATGGGTGTCCAGCGACATAGTCATTACACTAACTACAGGTCCCTTTGTAGTATACTTTTAACAGGAAATATGTAGATGTTAAAAATACAAAAAAGCAAAATTTTGTGATTTTTTTTTTAAAATTTTCTAAATGGCAGTGTTAAAAAGTATGCATTCAGTATATAACTATATGCTCCACCTTCCTCCCAGAGGTTTTTGCTATAGGGCATGCATGCTCTCCAGAAAGACAGAGACAGAAACACAAAGCGAGAAATCACCCAGCGGGGGATGGCCACACCACAATCCTGTCTCTTTCATTCTCCTCTCGGGATCTTGGGCATGCACTCACACACACGTGCATGCCTGGTGTGAGTTTAAGCCACCAGGTCTGGGACTCGAACCGCAGTTGACTACATAGGAGTCCAGCGACGTAGCCATTACATCATCTGTTGGTCTCCGTAAATGCTTATTTAGGCACATAATACATCTGGAAATATACAGAGAAAATTGGTCACAATGAGTTCAGTTCCTTTGGGGTCAGAGATTGTGAAAGTTTTACTTCTAACAATATATCTCCATTTACCTTTTTAAGTTTACTGTAGGGTGCATGTGCTTGTTGGAGAGAGAGAAAAATCAGTCCCCAGAAGATATGGCCATGCCACAATCCCTTCTATTTCCTTGTTGGGATTTTGTCTACATATCCACATACCACCAGGTGTTTTTCAAACCACTTGAGGGGGCAGACCGTGCAGTCTATCACGTGAGATCTAGCCACCCTAATGTCTGTGGTACCTGCTGGTCCAGAAGCATTGCTTTTAAAATTTGTTTTTTTCTTTAGTCAATAGAACATATGTGTTTGCAGATATGTGCAGATGTACACAAAGGACAAAAGCGAGCACTCTGCAAAGTCTGGTCATGTCATGATTTCCTTCCTCCAATTTCTGACCAATTGGTTCTTAGACAGTATGTATTTTCCCAGAGTGTTTGAGACAGACCAGGCTGGGAATTCAAATCACAGTTGCCACATAAGATGTATTTTCTCTTGAGATGCGCAATATCACTATATCACTGAGTCAGCCTCTTATTTACCTTTAACCTCCACTCCTTCAGTTTAATCTTCTATCATGTCAAAAACATACCCATGTGCTCATATATGGACACATATGTTTTATCTATCTTAACTAATATATTTAGCGGGAGTGATCTTTTTTAGTTGTAGCTTTCATTTTTATTGGCTGGTCTCAATTCTCGTGACATTTCTACTATTGCAGGTAGGCACAAGTGTGTTGGCTAAAATGCCAGTTACAGGTCAAGGGAATTTGTTGCTTTAGTAAACTGTGAGGGAAAATAAATAGAATATTAGAGTGAAACTCCAGAAATAGGATTTATTGTGGATGGGATGAGATAATATAAGTAAGCTGCTAAACGTTCTACTATCCCTTAAGTCACTGAAGAGGACGACATTAGTTTGTGAATTTATCCTTTTGATTTTGTGCTTATATCAGTGAGCAATGGTGTGTGCATCATTTTAGTATATTGTATATTCTGTTCTCATTAAACTAAAAGAGTCCTTCCATTTTTAGAGCTTTTCTTTTTAGTTTATTTATATATTTTTATTAGTACTAAGAAAAGAGGTATTTAGAGATATATTAGACCCAGACAGTGAGATTTAGCCGATTTTTTAAAAAGTTTTTGTCCGTAGGTATGTGCACTCACCAGAGAGAGAGGCAGACAACAGAAACAGAGAGAGGGAAAGTGAGAAATCATCACCTAGAGGGGATGGCCATGCCACAATCCCTTCTCCATATTTCTTTTGGGAGCTTGGCATGCATGCTCATGTGCCTGGCATGATCCGGAATTCAAACTGCAGTCAGCCATATGGGAGTCCAGCACCTTAACAACCACACTATGTGCTTCTCCCGTTCTCTTTCTGTCCTTCTGTCCTTCTGTCCTGAGAGCTGAATAGAGTATGAGATAGTTTCTTTCTTTTTTTGCCTTTTTTTTTTTTTTTTTTTTTTTTTTGCCAGAGAGAAAAAGATGGAGGAAGCATCCCCTTCCTCTATGTAACGGGGCTATGTTACAATCTCTTCTCAATTTCTCCATCCTCTTGGGATTCTAGGTACTTACACAAAAGCGCCTGATGGCCTTCCTGAATCTGCCAGGGCCAGCACTTCAGCCACAGTGGGCCAGGTGGGATCTGGCTTCTTCAAGTACCAGGCCACAAGCCAGTTCATGACTTCTTTTTAAAGGGAAAATAATGTCTCACTAAAAATTAAGAACCTCTTTGCTTTTGAGTCAGTTCTGGCATAGTCTTTATAGATACAAAACAAAAAATTCTACCTGAAAAATTCAGCCATTATTGACAACTCTTGGGGAGTCAACTAATATTAACATTTGTCTAATAATGTACTGGTATATGTGATTGTAGTTAAAAACACAAGTTGATTAAAAAGAAAAAAGACCAAAGAAAAAAATGAGAGTTTTAAGTTTTTGTTTTTTGAGTGACTATACTTCTAGTAAATTAAGGTCTTGTTGGAATGCATGAGCTCTTCAGGAGCCTTACCAGTATAGTCTAAAAATCCACTTAATTATGAATTGTATTTTTCACTCGCATAGCTGCTTACTCACTTGATGACCTTGGTCTCATACATCAAATTCTGCATTAAATGAGAATACAATATTTCTTGACTGTAGGGTTTGTAAAACCAGGATAGCTGTTTGTAATTACATACACTTTTTTTTTTTAAACACAAATTGCTGCTGATACTGGTTGATTCTGTAAAATCAGAATCATTACTGAATAATTTAACTATAGATTATTGGTATTTTTGTATCAAAGTCATCGAAAACTTCCTGGAAAGTATATGATGTATTTTAGTTATTTGTGTGCTGCTATTAAGTGCCATGATTTCATTAGTTAAATGTCTTTTAAGTATGTGTGTGTGTATGCACGTGTACATGTGTGTATGTGTTTTATTATAGGGTACATGTGCTTGCTGGAGAGAGACCAGGACAGAGAGAAAGACTGAGAGAGAAATCACTTCCTGGGTGAAGTGTTTTCCACTCTGCCATCCCTTCTTATGCATTTTTCTCCTGCGACTTTGGGCATGCTCCCAGTGTGCTTTTTTTTAAAAGAGAGATTTTTGCTATAGGGCACGTGCGCTCACCAGAAAGACAGAGAAGCAGAGAGACAGAGAGCAAGAAATCACTTCTAGGGGAGATGGCCACTCTGCAATCTCTTCTCCATTTTCCTCTTGGGATCTTGGGTATATACACACACATAACTGACGTGAGTTTTAAGCTGCCAGGTCCAGCACTCAAACCACTGTCTACTAGGTGGGAGTGCAGTGCCATAATCATTAGGCCATCTGCTGCTCCCATCTCAGTGTGTTTTTCAAGCAGCCCAGTCCGCCATGTGGGATCCAGTTGCCTTAACCTCCTTGCCACTTGCTGGCCTCTCCTTTAAGTATTAAAGATGTTACCTGGAATAATTAAACGTACAATTTGTACATTAACAGCAGAATTCTCTTTGAAATGAATGTTGCAATTTGTAAATATGGCCTTTGCTGTTAGTAAGAGATCAAATTATTTTCTGTAGTCATATAGCTCTGAAGTAGTACACAGAGTTAATTTGTCAGTTCAGGTGGTTTTTTTTTTTTAACATAAAATTTTAAGATTGTTTAACTTTTTCTTATGACCAAAGTCTTGTTAATGTCAGTTATAGAAAGTATAAAAAATTAACAAAAAGAAAAACATAAATACATATATTTATCTCACCACCTATTAGGTAACCGCTGTTAATATGTTCTTCCTTATCCTTCAGTTTATGTGCGTGTGTGCGTGTGTGTGTGTATTGCATGTTCAATATGGTTACATACACAAGCATAAAAGTTCATTCTAAAAACACTTTGTTACCTTTTCCAGTTGGAAGTTCCTTTTTGTGACAGGTGATTTTTTTTTAACTCATTTTAACATTGCAGCCCTTCATTCAGATCTTATGGAATATGCAGCAATTAAAACAAAAGTGGAGCAGCTCTGGTTGAAGATGGGGTAGAAATACAAAGCCTCAGTGGTTGGCTTTTTTCACTGGTCTGAACAATCTCCCTTGGAGTTACCATTGAAGAACTCTAGGGCTTCACATAGGAAGCATTGTTGGAGATTACTGCTCCTTAACATTTTTATAGACTGCAAAATATTCCGTTAACATCTGTGACAGCCATGAAAGTGTTCTGCTTAGATCAGATCTCTCTTGAAAGAGATCTGCCTTGAGGAATGTTAGCTAACATCCTCCAGCTACAGAGACTTTGGGTTTGCCACATTCTCCCTGATAGCTACCTCCTAGTACCTGAGCATAGGAAAGTACTAGAGTCTGCCCATTTCCCTGCAACATGGAACTTCTCTAAGGGCCTTGTGTGTACTCCAGCTTCCTGTTGGACTTGCAGACCAGAGCTGTACTGGCTTGAATATTCCTGGCTAATCCTCCTTCCTACTCCCTCCGCTCTCACACTTGGCATATCAACATAACAGTCTCAGGGCTTACTCTCTTGCTCTTTGTATTTTTTTTTTTTTTTTTTTTTTGCTATAGGGCGCGTGTGCTCACCAGTCAGAAAGTAGTGAGAAATCACCCCCCAGGGGGGATGGCCACGCTGCAGTCCCTTCTCCATTCTCCTCTTGGGATCTTAGGCACGCATGCACACCCACCCACCTGGCATGAGTTTAAGACACCGTGTCTGGGACTTGAACCTGGTCGACTACATGGGAGTCCAGCGATGTAGCCATTAGGCCATCTGCTCGTCCCAGCTCTTTGTATCTTTATTCTTCATAAACATTTCTCAAAATTTTCAACATTTCTATCTCCACCTTGAATTTACTTCCCAGAAAACCTGAACTGGCACACATCCAGCATCCAGATGTTTTACTTTGGGAGAGAAAAAAATAGTGTTTTTGTTTCTTAAAAAAAAAAAAAAAGAAACAAAAAGCGGGGTCCTCCTTCCCCCACTTTCTTAGCTAGAATTATAGGTGTGGGTAGCCATGCCTGGTGTGTTCAGATTGGCCTGGGAACTGAACCTGTGCCTCACATGTAGCTTTCATCCACCATGGCTGGACCCCAGGTGGTTTATTTATTTATTTATTTTTTAATTTTAAGAAGTTATAATACAGTCTCATGGTTTTTAAAAAGCACAGATATACACAGGACACATGAGACTGGAGAAAAGGGGTCATGCCATGACTGTACTCTGGTGGGTGCTCATCTCTTTCCCGTCTCCTCTCTCTAAACCCTCCCTCCCTCTCCCCCTCTCCTCCCTCTCTTCCCTCTTCACCCTCTCCTCCCCTCCTTCCCTTTTTCTTTCTCTCACATACTTTATCATGAATTAAGAAAAAAATGTTTGTTATAGAAATACATAAAATGAAAAGTAAACTATCCATTCCTGTAAACCTCAGAAAACCATCTTCACATGTGTTCATCATTATACTTATATTTCTCATATTCTTGATTAATAAACTTTACTTAGATATTATTTATTATATTACTATTCTGAAAGATAAAGGAATTTGTATAACTGACATCTTCTCCATATTTTCATTTGTGTTCACTAGTGGTGTTATTTCTACCTTGTCAAGATTTATATTTATGTATATATTTACATGTCTATCTCACATACAAAACATCCTTACCACATTCCAAGATCCCTAAAGATCTCATCCTATTATAGTTCAGGGACTTATCTAAATTTTGTCTGCTCAGAAGTCCTGATTCTTATATCTAAATTATTTAAATGAAATACAGATAAAGCTCCTTATTTGGGGACCTCTGAAACTTAAGAAATGGAGTGGCACATTGGTAAAACATATCGTCCTGTGAGGCTGACTCGCATGAGAAGATTCAGGGTTTACATCCTGAAACCTCCTTCAATATGTTGGGGGTGAACATGCCCATGATTTGGGGCAGTTTGAAGCTGAGGTTAGATTGTGATGTGAAGACCTTTTTGAGGCTCATGTCTTTGTCACTCTTACTCTTTCTGTCTCTCTTGCTCATGGAGAAGGCAAGAAAAGAAAGAACAGAAGAAAGAAAAGCAAGCAAGCAAGGTAAACAAAAACTAACAAAGCTAGTTAAGTAAAATGCAGTCCCGTCCCCAAATGCAGTGTTGGGACGTTGGGACTGTCCTAGACATTCTGTTGGGTCATCGGAAAAGTCATGATGCATTTTAATACAATAGTTCAAAAAGGGAGAGGATAGAAAACAGAAGGCACAATTTCCAAACAGTATCTAAAATCAGCTGGAGACACCCCACTAGAATTCAAGGCCTGGGAGTAATCTTTTACGGTTTGAGGTTTAGTTCTCTAGGCTGGCATTTGTATCCTCTCTCTGATTACTATTGTTGGTTTATTTTTTTCACCTTTTGCTTTCCTCAGATTTGGTGATTATGGGTTGTCCATGTTCATTAAAGAATAAGTGGGTCAGATTAGGTAACTGGGCAGAGGTTGTGTGCTGAAGACATGTTCCATTTATAGGTCTTTCCTGTGGCTGTGAGGTGTGGTAGCTTTCTTCACTCTCATACATTCATGAAGATGTACATTTCTTAGAAAATTGGTTATGAGGCAAAAATATTTCTCTTTTCATGTGTAAGCCACAGACATACAGTCATGCTGCATAAGCACATTTTGATCAATAACAGACTGCAAACAGGTACTAGGCAAGGCTGCCCACTTTCTCCACTGCTTTTTAATATAGTACTGGAAGTCTTAGCTATTGCAATCAGAGAAGAGAACAATATTAAAGGCATTCGAATAGGCAAAGAAGAGTTGAAAATATCTTTTATTTGCAGATGACATGATGGTATACTTAGAAGACCCAAAGGTATCCATGAAAAAACTGCTTGAAGTAATAAGTGAATACAGTAAGGTAGCAAGATACAAAATCAATATCCAAAAATCTATAGCATTTCTATTTATGAACAACAAGTTGAACGAAGCAGAGCTGAAGAAAGGAATCCTTTTCACCATAGCCACAAGGTGTATAAGATACCTAGGGATAAACCTAACTAAGAAAGTCAAAGACCTTTATAAAGAAAACTA
>NW_006209676.1:1112464-1126809 GCF_000334495.1 Tupaia belangeri chinensis
AGTGAACAATAGAGAGGCAGGACGTTAGTGAGAAACAGATAGGGCTTATTAACTGTTGATGATTACATGTATAGTATTCTCAACTGGATTGGTCTGAGAAGTATTTCATGATGGTCAAAGTATTTTTACAAGCAAAATGAGAAATAGCGATTTACTGTTTTAAAAAATAATTAGAATAATAAAAATAATGATTGGGGAAAACAGAAAAGATAATGAATGTTGAAGTGGGGAGATTAATGTCTCTGTACTGACTGACATGCATGGCATTCCCTTTTGAAAAAACAATGTAATACACTGTAAAGTTATATGTAATCCAATGTAATATAAAGAAGACTATGATGATAATAAAAAAGAAAAAAAAGAATTAATGAATAGGATAATGAGTTAATATAAAAAAAAAACCAGACTGCATGCATGACGGTGGTCCCAAAGATTATAACATATAGCCTACGTGTGTAGTAGGATATGCCATCCATGTATACGTCTACTCTGATGTTCTATCCAGTGATGAAAGCACCCAAGGACCCACTTACCAAAATATATCTCTATTGCTAAATGATGCATAAGTGTACATACAGTATAGAAATATATTTAGTATGTCTGTGGTACTGAAATTTCATGGAGGAGGAGTGGGGGAGAACCATTTAAAAAAAAAAAAAAAAGAAGCTCCTGGGGACAGCAGATGGTGTAATGGTTAAGGTGCTGAACTTGGTTGAACCATGGCTGAACATGGTTCCAGTCCTGGACCTGGTGGCATGCTTTCTCACTTTCTCTCTCTCTGTCTCCTGCTGATCAAATTTAAAAATAATAGTAATAAATATTAAAAAATAAAAACTCCTTCATGGTCAATAATGGAAAGAAAGGTTGAGAAATAGTGCTGTAAGGTGCGTGATTGACTAGGAGGCAATTGACTAGACTTGGATACTCATAATTATCAGAATAATCATACCTCATCTGTGGAGTGGAATGCTTTAGTGTCTCAAGTGCTGCTCTGCTTTACTTTATGGCCACAACAACCACGTTAGGAGCTGCCTACAGAACTGCATGCTTTATTTAGAGCTGTAACTTTCTAACTTCTTAAAAACCGCTCTATAATATAAAAATACATTTTACATCACAACTCAGTACACATACACAAACACACACATTACAGATATGAAACTGAAGCAAGAATTCCATGAAATAGTATGTGTCTTAACTTGGTATTTTCTGTTCATTCATTGTAGGTCACTAAGAATTACTGGTTGTAATTTACCAAAATTATTTTAAATCTGCAGTTTGAAGAATATTTGGCACCTGGGTTTAATTCTGAGACTTGACGGCTAGTGGTGTCAGCTTTTTCTTTTAGCAGGCAGAGAAAAATCTTGCCTTCTTACGTAAGCCATTTGGAGTGCAGTTCTTGAATTACTGTTTTATTTCCTTGATGATATCCATTCCCAACTCCTTGCTACTTGCATATTAAGCTTGGAGCTACTCTGGGTTCATTGGGAATACTAAGACTATCTTGACTTCAGTTTTCTTTGCTTACTTTTTCTTAATCTGATTTAGCTTGTTTTATATTTCCTAGATGTCACCCAAATTTTCTAATCTGGCGATGAAACTCTTTTTTTTCTCTAAAAGTTTATGATTTATTTTCTTTCTGAGTTTGTTTAAAGACTAAATAGAACAGCTTTCTGTCATTACTTCATGACCACAAGTGGAAGGAAAGTTTTATTTGTATGCCCAGTCTGTCCTTTTTAAAAAAATTATTTTATTGAACTTTTATTTATTTATTCATTCATTTATTTATTTATTTATTTTAATTTGACCACAGAGAGACAGAGTGAGAGAAAGTGAGAAGGCAAGCCGCCACGTCCAGGACTTGAACCGTGGTCAGCCATGTTGGGAGTCCAGCACCCTTAACCACCATGCCACCTGCCTGCCTGAGTCTCATTTTTTAATTGGAACCCTGTAATTTAACAGTTCTTAGTTGTTGTATTTTAGTGTTTTCTAGTTTTTCTAAAAGTTTGTTAAATGTACATAGTCACGATGGTTTTTAGGAATGATTTTAACATGACTGCCTGCGTTGACATATCCACTTTAAAAGTAAGATCTTCTTATTACTGGTGATAATTGGTTGGATCATGGTTAAGGATGAGGCCTTTGTTTGGTCAGGCTATTAGAGAGGTTTGAATCTCAGTTTAATCACTTATTAACTGTGTGCCCCTATGCAAATTATTCATTATTTTGTGATTGTTTGCTTATTTTAAAGTAAGGATAGTAGTATCTACTAAATAGGGTTTGCTTGAGAATTAAATACAGAGGGGTGCCTGTGTGTGTGTGTGTGTGTGTGTGTGTGTGTGCGTGCGTGCACAAAATCCCCACAGGATGGAGAAATGGAGAAGGGATTGCAACATGTCTATGCTCTGTTAGGGGAAAGCTGTCTCCTCCTCACTCTCTCTTTGTTTCTCTCTGGTACCTTTTAACAAAACAAACAGAGAAAAAGGTCTTAGAACAGTGCCTAGTATACAGTAAATATTTAATAGCGAGTATTTGCCGATATCCTTATAACCATATTTATCTATACATTTATGTCCTTTTGCCTGAAAAGAAATTTCAGCTCTTGTAGTTTTTATGTGGGCTGAAAAGGTGGACCAGTTCTTTTTTGTTTGTTTGTTTTCAGCCTACTTGATTTTAAAAAAAAAGGTAATTATGCTTTGCTGTGTCGGAATCACTAAACTAAGACGTTTTCAGAGCTGAGATCGAGTTAGCTTAACTGAGGAGGTAAAAAGTATGAGGTGTTAAGAGAAACACAGCTTCTTGGTATATGAAGGGTTGTGAATTGCAGTTCATATTTAATTTAAATGAGCTTTGTAGGCAGTAGTTAAGGGTAAGGGGTTTAGAGTCAGACTGAGTTAAAGCATTAGTTTTATGATTTATTGACTGTGTGCCTTTGGGTAAGTTTTCTGTGCCTCAGTTTCACTGTCTATAAAATGGGGGTAATAATAATGCTTTCTTTACAGAGATATTATGAAGAGCCCATGGATTAATGTATGTATATTTATTATAAGTGCTTAAGAGATAATAGCTGTTGGTAGTATTAATATTGTACTTAGATTTGAATTTGGTGTGTGTTCAGAATTTGTATAAATAAAAGAAATATAAGGTTGAAATAAAAAGTGACCTTTTTTAAGAGAGATTTTTGCTATAGTCCGTACACTTGCCAGAGAGACAGAAAGTGAGAAATCACCCTGCAGAGGGGATAGCCACACCACAATCCCTTTTCTTCCATTCTCCTTTCCAAATTTTGGGCATGCATACACATGTGCCCGGTGTTGAGTTTTATTCTTTTTGTTTTTGTTTTTGCTATAGGGGACTTGTGCTCACCAGAAAGACAGAGACAGAGAGACAGAAAGCGAGAAATCACCCCTAGGGGGGATGGCCACACCACAATCCCTTCTCCCTTCTTTCGGGATTTTGGGCACGCACGCACATGCGCCTGGCGTGAGTTTAAGCCACTGGGTCCAGGACTCAAACCGCTGTTGTCTACATGGGAGTCCAGCAACATAGCCATTATGCTAACTGCTGGTCCCAGTGAGTTTTAAGACTACATGGGAGTCTAGTATGTAACCATTAGACCATCTGCTGGTCCCCAAAAGTGAGATTTAAAAAAATTTTTTTTTAACTTTATTATTATTATTTCAGTATTGAGAGAGAGAGAGTGCGCCTCCAGGTCCGGGACTCAAACCACAGACAATAGCCATATGGGAGTCTAGTGCCCTTAATCACCACCACACCACCTGCTGGTCCCCAAAAGGTGAGATTTTTATATTAAAAAGAAAATGTCCTATTTTTCACCCTCTAGAGATAGAATTAACATTTGAGACAAAGAAATTATCTGGGAGGTTAATGAATACTTCATTAATACAGCAGTACTTGGGGCCTGTAGTTGATGTGGTGGTTAAAGGTGCTGGATTCCCACATGACCGACTGCAGTTAGAGTCCTGGACTTGGTGACTTGCTTTCTCACTTGCTTCTTTCTGTCTCTCTCTGATCAAATTGGAGGATGATGATGATAATAGTAGTAGTAGTAATAGTAATAATAATGAATAATGCATAGGGCCACCCTATGCATTGCGGTGGTGGCTTGTTTGCTCATTTTTTTCAGCTGTTAAAAGTTTCTCTTTATTATGCTTATTATACCATGTTTCTTGGTTTCTTTCCTAGATCACAGTAGTCTCCAATTTTTTTTATTCTTCCTTTGAAGTTGTAGAAAATGAAAAGTTAGGATGTGTGTTATAGTTTTAGAAATTTATTTTCAAGATTGCAAAATTTTGTTTATATACTATTTTTCCTTTGTTTTTGGACATTCAGTAGTAACATCTTAGAACCTATTTTGTAGAACATTTTGAAAGTTTCTTACTGTTGCAGAATTGTACAGTATTCAGATGACTTTGCTAGTTAACCCTGGCTAGCTGTTTCTTTATGAAAAGTTGTTTTATGGGAAAAGATGTGTATCTTTGAACTGCCAAATGTATAGTTAAAAAAAAAAAGTAGAATGTCTTTTGTGTATACTCTTTGCCTGCACATCTTTTCATATACCTATGAAGTGTATACACACACAAACACACACACACACACACACACACACACACTCTCCATGTGTATGTTGAAAAACATTTTAGTATGCCACATTTAGGTCACCTTTTTCTTTCGTAAGATTGCATGACAGTTTGCCAGTATATTACAGCATATGTTCATTCATTATTTTTAATGGTCCATGGCTAAAAATAGTCCTGATTATTTGTCCTTTACTTGTATTAATCTTGTGCCTTACTAAACATGGTGTTCAGATATTTAATGTTATTAATTATAGGCTTCATTTTGAAATTTACAGGCCATGATTGCATTTAGGTCATAAATATCAAACATTCCTTTTGTTATGAACTAGTTGTCTTGTTAAGGTAGTTGAGTTTTTCTTTCCCTTTGGATAATGTGCTATGTTGAGCTTCGGTTGTTAATTGATAGATGTGGTATCCTCTCTGTAAGAGGTTTTAAAATGCATAACACGTATTTCAGAAAGCAGCTGTTGCTATGGCAACTCTCGGGTCACTTGCAGCTCAGCTTACATGATTGGCTGTTAATGGAGTCTAATATGCTTGAGAAGAGAATTGAGCAAATGAAAGAGGGTTTTTGAAAGAATCCTCTTAAACCTCTTTAAGTTTAGCAGAACAGCACACAAAAATTTAACACTTATAGTACTGTTACACAATTTTTCTGTAAGTTTCATGAATAATGAAAGTGTGACAGGACACATTTTCAGAAAAACATTTTATCTGAACCTTCTTAAGAATGTTGGAATCTTGGGTTGTCACTTGTCTTCATTTTATTGTTTAAAGAAACACTTTGCACAGCTATCAGTTATATTCTGTGTTCATCCCTCTGAAGCCTCTTCCTCTGAGGAGTTAATTAGATTGAGTCATGAGAAGATTGTTAATTGTACAGGGTCAGAGAGAGTGGAAAAGCCAGGAATAGTGTCTAAATTTACTCTCCTTACATGAATTAGAGTTGCCTCTCACTTGATTCCTAAAATAGCCCCCATTAATGTCTCTCTCTTAGGGGTATTTGGATGGTGTGAGAAGTGAGGTGGTAGTGTATACATTGGATTTTGAAGCCTGTAAAGTAAGTAAAATAAGCATAATTAAGAATTGTCATAATGAAAATTGAGAGACATGTAAAATGGCATATAATCTCTGTCTTGTTAAATGACAGAGTTTTCATCAGTGTCCACCTTTTTCATAAATATAGTATCTGAGCAAGGGCTATTTTTAAAACTTGGGCAATTTAAATGGCAAAATAAATATAATTGAGATTTATAATGTAGATGAACTGTATTAGATAGTAAGTTACTATACCATCACCTCAGAAAGTCATTTCACTTTGTAAAACCCATTTCATCTAGTTAGTTTAACAAGTGTAGAAAATAGGACTTCAAATATAGTCTTAGTATCTGCTATTTCTAATGAACTCAGGGGTTTAAAATTGATTGTAATAAGTGTTGAAATTGATAGACTAAGTTATAGCTAGGCTGGTATGTATAGTTAGATTTGATTTTCTGATTTTGTTAGGAATAAAAAACTTGTGATTAAAAACTAGCATTTACATTCTAAAGTACTTTTGATTTATTATTTTCTTTTAAAATGGCTAGAAATATTAAAGAAAAATGTTATAGAAATATGAATTACCCCCACTGACTTTTTAAAAAAGAATTATTTATTTAACTCTATTAATTATTATTATTATTATTACTTAATTTGACCAGACAGAGCAAGAGAGGAAGGGAAAGTGAGAGTCCAAGCTGCCAGGTCTGGGACTCCAACCATAGTCAGCCAAGTGGAAATCCAGCACCTTTAACCACTAAGCCACCTACCAGACCACTCCTGTTGTGTTTTTTTGACAATGTAAACATTTTATAATTTAATAAACAGAAACTGAAATTTACAAGTCTATAATCACTTAATCAATGTGACTTGAAAAATTTTTTAGTCATTTTGATTTTAAATAATAGTATCCAAGTGCCCTTATGTCCTGATTTGCATCTGGCAATTCTGGATCATGTTGTTGCCTAATACTAATATTAATATGTGCTCACATTTTTTACTTTCACAAAATACAAAGAAAAGTGTAAGAAGTCAACATATAAGTTCACAACATCATATTAAAACCTACAACTCATAGATAAATATTAATCTTAGCATGTTTCCTTTTCAATATTTTTCTGTGTATATGAATATATATAAAACTTGTTGAACAGGTCAGCTTTTATATATACATTTATACATTAGCCACTTTTATATCATATCAGAAGCATTTTATGTTCACTTCTCAAAGTTTTGATGATATATAAACATATCCACAAGCAACTGGTTTTCATTTGTGGGACATCAGTTGTTTACCTTATTCTCTTTTTTGAATTAGTCTTACTTCATCACATAAAGGTTTTTTTTTTTTGAGCGATTTTTGCATCCACTCCACAGAGAGACAGAATGCGAGAAATCACCCCTCTGGCGGATGACCATGCTGCAGTCCCTTCTCTTCCGTTCTCCTCCCAGAATCTTGGGCATGTATGAACACACACCTAGCATAAATTTGAAGCCATTGGGTCTGTACTTGAACCGTGGTCAGCCCTGTGGGAGTCCAATGACATAACTGCTACGCCATCTGCTGGACCCCCACTTCATCACATAAAGTAGTAATTGACTCATTCAAGATCTTGCTTTCATTTCTTTTCATTTTTAAAAATATGTAATAATCATTTTTCTTCTCTCCCATATATTTTAACATATATTTTACATATACACACATATATATTATATGCACACACATTTGTATGCATTCTTGTAAAACATATTGTCTTGGGTGGATATATTTCAAGTCAAACATAGAGTGGCATCACTTTGTTCTTTTTCCTACATTGCACTTCCCCCCAGTTTAAAAAAATTTGATAAAATACACGCTATTCAATAGTTTTACAGTAATACTAAGTTCATTCATATTGATGTGCAGCCATCCATATCCATCTCTAGAACTCTTTCCATCTTGTAAAACTGAAGATTCTACACTTGTTAAGTAATAACCCCAGAGCTCCAGCCTGTCATTTGCCATTCTGCTGTGTGAATTTGACTATTCTAAGTACTTCATATAAGTGGAATCATACAGTATTGGCTTTTTTTGTGACTGGCTTATATATTTATTTATTTTTCAGGCCTTTACTATAGGGTGTGTGTGCTAGTCAGAGAGAGAGACTGAGAGGGAAAATGAGAAATCATTCCCCAGGGGGACATGGCCACATTGCAGTCCTTCTCCATTCTCCTCCTGGGATTTTGGGGAAGCACACACATGTGCCTGGCATGATTTTTCAAGCCCCCAGGTCTGGCTGGAACCATGGTTGGCCATGTGGGAGTCAGCACCCAAGCCACCATGCTACCTGCTCCCCCCATGTCTTGACTTATTTTATTTAGCATAATGTCTTTAAGGTTCAACCATGTTGTTACATATGTCAGAATTTACTTTCTTTTTAAGATCGAATGCTATTCCATTGTATGTATATGCTATATTGTGCTTATGCATTCATCTGTTAGTGAACACTTGGGTTACCCCCTTGTTTTAGTTTTCGTGAAGAATGCTGTTATTGACATGGAAATACCTCTCCAAGACCTTCCTTTGAGTTATTTTGGATATATACTCGGAAGTTTAATTGGTGGATCATATCATGATTCTGATTTTTAGTTTTTGAGGAACCACCATACTATTTTCTACAGTGACTACCATTTTACATTCCCACCAGTGGTGTATAAGAGATTTAATTTCTCCACATTCTTGGCAATACTTGTTATTTTCTGCTTTTTTGATACTGGCTAATGGATGTGAGGTGATATTTCATTGTGCTTTTATTTACATTTCCCTGATGACAGATGGGCACCTTTTCATGTACTTATTTATTAGCCATCTATCTGCCTTTGGAGAAATGCCTGCCTGTTCAGCTCCTTTGACCATTTATGAGTGAGGTTTTTCTTTTCTTGTGGAGTTTTAGGATATATTTATTCTGAATTTTAATTCCTTATCACATATATGCTTCACAAATATTTTCTCCTGTGGGTTGTCGTTTTACTCTGTTGATGCTGTTTCTTGATGCATAAAATTTTAAAAATTTCATGAAGCCTACCCTTTTTTTTTTTATTTTTATTTCATTTTCTGTGTTTTGGTGTCCTATTCAAGAAATCGTTGTCAATCCAGTGTCATGGTATATAATTCTTTTAATGTTCTGCTAGATTCAGTTTAACCACTTCTAGGATTGTATCTTGGCAGTGTTTTTCAAGGGTTGATAATGATTTGGTTAAGAGCACATACTCTGGATTTAGTCAGCTTGGGTTTGAATCCTAATAATTTCATTTAGTAATTCTGATACATTGGCTTAATTCAACAATTTGATGTTTTCATTTTATAATTTGTTAAATGAGTTAGGAATAGATCCTACCCTTGAGAATTTAACTAGTGTAAATATATGTGTGATGTTTAGAACAATGACTGACACATACTAAATGCTATATAAATGGATTGCTTTACCAAACTTAAAAAAACTAATAATATTTCAGCTAGAATTTTTTAATGGAATTGCATTGAACTGATAGATTTCTGTAGAAATCACCTATTTAGTTGCCCTATCCAAGAGCATGGAATGGCTCTTCACTGATACAGTATTTTTTTACATTTTAATAAATTAGGTTGTTGGAAAAGTCATGTATTTTTTTTTTCTTTTTTTGGAGAGGTTTTTGCTATAGGGCACATGCACTCGCCAGAAAGACAGAGACAGAAAGTGAGAAATCACCCCCCAGGTGGGATGACCACGCCGCACTCCCTTCTCCTTGATTCTCCTCTCTGGATCTTGGGCATGCACGCACACGCACCCGGCGTGAGTTTAAGCTGCTGGGTCTGGGACTCGAACCACGGTCGACTACATGGGAGTCCAGCGATATAGCCATTACGCTAACTGCTAGTCCCGAAGTCATGTATTTTTTCTATGCAAAAATGTAACAACAACCCAGTAATTAGATTTTTTTCTCTATAGTATTCATGTTTTAGTCCATTTTTCTGTTGTTCTAACTTAATATCAGAAACTGGATAATTTATCAAGTTAATAAAAATTTATTCGGTTGATTTTTGTTTTTTTGTTTGTTTGTTTGGAGAGGTTTTTGCTATAGGGCACATGCGCTCGCTGGAAAGACGGAGAGAGAGAAAGCGAGAAATCACCCCCCAAGGGGCATGGCCATGCCGCAATCCCTTCTCTGTTCTCCTCTTGGGATCTTGGGCACACATGCACATGTGCCCAATGTGAGATTAAGCCACCATTTCTCGGGGGACTCGAACTGTGGTCGACTACCTGGGAGTCTAGTGATATAGCCATTACACCATCTGCTGGTCCCTATTCAGTTGATATGTTTAGAGGTCAAGGTTGAGGGACCACATCTGGTAATCTGACTTCTTGCTGGCAGGGTTTTACAGAGTACCTATGAGGTGTAGGGCATCCACATGTAGAGAGGGCAAGAAGATCTATCTGCTCTGCTCTCTTCTTATAATGCCACTGGTATTCTATTATGGAAGATCCACTCTAATGACCTTAAGTAGTCCTAATAACCTTCCAAAGACCCTATCTTTTAATACCATAGTTAGATTAAATTTCCTGCATCTTAATACCATCTCAGTAAGCAACCAGATTGCAACATGTGAATTTTTAGGGGACATATTCAAGCCATAGCAAATCAGCAGGATCATTACCATTTTGTTAAACATTAGCAATAGTTATGGGTATCTGTGGCATTCACAACTTTATGAAGTTGGGTTACAGTTTCTTAAGATTAATATTAAACAATGTAGAAGGATGCCAGTCTCATTTCACCTCACATCATTGAGTATTGTCACTGGATAAATGCTTAATTTCATTATTTATCAGAGGAATGTGATTTAAAGCAAGAATGAAATTTTTTTTCAAAAAATTTATGTATTATAATTTGACAGAGGGAGACAAAGGAAAATTCCATGTGTGTGTGTGTGTGTGTGTGTGAAAGAGAGAGAGGGAGAGAAAGTAAGAAAGCAAGCCACAGGAGGTCTGGGACTCGAACTACGGTTGGACATGTATGAGTCCGGTACCCCCTACCACCACCACACCTGCTGGCCTCAAGAATGATATGTTTTATATTTCACTAGTGATATTAAGAATTATTTTTAGAAGTGTAGTAGCCATTTATCCTCCTCAAATGTCTTTGTCTTTTGCTACTTACCCCCTCCTCCGTATCAGTATTTTATAAGTTAAGATCTTTGTCTGTTATTTGTAGTATTTTTCTTAACTTACTTGTTTTGATGTGCATTATTTTAATTTTTATGAAGACACATCTACCCTTTGTAAGATCTTTTGTTGCTCATAAAAGTAAGAAGGTCCTATTTTCTTCGGAGACTTTTGTAATCTTCCCACTTTTTCTGAGAAATTTTGCTGGTTAAACAAAGGTGGTGTTCTTCCCTTAAATTTTACCAAAGGACCTGTGTACTCCAGAGAGAGAGAGAGACGTAGGTAGATAAATTAAGAGTGAGAAAACACCCTCTCTCCCCCTTATAGTCCCTTCTCCTCCACCGGTCCTTCTTTTTGAAATTTTTGGGCATGCAAGCACATATGCCCAGTATGTTTTTTCTTCTTTCTTCTTTCTTCTTCCTCCTTCCTCTTTCCTCCTCCTTCCTTCTTCTTCCTCTTTTTTTTTCTTTATGTATTTGCCTTAAGGTGTATGTGCCTGCCAGAGAGATACAAAGAGAGACAGAGAATGGGAAAGTGAAAAATTACTCCCCTCTTGGGATTTTGGGCACTCATGCACATGGTGCCTGGCATGATTTTCAAGCTGCAGGGTCCAGTACTTACACATTGGTTAGCTATATGATAGTCCAGTGCCTTAATCACCATGCTACTTATACATCCTCCAGTTAAAAAGAATTTTTTTTTGAAATATTTTTGTTATAGGTATGTGCACTTGCTGGAGAGACAGAAATACAGAAAGGAAGAAATTACCTTCCAGATGGGATGACCTTGCTGCAATCTCTTCTCCTCCATTCTCCTCTCAGGATTTTGGGCACGTAAACATGGGTGCCTGGCATGAGTTTTAAGCTGTCAAGGTCTGGCACTCGAACCACGGACAACTCTATGGGAGTCCAGCAACATAACCGTGACACTATCTGCTGGTCCCCTTCCCCCACCCCCATGCCCCTGGCTTTTTTAAAAAAAATTTTTTTTTTTTTAAATGTTTTTGCCACAGGCTACATGTGCTTACTGGAGAGAAAGAGGGACACTGAGAAATCACCTGGGGGAGGGGGAATTGCCACACCTCTCTCTTTTTCTCCATTCTCATTTTGGGATTTTGGGCACACATGCATACACACACCTGGAGTGATTTTTTTTTTTTTCATGCCTCAGGGCCTGGTGGTAGAACTGTAGTCAGCCATATGGAAGTCTAGCGCCTTAACCACCTTGCCATCTGCGGCCCAGCATTATTTCTTTTTCTTCCTCTCTCATATTACAATTAATTTTTTTCAGAGGTTTTTGCCTTAAGGTGTAAGTGTTCACCAGAGAACAAGAAAGAGACGGAGTGAAAAATCACCCCTCAGAGCAGCTGACCATGCCACAATCCCTTCTCCTCTACTCTTCTCTTGGGATTTGGGTGCATATGCACCTGGCATGGGTTTTAAGCTGCCCAGTTTGGAACTTGAACTGTGGTCACCACATGGGAGTCCACCGACATAACCATTATGCCATCTGCTGTTCCTTGAAATAAATAACTTTTAACAACTCTCTCTGTGTCTCTCTTTTTTCTTAAGAATTATTTAACTGTATCATTATTATATTAATATTTCCAGAGAGAGAGAGAGAAAGTAAGTGAGAAAGCAAGCCCCCAGGACTTGAACCATGGTCAGCCAAGTGGGAGTCCAGCACCCTTAATCACCACGCCACCTGCCTGCCCCTTAACTCTTTTTAGTCTACCACAGAAAGTTCAGCTGCTAAGAACTATCAGTATGTTTTTCCTTGAACTGATTTCTTCTGTTTTATATCTGCTGCCAACATCATAATTGAGTCCCTTAACACCTCTTGACAGTACTATCATAATAGGTTTATAATTGCTTTCCTTTTATCTAGATTTTATTCCTCCTTGTATTTCTTACACTTAGTATCAAATTAATACTTATAAAATAATATCTTCGTTAGATAAAGTTAAATCTCACTTTCCCTGTGCTGATATTGAAGATGTTTTCGGATTTGAGTAAGCTCTGGGAGGTGTGTATATTGCCAAAGTAAACTAAAATGGAGACCAGTTTGAAGAATCCCTAGCTGACAAAACCCTTAGGCCTCTTACTGACCTTGGCCTTGCTTAAACTGCAAACATAAGGAAAACTTAACTTGGGTCATTTCACATAAATGTTTATTTTAGACAGATAAAACTTAAACCCAGCCAATCATAAACACCAACTAACAAAAGATTACATGATTAGAAATTTTCCAGTGAGGTGTCTGACAAAGGCCAAATTTATAATTGTAAACCAGTCAAATAATTAGGTTATTTTACACCCACATTTTCCCAGTTAATAACTTGCCTTTGTTGTTTCATCATTGGAAAATTAATCTTCTGTTAGTCTAATGGTCCCCCGCTCTTGAGTTACTTCTTTATGAAATAAATTCTTGAAAATTTAAAGAAATAATTTTTTTCTAACAATGTCTATATGTAAATTTTTCGTAATGTGTTTCTATCTAACAAGTTATATTCAGGTCTATACAGATATTTTGTTTGTTTGTTTGTTTTTTAAGAGAGATTTTTACAATAGGGTGTGTGGGCTCACCTGAGAGGCAGAGAGACAGAAAGCAAGAAATAACCCTCCAGGGGGATGACCACACTGCAATCCCTTCTCCTCTTGGGATTTTGGGCACACACACATAAGCATCTGGTGTGGTCCAGGATTTGAACCATGATTGGCCGTGTGGGAGTCCAGTGACATATCCATTGTACCTTCTGCTGATCCATCTATACAGATTTTAAAATCAATTATTGTTTTATTGTATTTGTACTACTTAATTACTGGAAATAGAGGATTAAAAACAAGTAGTAAAATTGCCCATAATTTCATTACTCAGAGGTAGTTATTAGTCAAGTCTTTTAAATGACAGTTTCCATATTTGTTTCATATATGTTTTGGTAGTTTTATACATATGTTTTTATTTTGTGTTGATATTGTGAACAGAATTTTTTTTTAAATTTCAATTTATTTATTTACTTTCATTCATACATCATTACCGAAAATGAAATGAGACTTCCCATCCAGAATACACTGTATATTGGCTCAGTCAAGCATATAAACATATGTGTTACCATCAACAAATAATTTTCCATTTCTTGTTTCCTGTATATTTTGTAATTTTTTTGCCATCCTTGATCCTTTTTCTCTCACCCTCTGCCGTGTCTCACCATCCTCTCACACTGCCTCTTGTACCCATGGTTGCTTTCTATGCCTTTTCTCCCCATTTTATTTATCATTAATGAACTTAATTAACCTAAATACTTCCAATAGCTAGTGCAGCTGATATATACATATCCATGAACACAAGTCTGATTTTGGCATAAACCTCAGTGAGTAGAATGAATCTTTATTTCTTAATTATTTTTAGTCAGTATTACTATTTTTAATTTTAATTATTCTTTTTTTTTAGTTTGCTATAGAGTACATGTGCTTTTGCTGGGAGAGGAAGGGAGGGCAAGAGAGGGATAGAGAAATCACCTCCT